>NW_026294491.1:55676686-55939186 GCF_007827085.1 Peromyscus californicus insignis
ATTTCCTTGCCTAGCACTTACAGAGACAGTAGTTTTTCTTACCTGAGTATAATTTCCAACTATTGCATCAGTTGGATTTGGGCCTGAACCAAACCTGAAATCTATGGATTCATCATACCAGCTTTGGATTACATGAGACCATGATACTGCGTAACGTGACATGAAGACATTCTCACCACATCTTATGTCTAAGAAAAAAGATAGACCACTCACAAAGACAGCAATAAAGAAAAAAGCAGGACACATACATACACACACACATAAACACACACACACATGCCTGTGCCTCATGTGTACCAAATGTGGATTTGCAGTCTTAAAGAAGATCAAGATGAACTCCTTTAATGTTTTTTCTTGGTAACTAGAGATTTTTGTAACAATTTTACATATTTAGGATTATTGTTCTGTGTGAGCCTTCTTTACAGTCATTCTTTAAAAAACTACAAGTACAAAGAAAACAAAGCAGAAGGGATTATATTTTCAAAGTTTATAGGTCATGTGTGGTGATATTTTATTTGTGCTCTAATAAATAAAGATTATCTGTGGATCAGGGGAAAAAGCTAGCCACTATGTTAAACATAGAGGCTAGTCAGTGGTAGCCCCTGCCTCTAATCCTAGCATTCAGGAGGCAGAGAGTCATCCGGATCTCTGTGAGTTCAAGGCCACATTGGGAACAGAGCCCGGCATGGTGGCACACGCCTTTAAACCAGCACTAGTTGACCATAGAAGTCTGGAGGTCTATACAGACAGACAGGAAGTGATAGAACAGGATGGGAAGAGAAAATGATGTAGCTGGGTGGAAAGAAGAGGTAAGACGTCAGGGCAAGAAAGGTATATAGGAGTGAGTATACAAGAAGTAGCTCTGTTTTGAAAGCTGAGGATTTCCTAGAGATAAGACATGGCTGGATTGCTCTCTGATCTTTCAGCTTTCACCCAAATACCTGGCTCCTGGTTTTTGGTTAATAGTACCATTTAGCAATTTGTGTTACAGTCATGTCTTAACTAGAAAATTAAAATTTCATGGGCCATATTTCCTTCAGAGAATGGAAAAAAAGCATCTTTTAACCCCCAACAATAGCTTAGTATTTTTGTCAAACTCAGTAAATAAAAAATTACTTTAAACTTTAACTGAATATTGTAGACTTTTAATGAATTTTTAGTCATGTTATTAAATTAGAAACTTCTAAGAAGTAAAACCTTTAAAAGAGATTATTAATTTACTAGGTTTAAATTGGGCCAAAGGTGATCATTCTTAATGTTTTCAGAAATATTTTATCTCATGATCCATTTATTAATTTTGTTATCATTTATATACTTCCTTATGTAAACATTGTTTATTTTTAATTTAACATAATATGTCCTTTCAGGCATTCATAAGTTGATCTAAAAAAAAAATGAAGGAAGAGCTGGGTTCACACACATTGTTGACTTAGACACAAAAACCTAGTACTTAGGAAGATGAGGTTGGAAGATCAGAAATTTGAAGATATCCTGGGCTATACAGTGAGACCTGTCTCCTCCCCATCAAAAATAGTAAAAGAAGTAGTAAATGTAAATGACAAGATATTTGATATTTCTTGAGGGAAAAATGATGAATTAGTTGATCAAATTAAATATACTATAATTGAAAAGATAGCTTGGAAGCACAACAAGCCACATCATTAAGATAGTGAGTTAAAGACAGAAATTCTAATTTCAGAATGCTGGAGAAATGGCTGAGCATGTAAGAGTATGCCTTGCTATTTCAGTAGGATTACATCGAACTCCTAATGTCCATACAGTGTAGCTTACCACCACCTGTAACAACAGCACTGTAACAAACACCTGTAACCTGTAAGCTCCAGGGTCTGGTGCCTTCTTCTGGCCTCTAGAAGCATTCTTACATACATGCATACGTGCATAAATACACAGAGACACACAAACACATAAATAAAACAATAATAGGATAAAATAAAAAAGAGATTCTGATTTCAAATTTCCTTTATAAGGCCTTAATTAGTAATGATATTGATCAAGACATCAGTTTCTAATCTTTAAAGCAGAGAAAAAGACAATCTATACCTTGCTTTAATTGTAAACTGGTTGCAAGACATAAAGCTAGCATCAGGAAAGACAGTTTGTGTAAAATATAAAACATTCAATAAGCACAAAGTAGAGCCTTTCAGAGCCATCTCTGCCCCAGAGATATTTAACGTTAAAAAAGGCAGCATCAGAATTGGTGTTTATTTACAACTTTTGTAAGCACGATATGAGAAAATGGGCTTTCCTGTGTAACTCTCCATTCATTTGTAAGTGACATTGAGTTTACATACCAGTGGTCCTGTCTCCTTGAAGACTGGGTGTGTAATAGCACCGGTCTGCCCATTTCTGTGCATTCACTTGGGCATAATTGCTCCATTGCTAAAGAGGAAAAGGAAAGAACATACCCATGGAATAACTCAAACCTCAGAGTCACATGATCTTTGCAGACAGGCTAATATCATTGCAAAATATCTGTAGGCACCTTCTGATTTTCATGCTAATCAATATATAATATAGTATATGTCTAATTTTTTATGTTAGCAAGTATACTATCAGCTTTCATGGTGGCATTTATAAATAAGTTTATTGTTGTAAATTTTCCTTTCCCTTCTTCCTGATACTGCCCATCCTCCCATGCATACCCACAGCCTCCATTTGATGTCACACATGTTCTGTTTACTTCCACTTTCCATGCCTTGTATCATCTCTTTACCCTCTTGGTCTTCTTACTAGTTTCATAACCTATGTCCACAGTTACTCCAACTTGTATATGGCCTTTTCTGTACCAAATAAATACAAGTAGTCTGTTCTTCCAAGGCCACAAAAAAATTACTAAAACTTTTAATGGTTCAATAACATAGTGAAATCACAGCAGAAATCATTAAAGACTGAGTAATTCCTGTAGAGCGACTAGCACTCACCATGTTAAAGTACTAAGACTATTTTTACAGCTGTAAGAAGTTGCCTCATAAATCCTAGCTTCTTTTTTCCCTCACTGAATGAATTTAAGAGACACATGGACTTTGGTTCTGGATCTGGAGAGTAGACTATTTATATGAAAGGTCCCTGGAATTAAAGGAGAAATGTTCTGACCTTAGGAGAAAAGAGTGAGCCAAAATGACATCGTGGCTTTTCACTGGCGGCCAGAGTTAAAAAAATTGGTTTTATTTCAGTCACAATAATTGACATAGCTCCATAATACCAATGAGTCACTGTTATAAAAGAAATTTAATGAATTCTCTTCTGATCATTGCACAGCTAAAGCCACAGAGGTAGAGAACCAACTCTGATCTCTACATGCATGCCATAACATAAGGACAGACACAGACACATATGCAGACAAACAAAACAATGAATACTTCTGTTTTTGATTTTTTAAATAGAAGGTAAAATAGAGGCAGAGCCTCTTAAAGCACACAGGAGAATCCAGATGCTATCCACAGGCTCCAAACACAGCTCTCCAAATGCACTGTCCTGTTGTGAGCCCTCACCATCTTTAGTAAGTCACTACCAGGTGGAGAAACCATTCTTCTCAGTTGGTTGTGCTTGTTTACAATCTCTTCTTGGACTGACTCTTTAGAGGTTATCAAATCCTCAAAATTCATATCCTGAATAGAAATAAAATTAAAGTCATGTTAGTGTATGTTAAGGTTGCATTAAAAAGTGAATATGTTGTCTAAGGTGAATGAAAGTCATTTTTAAAGTACTCAGGCCAATCTTGGTCATTAAGCCTTTATAATAAATTTAAGAAAATATATGCCTTTTTATTAGAAACACTTTAAATAAAAATTTTGAGAACAGAATGAATTTATGGCATGTAAAAATAAAATTTCTTCTGAGGCTAAAAATGTCAATTTTGATTTAAGAGAGATCTATAATAATAGCCATGCAAAGTAGAGAATCTTAAGTGATTCACACTCAGTTAGGCTGTAGCAAGGAAGTGCTAAGGATGAAGACACATAATTTACTATAGACCTTAAGAGGCAATAGCCACCTGACCAGGATTTTCAAAGCTTGTGAGATAAGGTGTAGGCCCTCAGCCAATACATGTGTTCATTAGAGAATTTTATATGTAACAGGTTTTTGTGATCACTCCAAAGACAGATTTATCTAATAGGATATCCAAGTCAATTTTGAGACAATGGGTTCTTGAAAATAAATGAGCATTACTGACTTTACATTTCAATGGACAGCAATAAGCCTACTAAGTTAACTCAGATACTGATATTTAAATTTACATATTTCATTTGTGTGGCACAGGGGGATGGAGTGATATTATGTGAGTTGGCAGAGATATAAGAGCCATTTGCTGATACAAACATACTCCAAAATGTGCTGTTTTGTAGTGTAGAGCAAGATGTTACAACATAACTATTGACGGACTGACCCTCACATACATTATATCTCAGTGCTGGGATCAGTTGCTTCTCCTTCCTGCAATCTTACTTCCCCCAAGTCTCTGTAGACATTGCACCCATGGATCTAATCACACTGCATTGACAGTGGCTGCGACACGTCCATCTCTCCCTAATGTTTCATGTTCTGAAGGCACCTTGAAAGCCTCTCACAGCTAGTGATTTCTAAGGCAGAAAGGATGTACATGTTAAAGTCCTTGCTTGGAAATCCTCACATTTTATTTTAATGTAAAGTAACAATATCCCCAAATGTTTCTTAAGCGTATACGTTTGAGTTCAAGTACAGGTTTCTGTAGATGAGTGGAGTGCCAGTGGAAGCCTTAAGAGAGTATCAGATTCCCTGGAGTGTGAGTTACATGTGGATGTAAGTCACCTGAGGGGTGTGTGTGTGTGTGTGTGTGTGTGTGTGTGTGTGTGTGTGTGTGTGTTTGTTGTTAAGGATCAAAGTGACTTACTCCAGACTCTGACCTTTAACAGTTTGGAAGAGTGATATGATAGCTTCCTTGCATTCATGGTTGCCTAATTTGTTCTGAGGAGATAGTAAACCTTACCAATACTTTTAAAAGTACTTGAAGAAGGGACGGAGGTAACACAGCAGCCAGGAGCAACAACAGTGGAAATAACGTCATATCTAAAAAACAAAGAAGAGAAAAAAGATCTTCATTTAAATGTTTATCACAAGGAGTTCTGAGTAACGCAGAGGTTGGGGGAAGTAATGAGATCCGTTTCCTAGATTTACTAGCAATATATCAAGGAGGACATACTATTTATATCGTCAAAATGATATGAAAATCAACTCAAGAAGCCTGCTGCCAACTGGTACAATAAGGAATAAATCAAAATGCCTTAGTGAAGGTCCTGGAACCCTGCACCCACAAATGCTCTGGGTCATTAGTGTCTCCTTTCCTGTCAAACTCTAATCCATAGAGGTCCTCTCTTCAGAGTCTAGAAATTTAGGAATTCTTCCTTTGTCCTTTCAAGAGCAGCAAAATCACCCAACTATTATCATGGCAGGGCACTACTATGACACGATTAACCCTTGTTTGATAAGTAATAGTTTGATAGTAAGCTCTGCCCACTCTATTATAGGATGTTTGTTTGTTATTCATTCATTAAAAGTTTTTCTTTTCTTTTTGAGACAAGATTTCACTATGTACCCGAGTCTAACTTCAAACTTACAACTTTGCCTCAGAATCTCAAGTGCTGAGATATACCTGTACATTACCACACACAACTCTGTCATATTTTTACATCAATGTCCATAAATTGGCTTATTTGTCCAGTGTTTTAATACATTTATTCTCAAAGTCTGGTCCATAATACCAAGACTGAACCTTGAAAATCTTAAACCTTCATCATGATATTTTATATAATGGTAAACGTATGATAAATTAATGTCATGTCCAACAACAGGGAAATAATTTGGAACATATTCTCTTATTAAGGGTATTAAGTAAAACACACACATGCACACACACACACACACACACACACTCACTTCATTGTGTGCTGGTATGTATGTCTCTCTCTCACTCTCTCTCTCTCTCTCTCTCTCTCTATATATATATATATATATATATATATATATATGTAGATATATAGATATAGATATAGATATAGATAGGTAGATATAGATATAGATATATATGCATGTAGAGACCTGACCTGAGGCAGACATTAGGTGTTCCCAATTGCTCTCTAATTGATAAGTTGAGACAGGATCTGTCAGGGAGCCCCAAACTCACCATTTCAGTTAGTCTGGCAACACAGCTTGCTCTGGTTAATCTCTGTCACTACATTCTGCCTGCACTGAAGTTATTAGCATGCAGCCACACCCACCTGGCTTTTACATGGGTTCTGGTGATTTAAAATCTGGTGCCCATGCTTGCATAGCAACTGCATTCTCTACTGAGTCATACTGCCAGCATCTACAGTGGGCTTTTAATGATTTCTCCTAACCAGAAAGAAGTTTTTCTTACTCTACAATTAATAAAGGCCTATATAGATGGATGCAATGCATAAATAGGTAATTTTCATGAAACGTTCCAAAACACCCTTTGCCCCAATTAGGGCACACAAAATAACATAGATTATGTTTGGTGTCAGTTGTTATGTGATTCTCTTTGGGCTTCGTTTAAAATTCATGAAAACCTAGCAGATAAATACTGTGACTCAATATCCCACTTTACACATGAATAATATCAGTGTTAGAGATTTAATACTGACACATCAGAAGAATTTTGGGAACACAACTGAAATCTAAGTACCGGGTATGTGGCGTCATAGCCTTCAGTTCTGAGAGCCAGGGGCTGTGGTGATTTAGAATATTAAGTAGACAAGGAAATATATCAATCAAACTCCAGCAGAGGTACCTGGGGTGAGTGCTTTACTGGTAGAATCACATGATAACTAGTCACATTCTCCTGAGTATCTACTGTAATATTTTCTAAATTCCAGTGTCATATACAGTGTTCACTCAGGTTGCTTTGTCATGTTTATCTGAGCTATGAAGCAGTTAGCACAGAACATAAATACTACAGAAATGCTAGAAGTCATTATGGACACAATCTGGACAAATATCCTGCAAGAACAACAGCCTTGGAAATTCCCGAGAAGTATTCTTTTTTTTTTCCAAGAATAAATACCCCTGCTTCCTTGAATTTGCTAAGCAGTGGCACTGGAATTCTGAGCTGTACCTGATCTACAATACAAGAAATTTCTGACACTCACTTATGCAACTTACCTCTGTCTTTTCTAAAATGAGCTGTCTCACCTCAAGGATTGAGATTTAGGACAAAAAAATCTATTATCAAATAGCTCTTGGGATTGACACTTATCGTGACTTTGACTGCTTTTAATCCAACATCAGAAATTTGGCCAGATTAGCAGGCACTGTATGTTCAGATGTTGACTAGTTGAGAACATCATTTAAACACATGAAGAAAAGAATGAATAAATATCCTTTGGGATTACAAACTTCTGCAAAGTCATATAATTCCCTTTTAAATGATATAAAGTAGTATCATAATATTCTAATATTCTCTTGAATCATTTCCTGTCTGCCACAAACACAAATATCTATCAGGGAAACTACTTTGCCATGTAAGAATTCCACACAATTTCTACATGTAAAGAACCTACAAGCTACCTAAGTATATTCACCTATGATAAGAAAAAATGAAATGTTTTGTTTTCTGCTTGTCTTGAATGTATTTTCTGGACCAGTTATATATTCTGATGATCACCAACAGCACATTTATTTCAAGTTTCAATAATGTTGAGTTGGACAATTTAAAATCATTAGCAAGGCTACCTTCTCATCCATAGTCTAATAATATTTGCATTAGTGCACAGAAAAATTCCTGCACTCCTAAATAGTAGTTCTAGAAAGGATACCTCTAATGTAACTACTTTGGAAAATCACAGACATTATTTCTGATTTTAGAATAAAGAAATTCATTCCCACATATCTGTAAAAAAGCATTTCTAAGTTGAAAATAAGCTATTTAAATCATGTATACTTAGATTTAGAGATTAAATAAAAATAAATGTATTCAATAAAATTATCAGTAGAGACTGACAACAGTCCAGATGTGCAATCACCAACTATAACTTTTTACTACTGATGAGTTAGTTATAAATGCACTGGCATCAGGAGATTCATCTTCAAATAAAAGAGTGCTATGTATTGCTGATGTCCGAGCAGAATAAAGTGTTTGTTTGCTGGAAGAAGAAAGGTGGTGACAGACAAGAGTCGGAACTCTCTATATGAACTCTACCTATTTCCTGCTTTGACACAATCTGATTGTGCAAGCACATCTTGGTTAACAAGGTATTACACAAGATCTGTCATGGCATACTTCATAGCTGTCATCTAACTGAAATTTTGACATCATGTGGTGACTCTGTATATGGCTATGAGAAACAAATTATTGGAGAATTTTAATAGCTCTTTATTACTCATCCAGTGTTATAACATATCTATATATTTGTCAGTAGATGCTCCTAACCAACTCATTTTCGTCTTATCAGAGCTGTATTTCACTCTTTTAAGGGGGCTGCAGAGACGACTCAGTGGTTAAGAGTAACTTATGCTCTTACAGACAATATTGAGTTCACTTCCACCCATGTCATTTGTCTCACTACTACTTGTAACTCCAGCTCCAGGGACTTGACACCTTCTAGTCTCCCTGAACACTTTATTCACGTGCAGATACCTTTACATAGAAGCAAATATATACATAAATATGCATAATTTTAAAAAATAATCCCTTTGAGAATAAGTGTTAGATTATACTTTTCATGATCTCTAGAGAATTCAAGATGTCTACACAGAAATCCAAAGCATCTCCGATTAATTGTTGGACCATATTAATTTAGAAAATAATTGTGTCCTTTACCTTTGTAAATTCAATATGATAGTGCTTCACAGAGAGTATTGTCAAAGAACCTCAGAGCCCTCCTGTAATTTTAAGGTCCCTAGTATTAGCTTTCATTTTCTGGTCAAATGAAGTTGAATACAATATTGAGCAACATATCAAATGGTTATCATTTGAGTGTGCGAATCCATACAAGGTTTTGTGATTTCTTATCTTGTTTTGAGAACAGAAAAATTAAGCAGAATAGACTAACAACAACAAATTTCCTAGGCAATGATGTTAAGAAAACTTTTTTGATAAAAAAGCAAGAATAAATTCAGTCATCACAAATAGTACATACATAGCACTGAGAGGCATTTCTGGAGGATCGTGTTGTCATATACATTATAATATGTCATGCATAATTCAATAACCTCTTCTCATTTTCTTATTTATCTTTAAGTTCACTGATTTATGTGAAAAAGATATACCAGAGAAGAGAATATATTCAACACATGTTTTAAATGTATTTAATAGTAGGCTTATGTATTAGACACTGTTATAAGACAATCTTTAAAGGTCAGGGTGGACTTGACCATAAGAAATTAAAGGCTCAGAGCTTGTTTAAGTATTTTTCATCACCTCCTCATGTGTCACTTACAAATATACAAGTGAGAGCTGAGTGGTGATGGCCCACACCTATAATCCAAGCACTGGGGAGGCAGAGGTAGGTGAATCTCTGTGAGTTTTAGTCCAGCCAGGTCTACAAAGCAAGTTCCAGGGCAACCAGAGCTACACAAGAGAAGAGCTTGTCCAGTCAAAACAAACAAACAAAAAAAGACAAGCAAATAAATAAATAAATAAATAAATAAAATAGATATACAAGTAATATATGAACTCAATAAGTAAATAACATTCCTGAATCACATTACCTTCAGATATGCTGTCTCTACCCCCAGCTTTCTATGGAAGAATGTGTCAAGATCATGATCAGAACAGTCTCCATCCTCACACTGAAGGCTGCTTAATGGTGTGCAAATTGTCACAAACTTGAGATTTCAGTTCTCACGAAAATTGCTGAAATTTTTTAATGATTTCCACTTTGATGTATATGTGGGGAAATACTGTTTAGTTTACTTGTGATAAGATGATAGAGTACATATCATCCATTACTATGTAGCAAGTATTTTCCAGGCCTTTCTTTTTCTGTGTTGAACGCTTCTTTTCTTTTTTACCTGAGTAAAAGCACTCTGTACATCTGTGAATTACAAGAGAATAAGTTGATTTTGCTAACAAATAGGGAGTAACAGGTTCTGTGAGAAATTCCCACAAGAGGTGGATGAAAATGGCTTAAAAGGCAAACATATGGCTATTGATTCCTGCTTTATGAATTTTCTTAAATTTAATACTTTATGATCATTAAATATGCGATGATATATAAGGATGCTGTGGTTCATGAAATAACACACATGAAGTGACATAAGTTTTTCAATTTGGTTGTTGTTTGTCAATTTTTTTCTCATTTCTCATTATTTTTGTGACCTTTTCTTCATTGACATATATTATAGCAAATGCTAATTTTTCATAACCCATGTTTCCTAATTGTAGACCCCAGAGAATCTACAGCTTACAGCTTACTTTTTGGTTGGAAAGTTAAATTGGTAAACTGATTCATTGTCTACACCATATATATGTGTGTGTATATATGTATACATATGTATATGTGTGTATGTATATATACATATATATATTTCCATTAGTGTCATAATAAAACTTGTAAATGAGTACATGTGATTGTTGAGAGATCGTAATTCAGCAAAAGCTGTAATGAAGGAAATGAATCTAGACATGGAATGTCAAAAATCTAGAAAACAATATGCATTTTTGTGGTCTAGTTTACGTGAATCAAAAATGGTTAATGTTCTAGACAACCCCTTTAAAATGTCTTCTAGATTTACAGGTCTATGGGATAATGTATCATAACTCAATTCATGTGTACAATGTGAGATAATAAAATCAAGGGAGTTAGCAATTTTTTCTTTATTATTATGACTTCATGCTTTCAACTTGTAGTTTGTATCTCTTAGTTATTTTAATATCTATAGCCAGTCATCATGTTGATCACTTTGTATGCCATAAGACATCAGAGCATATTATTCATGTCTATGTTTTAGGTCATGCTCTCTAAACTTCTTCTACATTACACCATTGCCTTTGATAGTTGTTCTAAATTCAAATTGCTTTTTCTCTTAATCAAATATTGTACATTTAATAAATATATTTAAACAGAGATTCTGTGGCATTACAATAAATATTTGGTATACTGAGACATAATTGCAACAAAAGACAATGTAGCTACTAAATAGAATAGGTAATTATATGACAGGAATTATTTCACAATTCTGTTACTCAGCAGTTAAGACATGTCCAGCCGGGCAATCTAATATGTATAATCTGAAAATAATAGCATTTTTCTTAATATATAAATATTCAGTGGATTTTCTTCCATAGTTTCACCACATTTCTCATTTTGCTCATTATGAATCATTGAGTTACAGTGAGTCAGAGCAATTTCATGTATTGGCTTAAATATATAATCTAAATGATGAAGAAATAATTTTCATATTTACAGCTTTTTAATACATCAAATTATACTCATTAAGCAGACTCAGAAATAAGTCTTTTCCCTTGTTGGTGGATAAGTGATTCAAGAAACAAGATAGGCTTAAGCGCCTATACCACTAAATAACCTTCTTATCATTTTCCCTCAGTTTGCAAATCTGTAGAGATAGCCACAGTACAAATGATATTTCTTTTTCTGTATTTTTTATTGCATAGATGATTGCTTTTAACTATTTAAAGAAAATAAAGACCCATGGTTTTGTGCATTTTGTAACTTGTTTGCTAATCTTTGACCTTAACTTTTATGGCTTTAAGCTCTCTTTTGTGCTAGTTTTAAAACTGGCAGGAAGAACATTAAGTTCACTGAAGAAAACAAATGCTACTTTCTGGATAGATAAGCTTCAATCAGCTGGCTGTTTAATGAAACCATGTAAGCATAGCTCATACGTTCATTAAGAAATACATACCTGAATGAGTAAACCATGCCATATTGATATTTTTCTCATCTATGATGAGAAAAGAAAATTTTAAAACTATAATAAGTCACAATAAATATCAGTATGTAGGCATGTCTTCCACAGGATGATGAGACTTCCTGGGAAGGTGGCCCTTGTTGACCCAAGGAAATCTCTTGATCAGGGCCAGAAGTCAACCCTGTTGGCCAACACATACAACAGTTGAGAACACAGTCTTCTCAGAGTCCTTCTTCCTTATTTTCTGTGTAATCCCTTTGGGATACACAAATAGAATCTACCATAGTATGACATTTGCAGTGTTACAAAAGAATATATCACAAAGGTGATGTTGAATGGCTAAGACATTTATCTTATACTTGACTCACCCTTTATCATATCCAAAGCTGAGCACAAACATTTTTTCAATAATGCATATTGAATTATTGAATATTTAAGTGAAGATGAAATGAGGAAAAAGAGGAGGGAGAAATAGGCCAGTTTAGAAGAACAAGGAGGGAGGAGGGACAAATAACAGAAAGGGTGTTTGAAAAAAAACTCTAAAGAATCATGGTATTTGATATTTTTCTATAATTACATATAATACATACAAGCATATGTGTATATGCATGCATACACATATATACTCATATACACACACAAACTTACATATATGTGTGTATAAATACATACATATGTACATAAAACTTAATTCTGCCAGTGAGGCTAACAATACTCTCTCTAAGAGCCATAGACTATTTGACAAAAACTCTAGTACCTGGCATTAGAAATTTCTGATGAAATTTTGTTTAGAGGAGTTCATGTGACTCTTAAAACAAATATAGGCTTTTTGTGGTTGCCTTTCAATGCAACCCAGAAGTCAAAGGTAAGTAGGTTTCTGAAGACACCACATACTTTAAATACAGGGCTCTGTCTCACTGGCTCTCATTTTATAGCTTCCTTCTTGAAGTTGCTGTGCAAGATGCCAGTGGAGAATAGCAATTAGTAGTCCTAATCAGCTGTTGTGCCTATAAACCACAATAATGACAAGCATGGTAAGATAGCCTCAAAGGTTCAATAGTAGCAGTCTTATATTGGATGTAATGAACAACATCTAATTATACTTAAAGACCCCTCAATAAGGGGTACATTATGCTTGGTACTAGAAACCTAGACAACTATACAGGACTAGTTAGGTCATGGGTCTTACAGAAGAATTTACCATCACTTTACTAGACCAGTAAAATTCCTACTTTGAAAAAGCACCAACTGTACAATTGTACAGAACTGCTGTGGTATGAGTAAACCTTACCCACGCCTTGCTGAGGACAAGCTCCAGCAGAGATCAGACTGGAGAACAGTGAATGCAGCAGGCAATACAAAAAAGTTGCACCAGGTAACAGTTTAGATTTTTTTCTGAGGATCTACCAATATTTTATATGATACTGTGTTCAGGAGGCAGTGTATAGAAGAAAATATATGTATATCTGTATCCCAGAGCCACCGAGATTATTTTTATGTACTACAACAATGATTACGTCATTCTATATTTTCATTTCAAAAAATATCTAATACATGACTATGTTCCCAACATGAACCAAAACATTCTTTAAAGATATAATCATAAAATTCAATGATCACAGTTCCTGGAGCAAGTAGACAAAGTTTAACTAGGCAAATTAGGAGATGTCTTTAATGTTTCCTCATCGTCACTGTTCCCAGACAATTAGAATCTAAAAGGCTAATTCTTAACTTATAATAAGCAAAACTAATTTCTTTTCAAATTATACTACAATCTATTTTAAACCTTTATATATATATATATATATATATATATATATATATCCTAATTTATATACCTATATAATTTCTACAACATTCTTATCTTTCTTATTTTTATAATCTTTTTTTTTTTTTTTTTTGGTTTTTCGAGACAGGGTTTCTCTGTGTAGCTTTGCGCCTTTCCTGGGACTCACTTGGTAGCCCAGGCTGGCCTCGAACTCACAGAGATCTGCCTGGCTCTGGCCTCCCGAGTGCTGGGATTAAAGGCGTGCGCCACCACCGCCCGGCTATTTTTATAATCTTTTAATGATTGATTCATAATATGAAATCATATCCTTTTTCTTGATTCTTAGTTTTCAAATTTTCATTTTGTATCTATAAAAGGATTATCTTCACTATTCATATCTGTCTCCATGCACAAAACTTAAGTCCAAGTGGATCAAAGACCTCAACATAAATCCAATTACTCTGAACCTGATAGAAGAGAAACTAGTAAGTAGTCTTGCACACATTGGCAATGGAGACCACTTCCTAAATATAACACCAGTAGCACAGACTCTGAAACAATCAATCAATGGGACCTCTTGAAACTGAGAAGCTTTTGTAGAGCAAAGGATACAGTCAACAAGACAAAGCGACAGCCTACAGAGTGGGAAAAGGTCTTCACCAACCCCACATCAGACAGAGGGCTGGTATCCAGAATATATAAAGAACTCAAGAAATTAGACATCAAAATGCCCAACAGTCCAATTAAGAAATGGGCTATAGAGCTAAACAGAGAATTCACAACAGAGGAAGCTCAAATGACTGAAAGGCATTTAAGGAATTGTTCAGCATCCCTAATCATCAGGGAAATGCAAATCAAAATGACACTGACATATCACCTAACACCTGTCAAAATGGCTAAGATCAAAAACACTGAAGACAGCTTATGTTGGAGAGGTTGTGGAGCAAGGGGAACTCTTCTCCACTGTTGGTGGAAATGCAAGCTTGTACAGCCACTTTGGAAATCAATATGGCACTTTCTTAGAAAACTGGGAATCAGTCTCCCCCAGGACCCAGCTATACCACTCTTGGGCATATACCCAAGGAATGCTGAATCATACCACAAGGACACATGCTCAGCTAAGTTCATAACAGCATTATTCATAATATCCAGAACCTGGAAACAACCTAGATGCCCTTCAACTGAAGAATGGATAAAGAAAATGTGGTACATATACACAACAGAGTACTACTCAGCAAAGAAAACAATGACAATGACATCATGAGGTTTGCAGGCAAATGGATGGATCTACAAAAAAATCATCCTGAGTAAGGTAACCCAGACTCAGAAAGATAAACATGGTATGTACTCACTCATAGGAGGATACTAGATATAAAACAAAGGATGACTAGACTGCTACTCACAACTTCAGGGAGGCTACCTAGAAAACAAGACCCTAAGAAAGACACAGGGATTGCCCAATGACAGAGAAATGGATGAGATCTACATGAGCAATCTAGATGTGAGGGGGTGTAATGAAGGGCATTGGTCGAGGGAAAGAGAGCTTAGGAGAGCAGGAGATCCCAGCTGGATCAAGAGCAGATAGGGAGAACAAGGAAAAAGAGACCATGATTAATGAAGACCCCATGGGAACAGGAAGAAGCAAAGTGCTAGAGAGGTCCCCAGAAATTCACAAATATACCTCCACAATAGACTACTGGCAATGGTTGAGAGAAAGCTGGAACTGATCTACTCTGATGATCAGATGGCCAAATACCCTAACTATCATGCTAGAACTCTCAACCAATGACTGATGGAAGTGGATACAGAGTTCCATTGCCAGGCCCCAGGTGGAGCTCCGGGAGTCCAAACAGCAAGAAAGAGGAGGGATTGTATGAGCAAGAACTGTTGAGACCATGATTGGAAAAAGCACAGGGACAAACATGAACTATGAACCAATAGCTAAGGAGCCCCCAACTAGATCAGGCCCTCTGGATAAGCAAAACAGTTGATTAACTTGAACAGTTTGGGAGGCCCCCAGGCAATAGGACCAGGACCTGTACTTAGTGCATGAGCTGGCTGTTTGGAACCTGGGGCCTATGCAGGAACACTTTGCTCAGCCTGGGCGAAGGGAGGAGGGGACTGGACATGCCTTGATTGAATCTACCAGGCTGAGCTGAATCCCCAGGTGAGACCTTGCCCTGGAGGAGATGGGAATGGGGGTGGGCGGGGGGGGGGGGGGAATGGAGCAGGGGCTGGAGGAGGGAGGACAGGGGAATCTGTGGCTGATATGTAAAATTAAATTAAATTATAAAATAAATTAAAAAAAATAAAAATAATATAAAAATAAGCCATGTAAAAATGGATATCACACAGAGAATTTGGATTGTGTTATCTTTGGAATTTTTAACTGCAGACAGATATTTGATTGTAAAGGCAGCTAAATTAAACATTATATATATAGTACCTTGACTTCAAAATTTGCCTCTAAGGATATTTTGCTTTGGAATGGAGACTCTGATTTTGTTTCCACAGAAAGCAAGAGGCTATGGGTTTGTACCAGATTAAGATACATCAGGTTTGACCATCCAAGACCCCCTGAAAGGTCTCCAAAGACATGATGACCCAGATGATCCAACATCCAGAATGGTTCCAAGGCAACTGGCTCAGACAATACACCCTCACGGACTACCCCATAAGCTTAAAATTTTCTTTGTGTCCTCATAAGACATTGCACCCTCGTTCAGCAGGAAGTAGTAAGAGAAGCTATGCCCAAATTCCCAAATATACCAAGCTGGCTTTGGAGATGTAATTTGCTCACTCCTTCTCTAAATCCAAGAATACTGTTTAAAGAAAAGGTTAAGAGATTCTTCTGTCCCATATCAGAAGACCCCTCCTCTGGTGTGGGATGGAGAAAAACCAATATTTTTATTTAAAGTAGGTTAATTATAAATACAATGTCTTTCTAAAAGAAGAAAGGGGGATAGGATGTAGATATATAGGATATAGATATGATAGGATAAAAGGGTAAATCGTTGAACCTACTTTTAAAGAGCAACAACTTTTTTGAAATGTTTTACATTGGCATAGGTTTTAGTTTATTAATACAAGTTTAAACTTAATTTTTTATACTGTATATATATATATATATATATATATATATATATTTCTACTCTCATTTGAGGTATTATATTTATGTAACTCAAGTTAAATTGTAATGGATAATTAAGAAATAGATTAATGATTAGTCATCTATGATAATCACACTTGTAGTCATGTTAGTTAAGTTTTCTAGATACATATAGATACAATTCAGTTAAGTAGGTTGTAGCTAGAGTTTTCCTGCCTGGCCCACAGTCAGGACAAATCTCTCTCACCTGCCAGTCCCACAGCCGCTCAGACCCGACCAAGTAAACACAGAGACTTATATTGCTTACAAACTGTATGGCCGTGGCAGGCTTCTTGTTAACTGTTCTTACAGCTTAAATTAATCCATTTCTATAAATCTATACCTTGCCATGTGGTTTGTGGCTTACCGGCATCTTCACATGCTGTTTCTCAGCGTGGCGGCTGGCAGTGTCTCTGACTCAGCCTTCCACTTCCCAGCTTTATTCTCCTCCTTGTCCCGCCTACATCTCCTGCCTAGCCAATGGCCAATCAGTGTTTTATTTATTGACTAATCAGCAACACATTTGCCATACAGAACATCCCACAGCAGTAGGTAACCCTCAAATACTTCAAAGACCTATGGAATATGGTATTTATAATATTTTTAAAAATTTAGACTTTCTGGACAGTGAGACATGTCTGCTTCTGGTAGCACCAATTTACTTCCGAGAGGAGGATGGGCATCAAAGACACTCCATATGGAGTTTATCTTCTTCTTGCCATTTGGGCAAGAATCTGTTCTTGCCTGGACTGCTTGATCAACACGACATGCAGGACCCATAGGAAGATGACCACTGAATTTTGCATGGCAAAATGGTCCTTCAGGCTCCTGTTTTACAGAGGAAACTGCCAGACATTCTACAGGACACGTAGAGAAGTGACTGAGAGACTCTAGGCATCTGGGCTGAAGAAAGATGCCCCAACTTTACAAAGGAACTTTGAATGACTGTCCAGGCTGCCAGCTGTCTCTTTCTACTCTCACAAGACTCCTGAAAGTTGCTTGTGTCCTTCTCCCATTTCTCAGGTAATAGTATACCCTTCTGGGGTCTTTGATGTAGTTGAAGACAAGATAGTTATAAATTCCTTATTTATGATAAAAGATAAGTTAGATATGAAACTTTAGACTCACAAATATAGGATATCTTCTTTAATTCTGCCAAATACAAATAGACTAGATATTATAAATAGACTAGATATTGTAACTGTAATTCTTGCTTGGTAAATGTTTTGTTATATGTAATTTTAATATGTTAAAATCTTCCTTACTGAAAAAATATATAAGGGGAAGTGTTGTGGGATGTCCTGTATGCTGTAAATATATGTTGTTATGATTGATTGATACATAAAACGCTGATTGGCCAGTAGCCAGGAAGGAAGTATAGGCAAGACCGGAAGAGAAGAGAATTGGGGGAACAAGAGGGCAGAGTCAGAGTGATGCGGCCAGCAACTGTGAGGAGAAGCATGATGTAAGACACCAGTAAGCCACAAGCCACATAGCAAGGTAAAGATTTATGGAAATGGGTTAATTTAAGATATAAAAACAGATAGCAAGAAGCCTGCCATGGCCATTAAGTTTATAAGTAAAAAAAAAAAAAAAAAAAAAAAAAAAAAAAAAAAAAGGCAGAAAATGTTCCCAAACTCATTTGTGGGTTGTTTTTTGTTTTGTTTTGTTTTGTTTTGTTTTGTTTTTGGACTTTCCCAATCTTGGTCTTCATCTCCATCTCCGCAGTTTAGTTAGAACATAATGTTCGGCCATTTCATCAATATTAATACTTTCAAATGCATAGGTTTTATACTACTTTTTTCAATAAATTTACTCATCTCATTTCCTTTTCCAGACCATCTCAGACCATCAATATTTTGAGGGGATAAGGGAACAAGTCAGTGAATCCTAAAACCACTATACAAATGATTTTATTTTTTAAGTAATAAAACTAATGAAGGAAGTGGGGTTGTATCGACTCAACCAGAAACTGGGCTTTGTCACACAGTTTCCTTAGCCAAATAACAGTCATACAGTCTCTTTAGCTAAATGGTGAGTGGTGCCATCATCTTCCCCTTTTTTATTTTTCAGTTGATCCATTTGAAATTTCACTGACAGTGTTTTGATGCTTCATGCTAGTCAATGAAAGATGACTGGAAAAAGAAAAATAATAAGTAAGAAAATAAAAATTATCAATGCCAAATTAATTTTAAAAAACATGGCCAAACAATAGTGGAAACTATATATTCCCTAATAGCCTTAAGAAAAGAAGTTGAGACTTTTTCCACTTTGGAAGAATCAAAATGAGTTTTACATATATCAGAAATTTTTTCAGGTAGATTACAAAAATCCAAAGAAAAGTTTGAATAAGCCCAAACTCCCTTAAGGTGAAGTTGAATCCTGTCCCAAGAATGTTCTGAAGCATTGTATGATAAAGGAGTAACACAAATGCAGTGGACTTGTGAGTGACATTCTATTGATAGTCTAACCTTAATATTTTGAATTTGATTTCCTATATGAAGCACTGCTTCTTCCAAAGCATTAAGTCTTTCCTGAATACCTCTATCCATGTGTTCCTGAATCATAAGGGCAATAGAAACAGTTTTTGATAATTGATTCACATGTTGAACTGCATGAATTTGTCTAACCAAAGCAGCAGTAGAAAAAAACAAAATGAGCTGCAATAGCAATTAATGCAGTAACCCCTAAAATTAAAGTTCCCATACAATAGTTACCTCTGCAAAAAGAATGTGCAACATTATTCATAACCTGTAAACCAGAATTAGCATACCAAGTTCCAGCATTATTAACAGGAAATAAGACATAACTTGATTGGCCTAATATAACAAAAGCCTCATCTGTTACATTAGAAGAGATACCTTTGGGATCTTTCTCAACGGAACTCTGTTTATGCCCATGGGAGACCTTACTTGGAGGAGATGGGGATGGAGGATGGGTAGGGTGGGGAAGGCTGGGGGGCGGGAAGTAGGAGGAGGGGGGGATCTATGGTTGGTACGTAAAGATAACAGAAAATTTTGTAATAATAATAAAGAAAGAATACAATTAGAAAGAAAGCAATGCTTACACATTATTTTAAATGAACCATTGTTATTCTCAAAAGTACATAAAGAACCAATGGATTCACTATGTAAATTGCACAAGGAGCTCCAACACAGGCATCTCTTGATCATTTGTATCAAACATTACTGGATAACACTTGAGCAAAGGTCCCCTGCTCTGCTACCTTCTCTAACTGCAGCAGCAAAACCTACAGGCTCCTTGTCCATTTTTGGCCTCTTTTTAGGTTTCTTTAGAAAAGGAGATGCTGAGTGGCCAATGCTCCTTAAAACTTTAATTTCCTCTTCCTCTCAGTCACTTTCTGTTTGAAAGGACTCCTCATTCTTCGTATCTCTTTTCTCCCCATTACTAACGTTCTTTGATAGTGGATCTTTAAATAAAAGAAGAGCAGTTGACTTATTTTGAGGAGAGGTTTCTGTAGATTTTTTACATTTAGGTAAATCCCCAACTTCCATAGGCACCACAGCCTGCTTTATTAATGACCAATAAGCTAAAACATCTACAGGCATGCCTGGTGGTCCATTGGATTCATACCAAAAAATAATATCTTCACCTACTTTATCCCAATTATCAATATCTAGGGAGCCTTGATCAGAAACCAAGGAAAAATCTCATGTACAAACTATAAAAACTCACAAACTTGATTGTCATCAACTTTTATTCTATTCTTTTTTAAAGAATGTTTTAAAAAAATCAACAAAAAGCCTCCTTTCCTTAGACTCCACCTGTCCCATTGTACTAATTTTTCTTTTCTCTTACATACTCTCTTCAGCCCTATTCAATGACCAGGAGAATTTTATTAATTCTTTCTCATTAACCACTCTCACCCAGCCCATCTCTTTGACAGAGCACCCTTGTGGGATTCTCACTACACCACTACTACCTTATTAATACTTATCCTACTTCAAGTCTCCTGTTCAGGTGCCACTTATGCTGGGCACCAGCTGAGGCAGAGATCAGGACTGAAGAAGGGTGGATGGAGCAGGCAGTATAAATAACTTGTGCCAGACAGCAGTTGAATCTTTTCTGAGTCTCTAGGAATATTTTATTTGATACTGTGCTCAGGAGGCAGTGTATAAAAGAGAATATATGTCTGTCCCTTCTTAGGGACACAGAATTTATTTTTATATCCTACAACAATGATTACACCAGTCTATATTTGCACTTCAAAAAATATCAACTACGTGACTATTTTACCATCATGAACCAAAATGTCCTTAAAAAGTCATAATCATAAAATTCAATGGTCACAGTTCCTTTGAGCAAGTACACAAAGTTTAACTAGGTGGGGGTTGAGAGGCCTTTAATGTTTCTTCATGATTACTCTTGCCAGACAATTAGGATCTAAAAGGCTAATTCTTAACTTACAATATACAAAACAAAATTTCTCATCAAATTATGTTAAAATCTATTTTAAACCTTTATATATATCCTAATTTATACATCTATATAATTTCTACAACATTCCTATCTTTCTTATAATCTTTTAATGATTAACTCATAATTTGAAGTCATATCCTTTTTCTTGACTCTTAGTTTTTATATTTTTATTTTATATCTATAAAAGCACTAATATATTCCCTATAAAATTAGCAGAAAATGTTCCCAAACTTATTTGTGAGTTTTTTTTCTTCCCCAATCTTGATCTTCTCTATTTCCATGGTGTAGTGGGAACATTCTGTTCAGCAGTTTCATCAATATTAATACTTTCAAATGCGTAGGTTTTTTTCAATAAATTTAATCAACACATTTCCTTTCCCAGAACATCTGAGACCATCAATATTTTGAGGGCAGGGGGGAACAAGTCAGGGAATCTTAAAACCACTACACAAATGATTTTATTTTTTAAGTAATAAAACTGAAGGAGGAAGTGGGGCTGTATCCACTCAACTGTTAATCTAAAAATACTTTACGTTGATATGGATTTGGTTTATTGATATAAATTTAAGGTCAACTTTGTTATACTGTATGTATATTTCTACTCTTGTTTAAGGTATTATATTTATGCAATTTATTTAAAATTATAATGTATAATTAAGAAATAGGCATTAATTATTAGTCATCTATCATAATCAAACTTATGCTCTTGTTAGTTAAGTTTTCTAGATATACAAAGATATATTCTAATTAGGTAGGAAATCTTCAAACACTTCAAAGACCTACAGAATATGGCATTTAAAATGTTTAAAAACTTAGACTTTTCTGGACAGTGAGTCATACCTGCTTCTGGCAGCACAAATTAATTCATAAAGGATGATGGGGAGATGGGAATGGGGGGTGGGCTGGGGGGAGGGGGAGCAGGAGGAAGGAGGACAGAGGAATCTGTGGCTGATATGTAAAATTAAATATAATTATAAAATAAAAAAAGAAGAAACTCATTATAGAGCTTGCTTACAATGTGGAAAAGGCTAGACGTTTGGGCAAGGAACTGCTCTTGTCTGGACTGCTTGATGAACTGGACATGCAGGACCCATAGGAAGGTGATCAATGAACTTTGCCAAAACAAGGTGAGATGGTACTTTGGGTTTCTGCTTCAGAGAAAAAACAGCAAGACATTCTGTAGGACACAGAGAAAAGCAACTGATCAACTTTGCCATTAGGCAGAACAGTTCTTCAAATTTCCTTCTTAACTGAAAAGTCTGCCAGACACTCTAGGACTAGAGGCTGAAGATGCTACCATTGGTTAATAAAGAAGCTGCTATGGCCTACAGCAAGGCAGAATAGAGCCATGCATGGAATCCAAGCAGAGAGACAAGGTATAGGCAGGGTCAGAGAATACACTGAGAGCTGTGGTTGAACAGGTAATACCACAAAGCCATGTGGCAAAACACAGTTTAATAAAGATGGGCTGGATTAAGTTGTAAGAGCTAGGTAATAATAATCGGCCAAACAGTTTGTAATTAACATAAGTCTCTGAGTATTTATTTGGGACCACGCAGCTGTGGGATATAGAAAAACTTCAGTCTTCAGTCAGAGAAATGCAAATCAAAATGACTCTGATACACCATCTTATGCCTAAATTGGAGAGTATGTAGACTTCTACTGCTGGTGGAAGTGTAATCTTGTACAGCCACTCTAGAAATCAGTATGGTGGTTACTTAGAAAGTTGGAAATCAACCTACCTCAATTACCAGCAATACATCTATTAGGTACATACCCAAAAGATGCTCAAATTTATCACAAGGACACTTGCTCAACTATGTTCATTGCAGCATTATTAATAATAGCTAGAACTGGAAATAACCTAGATACCCTTCAACCAAAGAATGGATAAAGAAAATTTGGTACATTTACACAATGGAATATTACTCAGTAGTAAAAAAACAACAAAATCATGAAATTTGTAGGCAAATGTATAGAACTAGAAAATAAAATCATTGTGAGTGAGGTAACCAAGACTCAGAAAGGTAAATTTGTTATCTTTTCACTCAGAAGTAGATATTAGACACAAAGTCAAGGATAACCTGGCTGCAATCCACAACTCCAGAGAAGCTAGGCAAAAAGGAGGACCCTAAGAGGGACATACATTGGATTGCCCCAGGATGGGAAATAGTTAAGATCTCTTTGATAAACTGGGAGGAGCTACAGGAGAGTAATCAAGATGGCTGAGTTGGAGAAGGGACAGAGAGGGAGAGTAATGTAAGAGATAGCTTAAAAGAAGAAGCCGTTATGAGGTTAGGGAGAAACCTGGTGCTAGGGAAATTCCAAGGAACCCACAAAGATGACCCCAGCTAAGACTCCTAGCTATAGTGTAGAGGGTGCCTGAACTAGCTTTCCCCTATAATCATATTGGTGACCACCCTAATTGTCAACACAGAACCACATCTAGCAACTGACGGAAGCATATTCAGAGACCCATAGCCAAGCACTGGGCTGAGCTCCTGGAATTCAGTTGAAGAGAGCAAGGGCGGATTTTAGGAGCAAGTGGGTTCAAGATTATTGTGGAGAAAACCACACAGACAGCTGACCTGAGGTAGTGGGAGCTCATGGACTCTGGACTAACAGCTGGGGAACCTAGTACAGTCCCTCTGAATGTGAGTGACAGTTGTGTGGCTTGATATGTTTGTGGGGCCCCTAGCAGTGGGACCAGGTCTTATCCCTGGTATATGAAGTGGCTTTTTAGAGCCCATTTTCTGTGGCAGGATACCTTCCTCAGCCTTGGTGCAGTAGGGAGGGACCTGGTCCTACTCCAACTTTGTATGGCAGCTTGTGTTGTCTCACCAAAGGAAACCTTACCCTACCCCCTATGAAGAGTGGATTGGGGGTGATGGAGGAGAGTAAGAGAAGACAGGGGGGGCTGTGGTTGTATGTAAAATGTAAGAAAAACTTTTAAACAAATTTAAAAAAAGAAAGTTGACAGTGACCCTGATACCAAAACCACACAAAGAATCAACAATGAAAGAATATTGCAAACCATTTTCCTTTATGAACATTGATGCAAAAATGAGTTTTTATTAAGAAACCAGAATACACACTAGAAAAAGACTGCAGTTTCAATAAATGTTGCTCTTCAAACTTTATGGCTGCATGCAGAAGAAAGCAAATATATCCATATCTATCAACTTGCAGAAAACTCAACTCCAAAAGGATCAAAGACCTAAATACAAAATCAGATACACTAAACCTGATAGAAGAGATACTAAGGAATACCATTGGATTCACAGGAGAAACACAGGAGAAGACTTCTTGAACAGAACAACCATAGCACAGGCATTAAGATCAATAATTAATGGATGGTACTTCACAAAACTGTACCACCGCCTGGCTACAAAACTGAAAGATTTCTATAAAGGACACCATCATTTGAAAAAAGTGACAGCCTACAGAGTGGAAAAATATTTTCTCCAACTCCATGTCTGAGAGAGGAAATAAATACATACAAAATATATAAACAACTAAAGAAACTTGTTTTCAAAAAGCTGAACAACCCAATTCAAAAATATGGTACAGATCTAAACAGAACATTCTCAATAGAAGTTAAAAAAAAGGCCAAGAAATACTTAAAGAAAGGGTCAATAGCTTTAGTCATCAGAAAAATGCAAATCAAAATTACTTTGAGATTCCATCATGAAAGAATCATCCTGAGTGAGGTAACCCAGACCAGTAAATCAAACATGTATTATATGTACTTATAAGTTAATATTAGCTGTTAAGTAAATGATAATCATGCTACAATTCACAGACCCTGAGAGTTTTTGTGTGGGGATATTTTATTTGTGCACCCCAATAAAGCTTATCTGGAGATCAGAGGAAAAAACCATCCAGTATCTTGAACATAGAGGTTAGGCAGTGGTAGCACAAACTTTTAATCCTAGCATTTGGTAGGCAGAGATCCATGTGGATCTCTGTTAGTTCAAGGCCACACTGGGAACAAAACCAGTTTTGGGGGCACATGCCTTTAATCCCAGTGCTAGTTAACCATGAGGTCTGGAGGTCTGGACAGGCAGACAGGAAGTGATAGAGCTGGGCAGAAAGAGGAAGTGATGAACCTGGGCCAAGAAAGAAATAAGATGGCAGGGCACAGAAAGATGTATAGGCATGAGTATACCTGAAGTAGCTCTATCTTTGACTGAGGAATTTTTGGAAGTAAGATGTGGATGGCTTGCTCAGCTAAGTAACAAGAAGGGGTCTAAGGGGGATCCGTGGATCTCCTTGGAAAGGGTAATTGTATGAGTAGAATGGGTGTGGGTTGGAACAGAAACAGGAGTGATCAGGTTGGGTGGGGAATAGAAAGAGAGAATATGGAGAGTGGCAATTAGGGGGCACTTGGGAGGCGAATTGGAAATCAAGTCCAGTAGAAACTCTCAGGTTTTTATGAAAGTGGCCCTAGTGAGAACTCCTGATAATAGAGGATTCAGAACCTGAACCAGCCATTTAGTGTATAAAGGCAAGGCTTTCATAGATGGGACTTCAACTCCAACCGAGACACAAAGCATTTTTTCTGTAATCTGTCCTCCCTGCAAGACATAGTGTGGCAATACAGGAACAGAACTTGTGGGATGGCAAAACAATGACTGCTTTAATTTGAATCCCAGTCCATGAGAAGAATCCCATGAGAAGGATTACATATCTGACATTGCCTGGAACACCAGGAACTGGAGGCTGGATAGCCCAGAGACCTATGACAGAAAAAAAATCAGTAAAATGATTCCTAATGATATCTTTATATACTGATAGATTGTTGTCTAGCCCAGGGGTCATCAAAAATGATTCCTCTGGCAGGAGATGGAAGCAGATACAGAGACTCACATCCAAACATGAGGCAGAGAGAGAGAGCCCAAATTGGAGATGTCCATCAGATCCCTCCCTTTGGAGCTCAGGAAACTCCATGGAAGATGGAGAGGATATGCCTAGGAGGTCTGCTGTTCTCTGAAAGTAAACAGAGTAGGAGTAGTTCTAGGAGAGAGAGGAGGTGGGAGGGACTGAGAGGAGAGGAAGAAGGGGAAATTGTAGTCAGGAGAACTGAAAACAAACAAACAAAATTAAGAAAAAAATAATTCCAAAGCAGTAACTAACATAATTTTTATATCAGGTATTAGATACCATAGATTACTTTTCTCTCTTTTTTATGTATTTTCTATCATCACACACACACACACACACACACACACACACACACACACACACACACACATACACACACACACACACACACACACACACACACACACAAATACCTTGTGGTCAAAAGAGAGCTAAGGAAGCTCCAGCAGTTAAAGGGATTCAAATAATCTGATACTCTTGATTCTTATGGCTAATAGTGTTGCTAAAAGAGATCCACTGCCATATTTAGATGAGATATTAATGATTCCAGATGGAGAGGTATTCCACTCCAGAATCAATCACAAAATCAGTGCACTGAACCAGGCATCAGAGCTGAGACAAAGTGAGATACAGGAACTTGGAGTCATAGAAGTGAGAGGCAGTAACCACCCAGAAGAACAAAAGACTGGACAGAGGGGTCAAAGATAACATAGGCTGTTTATGCTATGAGGTGGTTTCCCTGGTAAAATTCTACTGAGTTAAAATGATCACAGGCTGCATTCCATTACATGAATGTCAAAATAACAAAATCTGATTATATGGATGCTTCTTGCTCTAACTTTAGTCCTGTAAAAATGTCTAGATTTTTGTAGGTCTTGATGCTGCTAAGCCAAGTGCTAAAGGGTTGACCTGACCCCAAAGATCAGTTCAGCTCCAGAGGTGAGAAAGGTCAGATCTGGATAGACCAATGGGTGAGTGGATGATTCAATATGTGTAATAGGCCATGCTAGCAATGGAAATAAGGTGAGCTAGACTCCCTAGGAGAATCTGGAGTTCTCTGCATTTCTGTCTCTTGAAATCCACATGGGCTGGGACCACCTACATCTCAATGCTGTCTCCTCTTCATGGCAACCAGGTAAGGTTGCTCTGCTCTTGCAGATCTTAAAGTCTTTGCCTTTGTTTTCCTGACATGTTTTGAATATCTCTTGTGTGTGAACTGTTCCAGTCTATTTTAATAAGTTTATAACTAGGTATCATTTTACTGGAGAATATGTTATTTGTCATTCTCTTCCTTGTGAGTAGTATGGGCAGAAATGGTTTTAATGTTCACAGGACGGTAGAGAGTAACTTGGCCTATGTATTAATTTGTAAATGAAGAGAATTACTACTTGCAAAACAGAGGCCCTCAGGGGAATGACTGTGTGGAAAAACAGGTCTTTACAATGGGGAGTGTCTTCCAGTAGGGCCTAGTCCATGGCAACAGTGGTAGTGTGAGGAATGAATAGAGAAAAAGTGGGGGAAGAATTGCAAATTTTGCCGTCTGCTTCTTCCCTTCAATAGAGGGATGCAGTTCACCCTGCCATTGTAACAGAACTGGACTGAAGCTCCTGAAACCATAAGCACAAATAAAGATTAATTGATAGCTTCTAAAATGTTGCTGGTTATTTGTCCTGGTGAAAAAAAGTCTGACTGGTGCTCCTTGATTACCAACTCAAAAAGAATTAAAAATAAAAACAGAAAAAATTTCAGTGATAAAACAAAACCCCGTGGTTCAGAATTGTACTAAATACTAGACTTTGGTTTTAAGCAACAAAGAACGGACACAGGAAGAGGTAACAAAATATTTCCACAGGAGAGAATTGATGTAGCTCATGTGCTCAAGGAATACAGAAACTCAAAGAATTTTATTAAAAAAGAGTTCCTCAGACTATCCTGCTGTTATTGAACTGGAAGGTGGTGAGGCTGAGTTGTATTTAGACAAAAGATGAAGGATTTGTACAGTCTAGAGAGTGTGAGTTATGCTATAGAATGAGAAGTACCTGGTGTAACCTAATGCTGCTGACAAAATTTGTTTAGCTTCATGTTTATTCACAGAAAAGCCAGCATTAGCAGATTTATACTCCTTGACATTATTTTCTCTTCTTTCCTGTGATAAAACAATATGTGAATGTCTATGTTTAGAATTTTAAAATGTGTTTGAAAGTACAGTTTAAATTACAAAATTAAAAGTAGACTTTACTGTCTTCCTCTGTATAATAAGTTTGATACTCTGCCCTGCCAAATTGAAAAAAACAAAAGCAAACTTAAAAAATCACTGAAGAACCAAAGCACCCCCATTTCAAGCAAGACCCTCACCCCAGCTTGAAACAGGCCTGAGTTTCAAGATTCTCAGAACTGCTGACATAGGACCCAGGACAAAGTCACGATGTTTAAATGACTATCTAGTAATAATTGATTATCCACAGAATGCCCCAATACCAGAGGTAATCTATAAAGTTTGACAAACAACCAGTTAAAACTACAAAGTAAGTTAACACAGAAATTCTGGAAAGCCCCTAAAACTTGAGCCAATCAGAATTGTACCCATACTAGCACCCCTAAATGATGTAACCTTTTAGTTTTTGCCTTTAAAAACTGAGCTTGCAGAAGGGCGGGCACCTCCTCCAGCCTCTGCTGTGTCGGGGTGCTCGACCAAGGTCCCTGCCATGGCTTGAATTGAAATAAACCTTGCTTTTGCATTTCGGTGAGTTTGTGTCTCTGGTGGTCTCTTTGGGGGTCTCTTGCACTGGGCACAACAATCACTACATCATGACAAATCAGAATTGGGCACAAGATATAGTTGATAAATTCAAACAGCAAATCCCACCATCAAAAGCTGCATGGGAAGCAGTACTAGACTATGGAATCTTTCATCTGCTTTGAGGACTTCTGTGAAAAGAGTGTCAAGGAGATCCATTCTCTGAGGAAGACCTCAACACTTTCATAGCTTTCCTTCAAGTGCTCTACTTGGTATGAACAGTGAAAATTTAGGGGGAAATATCCCTACCAGACCTCCAGAAGAAGTTGGGGGTGGTGGTGGGGTGTCTAGCAATTTCAAAATATAAGAGTGAATGCTATTCTCTTTACAAAGGCCTGTCTTCAGAACAAGTACTTCACCAGTCCCTTATCTGAATTTCCTAAATGCTTAAATGACTTGAATGTACATGAACCAATATGCCATGGTCCGTGGCATATTATAGTACATGACAACTTATATTCATAAGGTCAACCCACCAGATGAGCAATTCTCTGATGGAGGAAGCTTATGAAGCAAGGCTTACGAGGACACAGACTCTGAAAACTGCTTGCTTCTGTCTGTAACTTCTCATGTGCAAAAACAGTCATGGAAACTCCCCATTACCATGCATTTTCATGGACTGTGTACATGTAATCTCATGATTACATCTCAATCTTGGGCATTTATTCTGTGGACTGTCTAAAGATGATTTCTTCTTAAGCTGTATAATTTTGATGAATAGAAATAATACTAGGATATTTTTGATAGCTCACACTGACAAGGAAATAACAGGATACTCAGCTACAGTGACAGGTTATTACACAATTAGCTGATTAAAGACTCAGAGCAAATTCAAAATAGACTAGTTGCCTGTGCAAATGAATTGCACAAGGACAGATTCCCAGGTGTCTGGATTTTGACCCAAGGTCAGGCATAAAGCAAATTTAGGGCCAGTTCTTCCCTTGACAAACTCTGTCTGATAACATTAAAGACATAACTCCCTGAACATATTCTCTCAGCAACTGACTCTCTGCATGAACTCCTAAATCTCAGTTTTATGATAGAAGATTCAAAGTTCAGCCAACTAACTATTTATTCTTTAGGCCCTGGGATGCTTTTAAGGTCACTGTCCCTCAAGAAAATATGGAAAACTTGAGTGCTATGTACATCCTGCTGGCTCACCAGGGAGCTTGACAGCCAAGCTTTGCTATGGTTATGGGCAGTGTAACATTTCAATCCAAGAAAAACCATGTGATTTCATGTGTGTTATCAGAATGGCTACTTCTTATGGCTTATTCCATAAATGAAACATGACCCTCAAATGTAAGCTTTCTGTTTGGAATATATAGAATTGTGTAAAGACAAAAACAAAAAAGAGATTAGATTTCACACAATGAAGTATAAAAAAAAAAAGATGCCATCAAAACGCATGTGTTTCTTGCCTAATACCCATCAGATAGAAGTTTGGTTCTTGCTGACATTGGGGATTTTTTTGCATACCATGGGTGCAGTCTTGGAACAGGTACTCCCAAAGACTTTGATACAGCTCAGACTTACTCTTCTTTTCAACAGGAAGAAGGGGACATATATTTGTCACTGCAAGACCTGGACAAGACAGGGATTGTAAACATTTAGTAATAGATGGGAGAGGGCCTCATAGGAACTGGGTGCTCTCTAGGAAGGCATTGGCAGTTGAAAGCTGCTGGAGTAGGGGAAATCATTGTCTTAAGTGGCTTAGCCATTGGTGATTACCTCTGCTCCCGGGATCACTTCATACACATGATCATGTGTGTAGCCCTGGTTAAATCCAGTGAGCTCAAAAACAGCATGAGACATGAAGCAGGAGAGTGTATTGAGAAGTGAGTTTATACTTCATGGGAGATAGAGGGAAAAAGAGAATCTAAGATCTGAGCATAATAAAAATGTATCATATACTTGTATGAAATTACCAAAAATGATATAAAACAGAAAACACCTTATAGTTACTGTTTGTAATCACAATGTTCATAGTCTGATGCATAAAGCATTTCCATTCAAGTGTGATCAGACTACAGTTAGGAAGAATGGGAGGCCCATGATAATTTTACTGGGAATCCTACATTGAAATGACATGTACATTTAAGACAGTGGTTCTCAACCTGTTGGTCAAACTCCTTTGGGATGTGAATGACACTTTCATAGGGTTTGAATATCAGCTATCCTTCGTATCAGATATTTACATTATGTTTTTTAACAGTAGCAAAATTACAATTATCAGGTAGCAAGGAAAATAACTTTATAGTTTGGGTTCACCACAACATGAGGAACTATTTTAAAGGATTGCAGCATTAGGAAAGCAGAGAACTACTGATTTAAGAAAAGAAAAGTTAGACCGTGAGTTCTGAAGAGATGCTAATTCCGAGATGCCTATTCCATCGACAACTTGTTCAGGACACCTTTTCAATGCCTATAGGCAGAGAGACTGATTAGTTTAGTTTAGTATATTTATTTTCAGTCTCCGTTCTCCTAGTATTTAACTAAATAGTATATAGAACTTGAATGAGAACATAATAATGGGCACAGTGAATAGGACACCAAGTGGCTCCTAGTTAACATCTGGAAATCAATACAGTACTTACTAAGAATTCCTGAACATTTGTTATATTTTGTTTTGTTCTGTTTTGTTTTGTTTTGTTTTGTGGTTTTTCCAGAAAGGGTTTCTCTGTGTAACAGCCTAGGCTGTCCTGGAACTCACTCTGTAGACCAGGCTGACCTTGAACTCACAGAGATCCACCTACCTTTGCCTGCAGAGTCCTCTGATTAAAGACACAGGCCAACACTGCCTCCAGTTAATGAATGTGGAAATCAAACTGTCTTGATGGTGTCTAGCTCTGGTTCATTGAAACCTAATGGCCACACTCTTGAAACTTATTGGGTGGACTTGATGCTCATGAGCACAATGTTTTCTCAGGGCAGTCAAGACAGTCTATCAAGTGTTGAGTAACATTGGTCAGATTTCCAATGATGTTTAGTCTTGGTAGAACCCCCAGAACATCATCTTTAAGACCTCTAAGATATTTCCTATGCCTTTGTCATCAACCTGTTTAAGACAGCCTTGACATTTGTCTTGTCTTTGGCAGATATGATAGATTATCTCTGAGTCTGTCAGAAACCTGAAGTATGAAATGACTTCTCTCACAAGAATTATAGTAAGAAATATAAGGCCTAACCTTTGCATGTGCACCAGATTCAGTAAGATGAAATCGGGTGGATGCTCATGGAATACCCTAGATTTTACAGGAAATACTTGCCTCCATATCATCTACATTTAGAGAGTTTGGCTCAGGGCAAGGGCAGACTTTACATGCAGTTCTAGGAGTATTTCACATATTTGGAGTATATTTTTCAGGACTACTCAACACCCAACTTTCAGATATTAACTCAATGAAATTCTTTCATTTTATTTGGGGAGAGTAAATTGATCTACTGAAGGGATTCTCATTTTGTTCAGGTTAGTGGTAGAAATGCAACTGATGAGCTATTAACACTGGTCCAGACTTACACATTATCTGTAGATGTGTGTATGTGAGCATCAAGTGCAAGTGTAGAACAGTGATTGGGAGTTATTGGATCAAGATGTAAGTTGGATTTACACAGCAGTATGGTCACCTATGGCTGAGAACTATATTTTAAGCACATGTAAACAGACACAGTGTCATTATGTATTTTCTCTGATATTTCTTGTGAGTTATTCACTCCATCATAACAAAAGATTGATTTCTTTAGATTCTTAGGGATTTAGCCTCATAGACCTCACCATAGAGTATGGCAATTGTCCACTCTCTGTGTGTATCTATCTCTTATTTTATTTTCCCAGGAAGAAGAGCATTAGTGAGTGCTTGAACAAATAGAACCAACACACTTAACAAGTCCTTGTAGAACAAATGCACATGCTAACCATTTAAACAGTGAATCACAGTATTTTATCTAAACAAAAGCTATCACTCACATCCTATTTCTATTAAACTCAAAACCAAGTATAAAGAAAATTCATTTCAAAACTCAAAAATGAGTTTTCTTAGGAGAAAAAGTAATGGTAATTTTCTGCTTCTTATGCTATCCTGTTTTGTATATAAAACGTCTTCTGAAGAAATGTAGATGTTTTCTAATGGGTATTTTTGGAGCTTATGCTAGGAGTCCCGAAATTTTAAAAACTTATTGAGAATAATGTAGAAAATACAACATCTTAAGAGTTCAGGTTGAGTGGACAGTATGTCATCAAACTTAATTAGGAACCATCTTTATGTTACAGAAGGAGAAGGGGTTATATATCTCTTGAGAGTGAGGCAGTCTTCATATATTATAGAGTTTAATAAATGGTTTTGGCTGTTGGTCCTCAGATCCAACTTTATTTGATACAAGGTTCATTGATAGCTGCTGGATTCCTCTGCCCCACCTCATATTTCACAATGGGAACATTCGGATTGAAGACAATCTTCATATCTGAACTCAACTCTTCACGCTGCACTGACTGACATGCATCCCAATCCCCTTAATGTGCAATTTGATGTCTGGTTTGGACCATATCCTTGTAGTGTACCTTCCTTAAGTGTCCTGTTTCATATATCACTGATGGGTACTATACATGCCAGTGGTGGAGAGTGCAGCCTTACCTTTTATGTTCATAAGCCTGTTTAGTGACACTAGACCCCATGCAAATGCTGTTACATACCAGGCCCTCTGGATTGCTCTACTCTCAAGTAGTGTACCATTTCACGTAGTTATCAGGTAGATCTGAGATGATTATCATTTTAAACTTACCTTTCCTTCAGTGAGCATAGAGGGCAGCAGCAGAGATATGAGAAACAGCATCCCTGAGAAAGAAGCCATAGATGAAACCAATTAAAGAAAAAGGCCTGGGTGAAGTAAGCAGTACATGGGACACAGACAGTAACTGATAGAAGTTATGCCAAAGCAACTTTGGCTGAAAATTCATTAACAATATAACAAGGGAAGCGTTGCCATGTGGGCTCACAGTAGTGCCTATCTTGCCTCTAATAGGAATAATGCATAAACTAGAAAACTTCCCTGATGTCCCTGATGTGTAGTTGCATGTGTTGAGCAGATAGATTGATCTATGTATGTATATAGGACAACTGAACTGATGGGGCCAGAAGTGGTAATATATCTGACATTTGTGTTTTGACCACCACCAAGTCAGCATACTTTAGATATGTCCGTCATGCTTTAGTGATTTCATGTCCAGTCTTCCTATGTACCCAAAGCTGCAGATGCATTGTTTATGTCAGATCCAATTTATTCCTCTAAGCCAATGCCTATGTCTAGAGCTTTAGAGAACCAGGTCTCCCCATGAACAGGAACATCGTGTTGTTAGTTGTAACCCTGGTTTATATCAGCAGTCCCATGTTTGAGTCCACAGTTTGGATCCCTGTAGATGCATCCTATGTAGATATATTCCCTCCCGCTATTATGCCAGTGAAAATGCAATGTACATTGTTTAAATATTAGTAACTATTCTATAATCATGAGTCATACCAATATGGTTCATAGATCTTTGGCTGCTCTGAATTTTTCCTGTTTTTCCAGTCCATGTCAGTTGCAATAGCAGTCCAGATATTGTATCATGTGCCATGTCATGGATATGATTTATCTTATTTACATCTTATTTACTCTCAGCAGCCCAGAGTCATTCTCCATGTTCCATACGACTTTTCACTGAGCACACCACAATGTGGATTGAATATGAGTGACACTTAAAATTTCAATTCCCTGTGATTTGTTTACCATTTCTCTAATTAAAGGATAACTATCTGGTATTTACTGATCTCCAAGGAAACTTAAAGCTAACACAAAAATATTTTATTTTGAACTTGGAGACAATTTTCCCAAATAGGTGACCAATGTATAAAAATATCCATCTCTAGAACATGTGAGAAAATGCAGATATTAGTACAAGTGATGATCAGGCATAGTCTTGAGATTCTTATATGCAATAAAATTTGATTTACTTCAGCGGTCTCCCCCTCATAGACATCAATAAAAGTGAAGGCCTGGAAAACATCTTGGTTTATTTCTGTCACCACACATTTTGTTGTCATATCATCCAGAATGATGACCTTCTTTTTCTCTTGGTGAACTAGTAAACAATGAATTCAATTGCAAGTGACGATGTTTTTCTTTTCTTTCTTTCTTCTCTTTTCTTTTTTTTTTTTGGCACAAACAATCTTTATTGTGATCACACCAGGAGTCCATTGCTCTTGAGGACCTCTGTGAACTTGCTGATTTTCTTCTCCATGTTCTTTTCTGCCTGTTTCTGTAGCCTCAATGAGCTGCTTTTTTCGATAGTGGATCTTGGCCTTTAACTTACATCTCTCCTCCAGAGTGGTTGCCATTACCTGGGACTTTCCCATGACCTCATGAGCCTGACATCCTAGATAAGTTAACTGCAGGAACACAAGGCTGTAAGGATGTGGACGGTGCCCCAGCAGCACAAGGGTGAGCCAGAGGGCCCTAGAGAGTCTATTAAAGGACACTACCCTTATCCCCACACAGGAACTCTTCCTGGCAGCTAGTGAAAGCTATTAGGGTCGTGCCCCAAAAGCATTCTCCTAGAGTCAATGGAAAGATCTACAACCAGCTAGGAAATCACTACTTATTTGAGGGCATGAATAAATAAATAAATAAATAAATACCATGCTCTTTCGGTCCATCCACTTTTATAGCGGAATGTGTTCTTCTGTCCTTCCTGGCCCACCATCAGGACAAATCTCTCTTACTTGCCTGTACTGCATATGCTTGGACCTAAGTAAACACACAGAGGCTTGTATTATGTATGAACTGTATAGCCATTAGCTCAAGCTTATTACTGACTAGCTCTTACACTTCAATTAACCCATAATTCTTGTCTACATTTAGCCATGTGACTTGGTACCTTTTGTCACTTCTGCCTTCATATCTTGCTTCTTCTGTGTCTGGCTGGCGAATCCTGACTTAGCCTTCCTCTTGACAGAATTTTCCTTGTCTCCTCATCCTGCCTATACTGACTGCCTGGCTACTGGCCAATCAGTGTTTTATCAAACCAGTGTAGCAGCATTATCCCACAGAACACTTTGGTTCTAAGTTCTGCTCAATCTACAGCTTCTTTTCAACTCACATACTTAGCTCCTCTTTCTCCTAACTACCTATCCATTTCTCTGCTCTTTGTTCTACCTTAGTTCTACCCTGTGTCTTTTGACATTTCCAGTTTTTATACACATACAATCAGCAATTCTCTGGCCAAAGCAAGGTCACAAAGATTGAATTATTTCGGGGCCATAAGAGCAGTTAAGAGTTTACACCAGGCAGTGACTGTCAGGCTTTCTTTATGACTCAAGATGTGGGATGACTTGTAAAAGCCTCAGTGTACTATCAAAGGGGACAGGGTCAAATGAGTGACAGAGAGACCTTAAACCAATTTAAAAAATCTAAGAAGGGGAAACGGGGAATCTGTGTGTAATACTGCATTCCTAAGTATTATTAGATAACAAACTAATTAGCAAAACCAAGGTGAAAATAAGTACAAAGTGTTAAGAATTCATTACTGTGAGGTTAGCTTGGGGCAGCACTTTCCTATCTGCAGGCAGAGTGAGTGCAGGGCATGCTTGTTCCCTATCTATCTAAAGGCTGTGAATCAACAAGCACAGACATGTTGTAAATCTATGTCTTTGGGTGTCTGAGATTGTCTCAAATGAGATACTTTTGCCTGGACTCTTAACACTGACCAAATGTCTGCCAATAAGGATAATTGCAGGAAAGCAGACCTCCAAGTTTACATTGGAGAAAGGAACAAAGGCCTGGTTGTGGGAAATAGATTTTTGCTTGCGTGAGTATTTTCACACATGACTAAAGGGAAGTTATCCATATACCCAAAATGTATAGGGAAAGTTTTACCCAATAAATGATCACTCATAGTATTAGAAGTTCTTGGGGAAAGAATCAAATGGGAAGGCTACCAGAGCACATAGGAAATTCACTACAGGAAACAACTAATACATTAAAAGGCAATAACACTAAAACACCTTATGATGTGGCTTCAACCTCCACCAGAGGCCTTGGCTCTAATGGGTCAACCTTGTCAATGCCAGCTGAGTTCCTACTTCATATTTCTCTGGCTCAAAGCAGGCATCAGCTGAGCCTGTGGCATTATTAGCACTGCTGGTCAGTCAGTGGCATCTAGAGACCATCAAGAGAGCAAGTGAGGTTTCTTGTTGATCCCCATAAATTTTAATTTTGAGCAAAGTTGGTCTTGTCCTCAGATCATAAGGCAATAACAAAATCTATTCTGACAGAATTGTTCAGTCACCAACATGGAGTGTTTCTTCAGCTTACTTTTCAGACTTTCAGCTCTGAGTTGACAAATGTGTAGGGGCATTCTACTTTTCCCCTTTGGATTTCAATGGCTGAGGCTCTGATATGGAACTACCCATGACGTGGCTGTCTATTTCCATCTTACCTGTGGTCAGACTGTAAGCCTCCACAGCAGGTCAGCTACTGTTCCTCACCCATAGAGTTATGTTGTTCTCCAGGTCTTTGGAATTTGGAGATAAAGTTTTGTTTTCCCTTTCTCTGCTTATGGAGATTTTGGTTTTTTTTTTCTTTTGCTTATGGTCAATAATTGGAAAGAGGGGCATCTCTTTATTTCCTACTCCTTTAGTCTACAGTATAACTACAGTCTTACAAATTATAAGAGCCAGAAGAAAGGACATCTGCTGACAGACTGTGTCTTATATGTGTGGCAAGGAAGTTTTACTCATGAAATCTCAACATGGCTATCTAAACAAGACAAGAACAATGACAACCCCAATTGCCTTGTCAGTACATAGGGGGGAAATCTTGTAAGGCCCCACCCGTAGATGAAGAACAACAGATAATTAAGGCTGTGGAGAGGGAGACAGAATCAGTCTTTCCCAAGGATTTGCCTCCAAGTGCTTACGCAATGCCAAATTGTCAGCTCTGCAAAGTTATAGAATCATATAAGATCTTAGTGCTTGTATTTATATATGTCTATGTATATATGCACGCCATAATAATAATAAGTTAGAAAAAAGAAAAAAACAAAAGGGATAATTCATGAAAGTAGTTAGAGTTTGAAAGTAAAGGAATGCAAATAGTGGAAAGGATACAGGATATGATGACAATTGGGGATTGAAGGTGATCAAGGAATATTATATATACATATGAGATGTCACAGTGAAACTTATTATTCTGTTCAATTCATAATTGCTAATAAGCCAGTCTTATTGATATGTGCCTTTATTTCCATCATTTGGGAAGCAGAAGCAGGTGGATCTCTGTGAATTTAAGGGTGTCCTGCTCTACACAGTGAGTTCCAGAATAGCCAGGACTTTGTAGAGAGATCTTGTCTGAAAAAGCCAATAAATAAATAAAACAAAAATAGTAAATAATGGATGCTACTGAAATAATAAAGAAGTAGAAACCAAATATTTCATTAATATTAGCATCCAGTTTTCGTATGTACTATACTAATTTGAAATTGATTTGTATGATGTGCTTAATTATTATTGTACCGTCAAACTAGGGAAGTTCTACTAGTTCTTTTAATTTTTTTTTTTTGTAAATTGATATATGGCAAGACTGTAAAATCTTCTGGTGAATGAAATAAACTCTCAGAAATAAATACTTCAAATTTAACCAGACTAGAAAATAAAATAAGAATATAAAATAAAAAATAAGCTGGGCAGTGGTGGCGCACGCCTTTAATCCCAGCACTCGGGAGGCAGAGCCAGGCGGATCTCTGTGAGTTCGAGGCCAGCCTGGGCTACCAAGTGAGTTCCAGGAAAGGCGCAAAGCTACACAGAGAAACCCTGTCTCGAAAAAAAATAAAAATAAAAAAAATAAAATAAAATAAAATAAAAAATAGCATATGGTGTTAAGATACCTGGTAAAGTTTAATTACTACTTAAATTTAACTAGAGGATGTAACCAGTCCCTTGGAACCCCCACCCATCACTGATCCAATGCCAATGAGAAGGAATAATCCTGTAAGCAGGCTCCCCTATTAAAACTCCCAATTTGACCCTGCAATCTACAAGACTCATGCCCTACTTCAAATATACCCAGCCTCCTGTGACCCCAGTGGCTTCCTGAGACATAGAATCTGCCAGATCTCATTGGACTAAGAAATGAATGACTCTTCTCCCACCCAGAATCATGCCTCTAGGACCTAGCCTCTGGGACACAACCAGTCCCCGAGAACCCACATCCATCGCTGGTCCAATTACCCACCAACAGGGAAGATTCAAGCAGGCAGGCTCCCCCACCAAACCCCCCATCAGACCCTGCAATCTAAAACACCCATGCCCTATTCCAAACATACCCATCCCTCTGTGATGCCAGTGGCTTCCTGAGACACAGAATCTGCCAGCTCTCATTGGACCAAGAGCTCTCTTTGGACCAACAGAGGTTTCCTGGGACACAGAATCTGCCAGCTCTCATTGAACCAAGAGTGGCTTCCTAAGAAACAGAATCTGCGAGATCTCATTAGACCAAGAGCTCTCATTGGACCAACAGAGGCTTCCTGAAACACAGAATCTGCCAGCTTGGATTGGACCAAGAGAGGCTTCCTGAGACACAGAATCCACCAGCTCCAATTAGACCAAGAGCTAAGCTTGAACTCAGTGTGGCCCCTGAGACACAGATACAGCAAGTACAGATTGGACTAAGAGTAACTCACTCAGAAACAGGCACTTCTTGCACCTGTTGGAGAAAAAGATGGGTAGATGCCAGTGCAAAAATACATACAACATAAAGAGCAATATGGCATCACCAGAAACTAGCAGTTCTACAACAGTAAGACCTAAACATCACAATGTAAAAGAAGCAGAAGAAAGCAACCTTAAAAATAACTTTATGAAGATGATAGAAGCCTTTAAAGAAGAAATGAAAAATCCCCTTAAAGAAATTGAGGAAAGACAAGACATTCCAAGACAAAACCAGATTTAAACAATACCTATCCACAAATCCAGCCCTACAGAAAGCAATAGAAGGAAAATTCCAACCTAAAGAAATCAGATGCACTCACAAAAGCACAGGCAATAGATAACTACATAGCAGTAAATCCCAAAGAAGGGAAATACACACACACAACCACCAGAAGATAAAAGGAATTAACAATCATTGGTCATTAATATCCCTTAATATAAATGACTCAGTTTGCCTATACAAAGATACAGGCTAACTAATGGATCCAAAATCAGGATCCATCTGTCTGCTGCATAGAAGAAACACACCTCAACTTCAAAGACAGACACTACCTCAGAGTAAAACGGTATGTAAAGACATTCCAATCAAATGGACTTAAGAAGCAAACAGGTGTAGCTATACTAGTTTCTAAAAAAAAGACTTTATTATGCTAAAGTTAGTCAAAAGATATTGGGAAGGATATTACATATTCATCACAGGAAAGATCAACTGAGTTGAAATCTCAGTTCTGAATATTGATGCTCCCAAATACAAGGGTACCACATATGTAAAAGAAATATTACTAAAGCTTAAATCATACATAAAATTCCACACATTAATAGTCGAAGACTTCAACACCCCACTCTCACCAATGGATAGACCTACCAGACTGAAACTTAACAGAGAAATAAAGGAACTAACAAATGTTATGACTCAAATGGACTTAATAGATATGCACAGAACATTCCACCCTAACAAAAAAAAGAATACACCTTCTTCTCAGCGTGCCATGCAACCTTCTCTAAAATTGACCATATACTCAGTCACAAAGCATATCTCAACAGATACAAAAATTTGTAATAACTTCCTATACTTTATCAGACCACAATAACTTAAATTTAAATTTCAACAATAAAAATTACAGAAAGCCTACAATCTCATGGAAACTGAATAATGCTCAACTGAATCGCCAATGGATTAAGGAAGAAATAAAAAATAAAGACTTCCTAGAATTCAGTGAAAATGAATATAGTACATACCCAAACTTCTGGGAGACCATGAAAGCAGTGTTAAGAGGAAAATGCCCATATAAAGAAGTTGGAGAAATCACACACTAGTGACTTAACAGCACACCTGAAAGCTCTAGAACAAAAAGAAGCAAATTTACCCAGAAGGAATAGATGCCAAGAAGTAATCAAATTGAGAGCTGAAATCAATAAAGTAGAAATAAATACAACAACACAAAAAAAATCAATGAAATAAAGAATTGGTTCTCTGAGAAAGTCAACATTATAGACAAGCCCTTATCCAAACTAAACAAAAGGCAGAGAGAATTTCTTGCAGCATGAATCTTAAAAGTTCTTATCAATAAAATCAAACCTAGAATAGGAAGGTATTCTAGGTATTGGGATGAACTGGAAGATCAGAGAAGCAGAGCAAGCCACAGCCTCCTCACCTTGCTGGATCCTCAGCTAGTCTTGTTTCCTCAGACTGGAGGCCTCTGAGTCCTCATCCAGAATGGGTCTCGGCTGAATTGCTGCTCAAAAGCCTGAATGCTTAACCAGAGAAATGCTTCTAGTTTCTGGTTTCCACGCCTTATATATCTTTCTGCTTTCTACCACCACTCCCTGGGATTAAAGGCTTGCTTTCTGGGATTAAAGACGTAATGAGTCACCTTGCCTGTCTGTATCCTTGAACACATGGATTTCTGCCTCTGGAATGCTAGGATTAAAGGCATGTGCTACCACTGCCTATCCTCTATGTTTAATATTGTGGCTGTTCTGTCTCTAACCCCAGATAAGTTTATTAGGGTGCACAATATTTGGGGGAACACGATACCACCACAATTTCCAAATTAACAAAATCAGAAATTAAAAAGGAGACATAGCAACAGACAATGAGGAAATACAGGGAATCATCAGGTCATATTTCAAAAACCTGTACTCCAGAAAATTGGAAAATCTGAAAGAAATGGACAATAGGTACCACATACTACAGTTAAATCAAGACAAAATAAACAATTTAATTAGACCAATAACCCCTAGGGAAATAGAAACAGTTATTAAAAAGCCTCCCAACCAAAAAAAAACCTAGGACCAGATGGTTTCAGCACAGAATTCTACCAGATTCTCAAAGAAGATAATCTTTGAAAATACCAATACTCTTCAAATAGTTCCACATAATAGAAAAAGAAGGAAAGTTACCAAACTCCTTTTATGAGGCTTCAGTTACTGTGATACTCACATGACACAAAGATGTAACAAAGAAAGAGAATTACAGACCAATCTCTCTTGTGAACATTGATGCAAAAATACTCAAGAAAACATTCACAAACCATATCCAACAACATATCAAAAAATTTATCCACCATGACCAAGGAGGCTTCATCCCAGAGAGGCAAGGATGGTTCAACATATGAAAATCTGTCAGTGTAATACACCATATAAACAAACTCAAAGAAAAATGACTATGTCATTAGATGCTATAAATGCCATTGACAAAATCCAACACTGCTTCATGATAAAGGTCTTGAAGAGAACAGGAATACAAGATCATACTTAAGTATAATGAAGGCAAATTACAGCAAGCCAACAGCCAATATCAAATTAAATAGAGAGAAACTCAAAGTGATTCCACTAAAACCAGGAACAAGACAAGACTGTCCACTCTCCCCATGTTTATTCAATATAGTACTTGAAGTCCTAGCTAGAGCTATAAGACAACAAAAGGAGATCAAGAGGATACAAATTGGAAAGGAAGAAGTCAAATTTTCACTATTTGAAGATGATATGATTGATAGTATACATTAGTGACCCCAAAAATTCTACCAGGGAACTCCTACAACTGATAAATACCTTCAATAATGTGGCAGGATACAAGATTATTTTAAAAATCAGTATCCCTCCTGTATAAAAATTATATATGGGCTGAGAAATAAATCAGAGAAATATCACCCTTTACAATACTCACAGATAATACAATATATCTTATAATAACTCTCACTAAGCAAGCGAAAGACCTGTATGACAAGAACTTTAAATCCTTGAAGAAAGAAACTGAAGAAGATATCAGAAAATGGAAAGATCTCCCATGCTCATGGATAGGTATGATTAACATATAAAAATGGCAATTTTACCAAAAGCAATCTACAGATTCAATGCAATCCCCATCAAAATCCCAACACAATTCTTCACAGAGATGGAAAGAACAATGCTCAACTTCATATGGAAAAACAAAAACCCAGGATAGCTAAAACAATCCTGCACAATAAAGTCACCTCTGGAGGCATCACCATTCCTGACCTCAAGCTCTACTATAGAGGTATAGTAATAAAAACAACTAGGTATTGGCAGAAGAACCGACATGTGGACCAATGGAATTGAATTGAAGACCCTGACATTAACCCACACACCAATAAACAACTGATTTTTGACAAAGAAGCCAAAACTGTACAATGGAAAAAAGAAAGCATCTTCAACAAATGGTGCTGGCATAACTGGATGTCAACATGTACAAGATTATAAATAGACCCATATCTGTCACCATGCACAAAACTCAAGTACCAGTGGATCAAAGACCTCAATATAAAACCAGTTACACTAAACCTGATAGAAGAGAAAGTGTCAAGTGGTCTTGAATGCATTGGCACAGGAGACTACTTCCTAAATGTAACACCAGTAGCACAGACACTGAGAGTAACAATTAATACAAGGGACCTCTTGAAACTGAGAATCTTCTGTAAGGCAAAGGACACAGTAAATAGGAAAAACCGACAGCATGCAGAATGGGAAAAGATCTTCACCAACCCCACATTTGACAAAGGCAAGATCTCCAAAATATATAAAGAATATAAGAAACTAAACATCAAAATACTGAACAATCCAGTTTAAAAAATGGGCTACAGAGCTAAACATAGAATTCTCAAGAGAAGAATCTCAAATGGCTGAAAGACATTTAAGGAAATGCTCAACATCCTTAGTCATCAGGCAAATTAAAATCAAAACAACTCTGAGATATCATCTTACACCTAGATGTCAAAAACACTAATAACAGCTTATGTTGGAGAGGATGTGAAGCAAGGGGAACACTCCTACACTGTTGGTGGGAATGCAAACTTGTACAGTCACTCTGGAAATCAGTATGGCAGTTTCTCAGAAAATTTGAAGTAAGTCTTCCTCAAGACCCAGTTATAACAACTCTTGGCCATATACCCAAGGAATGCTCAATCATACCACAAGGACACATGCTCAAATATGTTCATAGCTGCATTATTCATAATAACCAGAACCGGGAAACAACTTAGATGCCCCTCAACCAAAGAATGGATAAAGAAAATGTAGTACATATACACAGTGGAGTACTACTCAGAACTGAAAAAAACAGTGACATCCTGAAATTTGCAGGCAAATGGATAGAACTAGAAAATATCATCCTGAGTGAGGTAACCTAGACTCTTCTTCATAATTTGTATGTGTGTGTGCATGCACCTGTGTGTTTGCATGTGTGTTCAAGCATGTGTATTTGTGGGTATGTATATGTTATTAAGGCCAGAAGAGTTGGACAAAAAAATAAGGAAACAGTTTCTGAATATTTACTTAAATGTAGTTACTCCTTCAATTTCCCACAGTAGGCTTGAAATGCTTGCTTGGGTTTAAGACTCTGAGGTGGCAGAACATTGCCATATTTTGTATATTTTCTCAAATACTCTGTTATGGGGCAAGATATGCTAGAATGTTCATAAACCATTGTGGTTCCGTGTGGACAACAACGCCGTCTGTGCAACAAATAAACTGAAACATTATTTTGCCTTTAAAAAAAATGATACCTGGTAAAACACATGGAGATATATAAAATTAAGTCATTTAACACCGTCTGTGAATTTAAACACATACCGATTAAGGGTTTAAGTATATGAAAATTTTTATGCCTCTTATAAGGGCCACACCCATTTGTATAAATAAGCCACATAAAAATATCATCACAGAAATGGTTGAGTACGTGTCTGTGTCAGCCACTTTGCCATTCGCTTTTGGCTTCATTTTACTTTTATCAAAACCTAGTTGGAGATGGAGACCATTAAAGATTTCCCTCTGGTCACCTTCTTTCATGCCATCACATAGCTAATACAGAACAACCGTGCCCATATGCAAAACCCGCTTCTCCTGCTCTCAGCATTCCTTAGGTGCCTGCAGCTCTTTATGTAGGGTTGAGGTCATGCGGGCCTCATCCTGTCCCCATCCACTTTGGATGCCTGTTGGTATCATCCATGTTCAGCTTGTGTTCAGGCAATCATGGTGAGGCTTTACAGGAGTTGCATCTGACAATTCTGGGAGATACAATCTCTCAGTAAACTCCCTGATCCACTGTTTCTTACAATCTTTCTGCCCTTTCTCCCACAATGTTCTCTTAGAGATGCTGGAGTGCTTTGTAGATGTGTCCATTGGGACTGGGCTCCTAACTGCAATTTGATATTAAGTAACAAGGGAGCCAACTTCATATGTCTCTGGCAATACCTGCTGCTCTCCTAGAGCTTTCTCCTTGGCACTTGACTACAGGAGAGAAACTATCAAAATATTATGGAAGTAAAATCTTCCTTCCTGTGATTTAGAACCCTTGTACTCTTGTGGACATTGGGTAGTTCTGTGGTTTTCTGATATTATCCAGATTTATTTCTGTGTACGCACTATAAAACATTCATGTGAATTTACTGTCTATGAAACATTTACAGAATAATTTAAATTTAATATTCATTTAAATGAAAATGCTGTTTGAATAATAAAGCTGCTTAACTAACACCTTCTTAGGTTTAAAAATATGCTGAAGTAACTACTTACTTTCAGCGGATGTTTTCAATTGACTTTTCAAAATTATACTTAAATGTGTTACATTGATGAGTTATAAATGTACTGAAATGCTAAGATGTTTACCTTAGTGAGCATCTTCTCTTGGTCCTAAAAACTGGACTTTTACTTTCTGCTAGATAAACATAGTAAAGGACAAAGAAGGTCAGAGCTCTATATAAAAATTACTTGTTTCCTGATTTATTAAAATGTAGTGATTCAAATATATATTCAAAGTAGACTGAAAACATTGTCTTACAAATAAGCTCAAATTTTATTCTTGGTTTTGTTGCTAAGACTTTGACATTATTTGTGATTTTCCATACAAATATGATTAAAGTTTTCTTCATTTTCTTTTTATAGTTAGTTTTATTAATGTATAATGGCAAAATGTAATGGAACATTGTCAATCAACATACATACATTAAATGAAAGTTAACATAAATAAACCTTTGGGTATGACTCCAGAGTTTTTTGCAAGTGGAAATAGTCATCCCAGGGGATTTTACATAAAAACAAATGATAAGTTTTTGCCACACCAACCACTATTCCAAGTATGGATGAAGTTGGAGCTCTCATGAAGCAGAATAAAATCACATAGACTATATAATATTCTATAGTATAGATATTTAGAGTCTAGAAATTGATTTCTGTACCAGTGTGCATCAGGTAGCTATTTGACATTGACTGAAATGAAACAGAACTAGAAAAGAAACAAAATTTACACTTCTCATAGAGTTAAGTTGTCTATAATGAGAATGTGGAATGTGTCTTAGGTTCTAGAGTGAATGAGGAATTATGGGCCAAGAAGGGTTAAGAGTTACCACAATGTACATCAGTTCAGAAAAGATACCTGGTAATGTGAGATTTAGAAACAAAAGTGTCTAGAAAATGTCATTTGGGAAGATTAAAGTAAATTTGTCACTTCAAATTGACACTTTGTGACCAAAGTAGAATGTCTTATATTTAATTAAATTAATAATAAAGGTGATAATGTCTGAGAAATAATTATTCAATTTTAATAATACAATTACTGATCATGAAGTTCAGATGACAAAACTGTTAGTGTGGATTGCAATACAGTTTATTTTCCATATTCACCCTTACTCACTTCTCATTGGAACTATAGAACAACCTTCAGGAAGTTCAACTATTTCACATGAAACTAGAGTACAGTCTCATAATCCCAAGTGTTGTGGATTGAACATCCAGAAGTTGAAGAAAAGAAGCACAAGGAATATGAAAGTACTGACATGTTGCATGAATCCTAAATGGTCTTATAATAAAAACCTGGAGCCAGATAAATGCCAGGTAAATGCTGAAAGATCAGAGAAACAAAGGAACAAGCCACAGTCACTTCTCACCTCACCAACTCCACCAATCCTCTGGCTGAATGCTTCTGAGTCCTCAGCTGAAAGGCCTCTAGTTCCTGTCTCCTTATGCCTAATATGCCTTTTTCTGCTTAGCCATTTCACTTCCTATCTCAATCCCAAATACTGGGGTTAAAGTGTGTGTCAACACTGCCCGGCTCTGTCTCTCTCCTAGACTGGATTGATCTCACGTAGCCCAGTGTTGCTTTGAACTCACAGAGATCCAGATGGATCACTACTTGCCGACTGTTGACTGCTAGGATTAAAGGTGTGTGCTACCACTGCCTAGCCATTATGTTTAATCTAGTGGCTGGCTCTGTTCTCTGATCTTAAGGCAAATACTATTTACTAACGAGTAAAACAAAATTTCACCACACTGACACCTGAGAAATTCTTAATACATCAGATCCATTCTTTCTCCCCTCCTCCATTTCCCTTTGTGAAAGAGCAGGCCTCCCAGGGATATCAACCAAATATGACATATTATGTTGCAATAAGACCAGGCACATCCCCTTGTGTTAAGGCTGGGTAAGGCAACACCGTAGGAGGAAAAGGGTCCTCAAAGCAGACAAAATAATCAGAGAAAGCCCCTGCTACCACTGTTAGGAGTCCCACAAGAAGACTAAACTACAAAACTGCAACATATTTGCAGAGGGTCTAGGTCAGTCCCATGCGAGTTCTCTGTTTGTCAGTTCAGTCTCTATGAACCTTGAGTAGCCAGGTTAGTTGATTCTTTGGGTTTTCTTGTGGTGCCCTTGACCCCACTGGCTCCTGCCATCCTTTCTCCCTGTCTTCTGAAGGATTTCTTGAGCTTCGACTAATATTTTACTGTGGGTCTTTGTATCTACTCCCATTAGTTGCTGGATGAATCCTCTTTTTGATGACTATGCTTGTCTCCAATCTGCAAGAATAGCAGAGTATCATTAGGAATCATTCCATGGACTCCTCTCTTCCCACCTCCCACATGTTTGGTTCTATCCTAAGTCCTTTGGACTATAGAGCCTCTGGTTCCTGGCCCTCCAGGCAATGTAAGGCATGTGCTCCCTCTGGTGGCAAAAGTCTCAAGTAGGACCAGTCATTGGTTGGCCACTCCCACATGCTCTGTGCTGCCTACCTTCACCCAGCACAACTGGCAAGCATGATAAATTGTAGGTTGGAGGTTTTGTGACTGGATTGGTGTCCCAGTTCCTCCACTAGAAAGCCTTGCATGGTTACAGAAGATTTCCAGTTGAGGCTATGTATCCCTCATTCCTATAGTTTTCAATAGCTTCACCCTTGTAGATTCCTGGGAGTTCCAACTGTACTAGGTTTCTACCCCAGAAAATGCCCTCCAGTTCCACCCATTTCTCCCAGTAAGCTCTCTTTCCATCCCCCAATCTGTTCACTCCTGTTCCTATCTCCACCCGCCCCAAGTTCACCTGTGAAGTCTATTTTATTTCCCCTTCCCAGAAAGATCCTTGAGTCTTTCTGGATCTGTAGATTGTAGCATGCTTATCCATTATTTCACAGCTCATATCCACTTATAAGTTAGTACTTACCATTTTTGTATTTCTGGGTCTGCATTACCTCCCCCAGACATCTGGTAATTTTAAATATAGAATCAGTTAATAATGACAGGGGGAGGGATTTCCTTAGCCAGGCAGATCCCACTGTCCCACTGGTTAATGATAATGTTGTTGATGGAGAGCAAGTGTGGGCATGAAGTAGTCACATCGACAGTACCCAATGCTCAGAGACCCTGATCCCAGAATGTACTCTCTGTGTAATATGTACCTAACATCTGATTTACTATGCACTGAGAAATTATTTTATGTGTATGGGTGTCATGCCTGCATTTATGTCTGTGTAACATGCCATAATTATTGTCCATGATGGCCAGATAGAGTGTCAGATCCCCTGGGACTAGAGTTACAGGTGATTGTGAGCTTCCATGTGGGTGTTGGGAAATGAACCTAGAACCTCTACAAGAGCAGCCAGTGCTCTTAACTACTGAGCTATCTCTCTGTCCTCAAGCATGTGCATTGTATGCTACTGGAATCAAAAGAGTGATGTTTAGAAATGCTAGAAAATACACTAAACCTCTCTTTTCTTCTCTGACATATGAGGGTGAATGCTGCATTTATTGACTAAGTAACTTACTGTTATTAGTCTGAGTTTTCATGCACCTTTCAATATCTTTAACAAACAGGGAAAGTGGAATATTTAATATGGGAAGGATCAAACAAATCTAATGTGTGGTTTAGCAGTAAATTCCCCTATGGCAAGTAGCAAGTATTGACTGTTATGAGTATGTGCAAACTGGTGAATTTAGATGATGAACAAATATTTATTTTAAATATATGTTTATGAAAAACAATTGTCTAAAAGGGGTCAATGCAGAATCTTAACATGAAAAAAATTTCAGGTTCATTTTTTTAAATAAAAAAACAGCCAAAAATGGAGATGACGTTTTATTCATGTTCCTGATGAGAACATTAATGAAAACAAGTCCCAGGAAGGGGATTGAAGTCAGGTATGGCTGGAGAATGATTATGCATTAATTTCTATTACTCAGAGGGGCAATAGGAAAATTATATTCTTCTATCTTTTATAATTTGATGCCAGTTAGAGGACATTAGAGATGCCTCACTGCATCCACCAAATCTCAAGTTTGTTGACATAACAAATTTGATTTAATTTATAATCGATACACCGTTCTTTCCTATTTCTGCTTAATTTGGTGTTAGGTGTTGTCATATATTGTTGCTCTGTGTGAGAATCATGTATTTTTTTTAGTATAGGGTTCTTAAATTATTTATTTATTTTTAGACTTTGGTGAAAGAAGGTTTGCTGCCTCCTGCAGGAGACTAGCACAGGATACTAGCAAAGAGAACATCACATCTCTTTCATGATTCAGGAGTTATGATATTGTCCCTTTTCTTTTTTCCTTTTTTCTTTGGCTTACTTCTTGTATAATTCAGAAATCAAGTACTTCTTGAGTTGGAATTTTCTACCAAAAATGAAAATGAGTAAAAAAAAAAAATTTCAAAAGCAAATTCATAAGGTTGATTGACTGGTGAATCTAGTATGATATCTCTCCAGGTTGCTCTTTTTGTTTAGGAATTTTGGGGCTGTCTGGGGACTTTGGAGTTTCCACATGCACTTTTGGTGGTTCATTTTTCTGATTCTATGACCACTGTCATGTAGGATTGTGTGAATCTGTAAATCACTTTAAGTAGATTGACCAGTTTCACAATATTAATTCTACAAATCAGTGAATGTGATTGGGGGTTGGATCTTTCTATATGCCAGTGTCTTCCCTCATCTCTTTTAGAGATGTAAAGCTTTCATTGTCAAGGTCTTTCACTTTCTTAGCTTTCTCCCACAATTTTCTTTGCTTTTTGAGGCTATTGTGAATGAGAGTGTTCCCTCTTCCCATGATCTCTTTCTCAGTATGATTTTTATAGCTATAAGAAAAGGCTGCTAATATTTGTAAGGTAACTTTGTGTCCTACTTTTCTAAAATGTTCATAGATTCTAATTTTTTCTGCTGGAATTTATCACATCTTATCTATAATATAATATTATGAAAAATAGTAATAATTTGATCTCTTTTCCTATCTGTATTCTTTTAATTTCTTTCATTTGTCTTTTTTTTTTTTTTCTAGCTGCTACTTCAAGCACTATGTTGCAAAAGTGTGAGGATAGTGGACAACCCTGATTTTTTCCCAATGTAACCAAATAACTGAGTTTTTCTCCATTTAGGAAAACGTTGGTTGTGGGTTTGTCATATACAATCTTTATTATGTTGAAGTATGTTCCCTCCCATTGAACTTTGTCTAGGACTTTTATCATGAAGTCACGTTGTGTAGGCAGACTTTTCTGTTGCACCAGCCAAAACCAAAATAACCACGGAGAAAAATTATTAATAAGAAAAGAAATGCTCAGCCAATAGCTTAGGCTCATTTTTGAGCTAGCTCTTATAACTTAAATTAACCTATTTTTATTAATCTATGTGCTGTCCTGAGGCTAGTTTACCTCATATATGTACTTCCCATCCTGCCTGCTCTGTGCCTCATGGCATCTCCTTATGACTCCTCAAACTCTGCTCTTCTTCTCGCCAGCACTCTCTGCCCCAAAAATACTGTCTAGCCATCAGCCAGTCAGCTTTTTATTAACAATGAGAGCAACACATTTTCACAGTCTACAGAAGGACTATTTCATGGCACTTCAACCATTTTGTCTAATTAAAATTGAAGGTTTTTAATTTTTTTTGTTTTTTGTTTTTTGTTTTTTGTTTTTCGAAGAAGGGTTTCTCTGTGTAGCTTTGCACCTTTCCTGGAACTCACTTGGTAGCCCAGGCTGGCCTCGAACTCACAGAGATCCACCTGGCTCTGCCTCCCGAGTGCTGGGATTAAAGGCGTGCGCCACCACCACTTGGCTGAAGGTTTTTAATTTAACAGAGCAAAATTATATACAACAAAAAGTTTTCAATTAATAATTGTGGTTACAATATCCAGTCCTTTTGTATGTCACAAAATAGAGAAAATACTCCATCAGCTGTCTTCTCCTGAAGAGTCCAGAGTTTCATACCAGATTTACTTTCTATGATGATTAGAGAGAACTGTAACTATAAGTATTTAGTCTTCAACCCCATCAAAGACCTAAGAAGGATATAAAATTATTCCTGACTAAACAGGAAGTGCAGAGCAAGCAACTTCCAAAATAAAGAGATGACAGAAACAGTTTGCTTGCTTGTTCAGGCACTCTAGGTTCTTCTGTAACATTGGGTCATTCAACTTTGGCCTACAGGCCTGGTAATCAAACAGACATTTTTGAAATGCAGGGATTTGAAGGACTTTCCTACCATGTCTTGACAAAGCTTGGCAGCCACACTTTTGTACATCCTGCTGGTCCAGCTTGGAATGTGCACTGTCAGCAATTGAGGCAAGGGCAATTTCTTTGCCCAAATGGCTAGTTTTTGCCATAAAGAAAGCAAAATCCATATGGAGGTCCTTTGAGGCCCACAATTCTCTTTTGAAGTAAATTGGTGCTGTCTGGAGCAGATATGTCTCACTGTCATGAGTAGCCTTAGGTTATTAAAAATGCTGAATGCCACATTCTGTAGATCTTTGAAGTGTTTGAAGACCATCTATCTAAATATATCTGTTTAACCTTGAAAATGCCGGGCGGTGGTGGCGCACGCCTGTAATCCCAGCACTCGGGAGGCAGAGCCAGGTGGATCTCTGTGAGTTCGAGGCCAGCCTGGACTACCAAGTGAGTTCCAGGAAAGGCGCAAAGCTACACAGAGAAACCCTGTCTTGAAAAACCAAAAAAGAAAAAAGAAAAAAAAAAACAAAACTTGAAAACATTCTAATATGAATACAAGTTTGATTATTATAGATGACTAACTACTCACCTGTATTTTTAATTTTAGCAAATTATACTATAGCAAAAATAATTTATATTTCTATCAATAAAGGAAAATCCATACCAATGTAAAATATTTTGAGGTTAATATTTGGTTTTTGGATTAAAGTATATTCAATAATTTACCATTTTTCCTATCATTTCTATATCATACCCATGTTTTTTCCTTTAGAAAGAGAACTCTGAATTTAACTCTTTTGTTTAGCATTTTCTCTGACTACGACCAAGAATGACTTGTAAACAACCCCCATAAACAGTGACAAACATCCATAATCCATTGAATTACCACAACCCACCCATACCCCATCTCTTGAGAATGTGGGCATTATTTTTTAGACTACTTTCTGTTATGTGTGTGTGGGTGATGATACCTTTGGGGAAAGCTTGAGAAAATCAGGATAATTGTTAAATCTTGACTAGAGTAATTTGTGAGATTGGACCATTCAGCAAGTAGCCTCAGAAGCTGAATTCTGAGTAGCCTAACAGAGGCATTTTGAGATGCCAGATCACCTAGGCCATCTGTTTCCATTAGTGTCTGGTCCCCTTGTTCTGAAAATACACAAACTTAAAGGTAACATACATGTCTGTATTAATGCAGTATAGACTGTGTGTTGTACACAAGTTAGCCAAAGATGATTTTTTTTGCTTTATATTTGAGCAGGTCAAATGTATATTACCTGTTTTGTAGTTTTTCTAGGTTTGTTTCTTTATGTATGTAATGAGAATTTTCAAGGGGATCTGCCCCTGTCAAACCTGATCCATATCAACCTGGAATGAATCCACAGCCTCTCATTTCCTGAGGAAATAAAAGCATAACCACTTTCCCAATGCAACATATCTTTGACTTCCATTTTGAAGTCAAGATATTTTTTAAATATATAGGTTGTTTTAATCTGGAAGCTTTCATAAACAAATGTCTCTTAGTAGCTATTGCTTCTTTATCAGTAGTCAAAAAAAATTTAAAGACAACACAATAGCATATAAGATCCAGACTCCCTGTGTGTTTTCTATCTTTGCATGCTTTTTTTCCATTGTATTACTTTCTTCTTTCTTTAAAGACTTTACTTTATTATCTTTGAACCATTTTTATGACTGTATATACCATTTCTCTTTTCTCTCCCAAGTCTATGTACATTTTTAAACACACTGTAAACCACTTAGAGATTTTTTTTCTGTCTGCATATATCCTTACTGTATATCTATAATCTTTTCTGTCTGCATGAGCAAAACTTAAATTCACCATGCATTTTAGTTCATAGTGTTCTGGTGAAGCTCTCTCTGGCAGCACTCACACTGGCAGCTCAAGCCAGAAGGCAGCAGCTGGGAGGTGTATCTGTATTGCAGTTAGAATGGGAGATATGACACAAGGAAGTCATGTTTGGCTCTATTTTTGTGTGATTAGGACCTATTTTTAAAGCTTTTTTTAGGTATTATGTGGATATAGGTGCCTCACTTTGCGGGCCATATGTAGGCAGACTCTTCTGTTTCACCAGTCAGTTGCCAAATAACCACATAGAGACTTATTATTAATTATAAGTGCTTGTTTGATAGCTTAGGCTGATTTTTACCTAGCACTTATAACTTAAATTAACCCAATTTTATTAATCTATGTGCTGCCCTGAGGATTATTTACCTCACATACATACATCCCATCTTGCTCTCTCTGCATCTCATAGCAACTCATCATGACTCCTCAAGCCCCACCCTTCTATTCCCCAGTATACTATCTGCCCCAAAAATCCTGCCTAGCCATTGGCCAGTCAGCTTTTTATTAAGAAGGAGAGCAACACATCTTCCCAGTGTACAAAAGGTTTATCCTGCAACAATGTTGGATTTTGTCAAAGGTCTTTTCTGTATCTATTGAGAAGATCATATGTTTTTGTTATATATATATGATTTATTGTATATATTGACTTATGTATGATGAACCTCCTGTGAATCTCCTAAACGAATCCTACTTTTTGGGTTCCATGTGGATTACTTTTTTTATATATGCCCATATTCAGTTTACATGTACTTATTAGGGTTATTTGCCCCTATGTGTACTAGGGATATTGGCCAGAATTATCATAATCATCAATATCATTAATATTATTCTCCTTTTCTTTCACTTTCTCCCTCCCGCTACTTCTGTTTCTCTTTCTCCTCTTCTTCCTCCTCCTCTTGCTGTTGTTACTTTGCCTGGTTTCTGTTTTAGGTAATACCAGCTTTGTAGGTTATGTTTGTTGGTGAAGTTTCTGTTCCTAATCTTTTTATTATTAATTTTTACATCCTGACCAAAGTTGCTCCTTCTTCATCTCCTCCCAATCCTTCCCCACCTCTCTTCTGCTCCAATATCCACTACTCCTCTATTTATCTCTAGAAGAGGGCAGATTTCTCATGGATGTCAACCAAACATGGTATATCAATTTGCAGTAAGTCTAGACACCTATCTTTGTATTAAGGTGGGATGAGGAGATCTGATAGGAGGAAAATGGTCAGAAAAGCAGGCAAAAGAGTCAGAGGTAGCCACTGCTCCCACTGTTAGGAGTCCATAAGAAGATCAAACTACACAACTGTAACATACATGCAGAGGGTATATAAGGGCTGGCAGTTCAGTCTCTGTGAGCACCTATGAGCCCAGGTTAATAGTTTCTGTGGGTTTTCTCGTGGTGTCCTTGACCCCTCTGGCTACTACAATCTTTCCTCTCCCTCTTCCACAGGAGTCCCTGACCTCACCATAATGTTGGCTTTGGGTCTGCATCTGTTTCCATCAGTTGCTGGGTGAAGTCTCTCTGATAATCATTGGAGTATGAATCAGTCTATGAGTGTAGCAGAATATCATTAGGAACAAGACAATATTGTGTTATTTAATATCCATGAGTTTATATAATTAATAGAGCATTGCTTGCTGTTGAATTTAAACTTCTAAAGCATGTGTTATGTATAATACATTAAGTTATTTCAGTTCGTCTAAATCTATTAAAATTTGTTTTGTGTCCCATGGTGCTGTCACTTGTAGAGAAGCTAAATAAAATATGTACATATTTTTGTGTTTAGTGAAATATTCCTCAGAAATCCATTAGGTCTGCTTGATATTTCATGTGATTTAATTCTGATGTTTCTACATAACTTCTATTGGAGAAAGTGGGGTATTGAAATCACCTCTTTATTATTAGGTTAGTGTTAATCTGTGCCTTCATTTCTAGTAGTACATTTTAAAAATAATTTATATAACTTTTTATTATCATTATTTTTAACCAATTGTTATTGTTGATGCTTTAATAAAAAACTTATTTAAAATATAGACACATTGGGGGTTTGAGCATTTTTCTAGTAGAAAGTATTTTCAAAACAGTGACTCAAGTTTCAGAAAAACATGGGATTTAGGTCTTCATCAGAGTGGCCTAAACATACATTCAGTATAAAGTTTCCTATGTCTTAAGCATAAGGTCATCCATAAAAAAGAGTCTGTTCTGAAGGGATTTTATTTATTTAATTTTTGAGAGCAAGCAAGTGGACAGCACATAGGAGGGACTTGGTTGGGGGTGAGGGAAGAAAAAATAATTGTAGTTCAATAACATAGAACATATTTCCAAAAAAGATGATAGAAAAATTTCTCCAAATTGAGAACAGACATATTCAAACACACAGAACACACAGAATTCCAAATCGACAAGACAAGAAAAGAGACACTCATAAAATGTTATATTTAAAACATCAAATAAAAAGAACAAAGTGAGGATCCTGAGAGCTGCAAAATAAATCCACAGGTCAATATGAAAGAAAGTCCACCAGATTAACAGCTGATTTCTCAATGTAAAGTGTAAAAACCAGAAGAGCATGGAGCAATATTTTTCACATTCTGAAAGACCATGAATGCCAACCTAGACTACTGTTCCCAGCAAAACTATCTGAATAGCTGAAGGAGAATAAAATATTCTCCTTCTATGCCTAGAAGTTCAAGATTTGATGTTTCCATGGCACACCACACTTTTGCATGTTGCTTTCCAATATGTGCCTGTTTAATGTTTTCAATTCTTTACTAGAATGGCCCAGTTCTTTGGACTTTCCTTTAAGTCTTGATATGCTATCATCTACTCCATCCATCTACTTGACCTTCCCCTGAGCTTTGGTGACTTTTTCAACTCCACCTTTCTTTCAGCTGGAGTTACCTTTAATATTTCTTTCTCTTCCTGAATATAGTTTTCAAATTCTGAATTGTCTTTATCATTTTGAAAAAATATATATATATATATACATATATATATGTATATATATATTATACACACACATGTATACACACACACACACACACACACACACACACACACACACACACACACTAGACATCACTCAGGCACTATCTTTATGTTATTTGAGATATTTGTTAATGTCAAAACATAGATTAACAAAAATGGGCTGAGTTTAAGTGTAAGAGTTAGTCAGTGGTAGGCCTGAGTGAATGGTTGAGCAGTTTTAATAATATAAGCGCCTGTATGCTTACTTGGGGGATATGAGTGGGAAAGACTTGTCCCAACTGCCCTCTGGGCAGGACATAGGAAAACCTTCAGGCTACAATATCTTCCTTAAATCTTCAAATTCCTTGATAAAATTTTGTGATGTTTTAAAGATTTTGTGCCCTGAGGTTCATTTTCATTGTAAAATATTTCTGTAAAAGTAGAGGATTTGGTGGAACAGGGTCACACTGTTGGGGCCATTCATATTGTGTTTTAGCAATTTGACCAGGAAATGTGGATTTCTTTCATTGATTGTATGTCTGATATTAGATTCTATGGTGCATCAGAGTTATCCCAGTGCACAGGATGTCTTAAGGTTGGAATTAATTCAGGTGTTCTAGGGTCCATTGGACTCACCAGTCTGTGGGGGCATAGCAGATATAAGATCTGGGTAGGCCAGAAAGTTGGATATGCCAGGGGTAGGATCAGGAATATTTATCAAGCTTGGCTCCACTATTGCATATTAATCGAAGTGTATACTGATTAGTGTAAACTCTTGTGAAGACTAAGAACCTTAATGTCAGTAAAAATTAAGTAACTGTATCATAAATATTATAATACCATCCTGGAATAAACAAACTCCAAATCAGAAATTCAAACAAATACTAGGAGAGGATTAATATGCAAATAGTAAGATTTATTTAAATTTTTCAAACGATCAAGGTCAACACAGTCACCTGGACATGCAAATTCTGTTCATTACATTTCATTTTTATAAGGTGCTTGAAAAACTCAAAAACTAAAATGTAAATTGAAGTTTAGAATTTGAACCACTAATTCCAGCACATGTGAAGAAGAGAAAATGGTGGGAAGAAATCAAAGAAAGCTAATGGGGATTTGTTTTCAGATATAGTTAGCTAGGTAGAGCTAGGAAAAATGACTGACAGTTACAATGGAAGTATAGGCTGTTCCTTCACTCCGTTGTGCTCTGGGAATCTGATTCTTATTTTCAGGATGGAGTTTCAGTGACCTTAGTCATACTGACAAACCGTATATCTTTGGGCTTGACTCAACTCCATAAATGTGTCACAGAAATCAGAGGTCAAGGTTCAAAGGTATTATTGATTATGTTATTTCAGAATCTTTGGATATAAAATATTTCTACTAAATAGAACAATAGAGAAGAAAGGAATATTTACTGTTTGGAATCATTTCAATGTATCTGTACCTCAAGTTTTCTAGTGGAATGTGACTAGTCTAAGTAGAGGAGGTGGTCTTACTTCACATGGCCTTGTTCATTTGTACTAGAAATTTAATGAATTTTGCTTTCACAGTTACATGTAGCTTTGCACTCTTGTTTAACCATTGGATAGTCACAAGTTAGTGAAGCCTTCAATTCTGCACAGTTAGAAAACTTATCTTCATATTCACAACTATTCGCTGAAAAAAAAACAAAGGAATTCATTATTTTGTTATTATTTTCCTCTATTAACAGAGACAAAATAAAATATATGAATTGGTAGAAGGGGATTGAGCAAATGAATGAATGTCCATTAAAATTAGAGCTTTATGACATGTCTTTGATATGAATTAATGTATTTCTTCACTCACAAAATGCTTGAGAAATTTAACTTCAGTGGTTCTTTGAGGAACTAAGCTATCTACAGGCTAGAAAGATGCCTCAGTGATTAAGAGTCCTTGCTCTTCCTGCAGAGAACCTGGTTTTGATTTTCAGAATCCACATCATGGCTTAAGATAACCTGTAACTTCAGTTCCATAGGACCCAATGCTCTCTTCTGTCCTCCATGGTCACTGGGTCCAAATGTATGTGCATAAATACATACGTGCACACCAACATTTATAAAAATAAAATAAAGATAAATACTAAAAAAGAACCCCACTATTTAAAATGTCAGTCATTATGCAAGTAATTTCTAAACTTGTGAATGGTTAATATATAAACTCTATATTCTTAGCAAAAAAAGTTTCATAAACATGTTCTATAGCTACTGTTCCTAGCAGCCAGCCTCTTTATGTAAAAATGCTGACCATTAATTAAATCATTCCAGAATGTTCTGTTGTCCATGATTGCCCTAAACTTTGATTCTGTTTTTCATACAAGAGGAGCTAATTTTGTGAAAACAGAGGCTTGGAAAAGTAGGTAGTGGAGAATTTTCTTCTGATTATTAAATATTTATACTCAAATGTACTGCAGTGACCAGAAACCCAACAAACTCAATTGAAATTCATGACCCTACAGTCTTTGTCATGTCTTTCATGTATTTTGGCAGCTCATGAACCTCCATTCAGCTCACCCAGTCTCAGAGAATTGGAAACTCATAATTACCAAATAATTCAAAATATCTTGTTTATACCCTGTACTTTTGGTACCTTTTATTGAGAGAGAGCCTTATTTGTTGACTAGGCTAGAATCTAGCCCATACACTCATATACCTCTGCTAATTCAACCTCCAGAGAAGCACCACTATAGCCACATGGCTAGTCCTCTTTTACTTTGTGTGGTGGTTGTCTGCAGGCTTTACAGCCAGCAGGAGCAAAAAAAACCATGATCCATGAAGAGATAAAAATGAAAGTCAGCCTGACTTTATGGTAACAGTGCTTGTCCAGGACTTCTAGAGTCTGGCTGAGATCATTTTATATTAGCCATGTTTAAGTCCAGCACAATTTTGGAAAAAAAAGTTATCTGATAACAATTAACTCAGTCCCAAGTACACAGCAATTAAAGACATGTTTACATTGAGATTCTTTACAAAGTACATCTGGCTTCTTTCATAAGAATGGATACCATTGACTCAGAGATAGTGTCCAAGATTTAGGGTCTAGGAAGATGCTGAAGTAAACATAACCCCTGCGGGTATCAGGATTGGCCAGGCCCTAAGATGACATAGAAGTCACTTAGGCTGTTGTAAAGCACAAGTGACATCACTTGTAAGAATGGGTTTTATGACCTAAAATCAATGCTGAAGATTTACAGGTAAAGGGTCTAGGATAAGTAAAAAAAATTTCTGGGAGATACGGTGGAGTCTGTCTCGTGAGATAGCAAAGGATCACCAGGATGTAAAACCATGTAATTCCTGACATTCCAGAAAGAGCAGTTATGCATCTCATTCCACTGAAGAGATAAACTATATATTTAACTTTCCTGACTTCCCTGGTGCTTGTCTGTGTGCACTAGGCCTTTTTGCCCTTTACACCTCTCCATATGCATGTATATATTCATCATCACTGAACAAGCAAAGTTAACATAAAAGTATTAGTATTCTCCCTCCTCTCTCTGCAACCCATTTTCATAACATTTTTATTAATAATACAAAATGACTAGTTATCAATCAATATCTCCTACTTGGCTCTTTCATTATGCTTTGTCTAAGAGCTCTTTGAAGGATACACTATACATAACACCTGGGAGATTGATAGATGAAGATCAAAAAGATTGGGATCAGACTAGACTACATGGTGAGTTCTAGGTGAGCTTTTTTTACATAGTGAAACCCTATTTCAAAACTGAAAACAGCCTAAACCACAAATAAGTAAATTTAAACTTCAAAAATAAAAATAAAGGTCATTTTCTTTCTCTTTCCATTTGTTAATTTTTCAATTTGCTATTTGTTAGTGCTAGGATAGTCTCCTTTAAAAGCACATTCAGCAGAGCTGTGGGTATTTGGCTCTTCCTTTTTTAGTTTATAATCTTAATATCATTAGTACTGTGAACTTTATTTAAACAAATGCACAATAAAGGATTCTGTAATTCACTGGAAAATGCACAAAAATCCCAGTGAATTGCCACCAGAATTTTCTATATTAACTTTGATGTTATTTTCCATTTTTATAAATACCTTATTGCTGTTACAGTTCCTTTATGTAGCCTGGGCTAACCTGGAGTTTGATCAATATTCCAACCTGGGTTTGAACTCCTGATTCTCCTTCCTCTGCTCACAGAATGTTAGGGTTACATTAATTCTTTGAATTTATATTCATAATAATACTAAAAATGAGATACTATGACATTCATTTCACTTCCTGTGATAAAATCTCTCACACCTTTATTATGGAAGGAGAGAACTAATTCACACAAGTTGTCGTCTAACCTCAACACACAATCACACACAAAAGCCATTTCACACATGCATGTGCCTGTACATATACAGAGTAACACAAATACCCATTAACAAATAAATAAAAATGTAACACAAAATTCAAATGATGCTCTGGAGGAGCTTGAGAATTTATTGTACTAAGCTCCTTGGTGGGCAAAGAATTATAGTATATTTCTTCCTTCTCTGGACTGACCTGTGTACTACTATCTCAACCACTTAGATTTATATTGCTTTGTCTTCTTAAAATGCCAATATTAGCCGGGCGGTGGTGGCGCACGCCTGTAATCCCAGCACTCGGGAGGCAGAGCCAGGAGGATCTCTGTGAGTTCTAGGCCAGCCTGGGCTACCAAGTGAGTCCCAGAAAAGGCGCAAAGCTACACAGATACCCTGTCTTGAAAAACCAAAAAAAAAAAAAAAATGCCAACATTAAGATCCTACTGTTATTGAGGATAAGAAAATTCACTTGAAATTTATGGAATTATAGCCACAGGAATATTTCTGTAGACTCCAATAGCAATAATACCAATATCGTTGCAAGTATGCACTGATTTAGATGTTTCCTTCGACAACATAGAGTATCCTGTTTTTCAATGTCAAAAGTACGTACATCCTAAACAAAGGAAAATTTGTAATTCTAAATTCTCTTGAAATTAAGGCCATGCTATTAAATCTTAAAACAGATTTGATATTATTATATTAATAAGTTAATAAAACTTACTGCAGAGTCCATCTTCACAGTGATCAGGACAAAGGGCACATGGTTGTCCTATTGTGTAAGGGATGTATTGCCTTCTTAAATAATTACCACTGAAATAGAAATAGAAAATATCAAATACTTTTAATTTTTCCTGTACACTCAAATCATTGCATATATCACTCACACACATATATATATTCACGTATATATACATGGAATCCTATTAAAAGCTTTAGTTATGCCACACACACAAAAAAAAAAACCTAGCATTTCCTAAGAGTATTCAGATATAAATGTGAAATGACGGGATAATTAATCCATTCACTTTTTCCCTCAACCATCATGTCACAACCTGAGCAACTGAATTAGAATAAATAAGAATTTAAAGTTTAGAAATGTTTTATTGTTGAAACACTCTCTTCTTTTCCTGATAAATCTGGAATATACATAAGACAGGAATGCTGCTTGAGTATAAAAGATATTTCCTATAGAGAAAGTTAGATACAAGAAAATGCTGTGATTCTTATAGTGTGGAAGAGGTACCGATGATGTGTTGAGTTTCAGGTATTTAGTGTATAATTGTGAAAGTCTTAATGCTTAGGAATGTTTGGGGTTTTCTAAAGGTAGCGTGTGGGTTTGAGACTTCTATGCTTATCAAAATGAGAATATTAATGAGAAAAACTCTTTATATAAACTCTCTGAAGGGTGCAGCACTCTGAAAGTGCCAAGCCTACCCCTCAGTAGGAGCATCACTTCGCTGATCATCACAGGAAATTAGAAAAGTCAGATTCTCCATTACACTAAGGGTGGCAGGGTGGTGTGTGCAATGCCCAAGGGCTTGCAGCAGAACCTCTCCTCTATATGCAGAACACAGCTCTAGGTGTACGAGCAATGTTAAGAATGAAAAAGTCATAAAGCAGTGTACAAGATCTGTCACTTGCTCCTCTTCATTACTCCTCTGACACTTCTAGGTACCAGGCTCCAGATGCATACTTGACCAAGCAGCTGAATGGAGTCCAGTGGCTTCCTTCTTTGTATTACTTAATGCCAACAGAAACATGCTTGAAAATTCTTTGAGGATCCTACTATTCAACCCACAAACAGATTAGAAATGAGTCATTTAAAAGACTTGATTTGTAGACCCTCAGCCTCTTGTATAAGTTTCTTGTATTAAAAGAATAATAGAGCTGGAGAGATGTCTCAGGACTTAAGAGGACATTCCCCTTTAATAGACTTGGGTTTGGTTCCCAGCATCCACTTCGGGTGCCTTGCAGATGTCTGTAACTCCAGTTCCAGGCGATTTGATGACTTTGGTGTTCACAAGTGTTTAGGGTTGACAACCTGGGACTGGATAACTTATCAGGAGTCTCCTCCATGAAAAAAACTGATCCTTTCTTAAGACCCATAGCTTACCTATAGCTCCTTATCCAGGTCAATACAACCTTTTGTTATCACCCTTGGTTGCCTCCCTGAACTCAAAGATAAGAGCCTATTGTTAAAAACATCACCAACTTCAGACACAGGAGTTGGAGAAATTGAGCTGGAATTGACCTGGAAGCCTCTTTCCTCCAGATTAGCTCTCATAGTATTAGAAGATGCTATGTAAGCTGCCAAGGGAGAAAATAACCAATAGTTTTATCTTTCTGCACAACTGTAACAATGACTAGCCTGCTTGCTATTTTTCCAAGCTTAATTTCTGTTGCTTTATTTATGCATGTGAACACGAATACACCCACAAAGGACAGAACAGGTCCTTAGTCCTAAAGTTAAAAATAGATATGACCTACTTTACATGGTTGTTGGGTATCAAACTTAGATTCTCTGAAAGAACAGCAAAAATTCTACACTACTGAGTCATCTCTATAGCCCAAATGTTGCTACCTTATACCTGTAAGAATTTATTACGTCTTAAACTTCAAAGGCTCTTTGAGAGGTCCTTAATATATTTCAAATAGTTAAGAAAGCTAAAATTTTTTTTTTTTTTTAGGTTTTTCGAGACAGGGTTTCTCTGTGCAGCTTTGCGCCTTTCCTGGATCTCGCTCTCTAGGCCAGGCTGGCCTCGAACTCACAAAGATCCGCCTGCCTCTGCCTCCCAAGTGCTGGGATTAAAGGCGTGCGCCACCACACTTTTTCTTTAGAATTTACTAAAAAATTCTGAAAAACTCATTTATTATATCTTGATTTTAAAGCCAGAAATTTACTTCCCTTCTATGCTATGTTTGAGCTCTTAAAAAAATTCCCATGAAAAAATGAATATATATTCATAATCTGAATGTTAACTGAATTTTTCTTTAAAAATACTTTAATTACATCTGCATCTATGTTTGTCCATGTTAGGCTTTGTGAGAGTACAATAACAAAGCTGAGATCATGAATTTGTGAGGAAGTGTGGGGCAGGAAGATTTCAGGGAGAGGGGGTACGGATATGAATGAAATACAGTACTCCTATATGAAATTCACAAAAAATAAAACAAACTTTCTTTTGGAATTTTGAGTAACTATTCTCTGTGTTGTCCTGTCTGGCCTCAAACTCACGAAGATTTCCTGATTCTGCCTCTCTCAAGTCCTAGGATTGAAGGTGTAAAACACTACCGCACCTCAACAATTAAATTTTAAAAACAGATACAACAACCTATATAATCAGGAGTAGGATCAATTAATTAGAAGCACCACAATCACTAACCTGTGTCATTCACTCATGTTCACTCCTGATCTACTATCAAAAGTTTGCTTTGTAGCCTACAAACATAGCAAGAACAGACAGTAGGAATTCACGATCCTCATACTTGGGTAATCATGAGGTCACCATTAGTCCAGAAAACAGCAATCGAGGAGGGAAGAGAGATTATTTTTAAAGATAAGGAAAATGCTTCCGAGTTTGATTCATGGAACTGATGAGATGGACATTTCAAAGATTTAGTTAAATAAGTTTCAACTCTAGGAAATATTTAGAAGTTTTTATTTCCCTCTCCATGTACAAAATATATCTTTAATTTGTTTTTATACTATGATAATTTAAAAATGTCAAATTGCATTTGACATTGCTGAAAATAAACTTTGAAGTGGATACTTACGGAGGACAATAGTGACAAACATATAAGAATTGCAATAATTGGTGAGAACACTTAGCAACTCCACATGCAACTTGGAAAGATGAATTCCAAACAACCTATACACCCAGAGACAAAGACAAGGCACAGGTCACATAGGAAAATAATGCAGAAAACAAACACAAAATTAAAACACCATTGGTATACTTTGTTTCTATATGCCTCATAGATATATTTAAGTGACTGAATCAAACTACAGATGTTAGAACATCCCTAAGGGACTACTGTTAGTCAGCCAGTCTGGCAAAACTTTCAGGAAGCACTCAGTGGAGTTTATAAAGGCAGAGAGTGACTTCAGCCCCATCTCCAAGAAGCTTTCTTCTTCTTTGTCATCTTTGACAGTTTCCATGATGATGAGGATACAGACGGCTGGGGTGAGGCCAAGGAGCTTCGTGTCAAAATGAAAGGCATCAAAGAATCTGTGGACACCAGGAAGACCCTGGTGTGATGGATAACTCCTCTGACACTACTTTCAGCCCTACAGGCATGTGACCATAAACAGCTAAAGGGTAATCTGGATATCGGGTCAATTCCTGGTCAGACACCAAACTGACCAAGATGTTGCTGGTGACTACTCTGAAGTGCCTTTGCAAAAACAAGTGTCCTATGTCCATAGAACCCTGGCCTTGAAAGATGAACCAGAACTTCCCCCCAGTATCATAGAAGAGATGCTTCAGTTTGATACTCTAAGCTGTGATCATGAGTATCTTCTTATCTGTGTGGACAGGGATCATGAGTGGCTTGCAAGCCTTTCTGGTTCATCATGATGGAAGGCCAACACTCAGCATATTTCCTAGAAGTTGTGTTCTTTGTGGAGCTCTGGCCTTGCATATCCTAGTTTCCTCCTAAAACTGTGTTTCAGCTCAAGTCTCTCAGCCTACAGGATCTGATCAGGTCAGCTATTGGGAGTTGACCCATGCCTGTACCACAACTGGATCTTTCCTTTACCCAGCCAAGCAGGATCCCCACATCACCTACTTCCTAGCTATGGAAGGCCCTCTTTCAGTGGACAGGATGGAGCCACAATCTTATAATTCTTGCTAAAAGAGTCATTTTATTTGATAGGAAAGGGCCCAAGGCCCTGGCCTTTAGATCCAGCAGGAAGGTAGCTGTCAGGGTTTCTGGTAATAAAAGTCCAGGAGACTTTCACCTTTTCGCTCAGGAGCCATACAGAACTGATGTACAGTCCTGTTAAAGTCTGGGGAGGTACCTGAGAATATAGGCCATTACCTCTGTTTGGGGACTTGAGTCAAGAAATTATGGTTAGAAAAATAATCAAGTATGTTTCCTTACAAAGATTAGATAAGCCATTGAAAGCTGGCAGCTCAAATAGCCAATGAGTGTCAAGACCAATGAACAATCAACAACTCAAGATCTTCCCCAAGGTGTACAGATGGTGTGCACTCTCTCTATACTCCCTGAAATTGAGAGAATGTGATAGGGTGACAGGAAGTTCAAAGCCATTCTGAGCTACATAGTGAGACCATGTCTCAAAAAGAAAATAAAAACTCTCTGCCCCGAAATTCTTTATTGAAATCAGTCAAGTAATTAAAAATATTTCCTTGCCTAGCACTTACAGAGAGAGTATTTTTCTTACCTGAGTATAATGTCCAACTAATGCATCAGTTGGATTTGGGCCTGAACCAAACTTGAAATCTTTGGCTTCATCAAACCAGCTTTGGATTGCACGAGACCATGATGCTGGATAACTTGCCATGAAGATATTCTCACCACATCTTATGTCTAAGGAAAAAGACAGACCACTCACAAAGACAGCAATAAAAAAAAGATAAACACACACATACACACACACACACACACACACACACACACACACACACGCACAGAATCCCTGCTTTTTAAAGTCATTACTCAGTTCCTTTTGAATATTGCTTAAGGACCATGACTCAGACCTGATGAACCTTTAGTTGAACAGTAGCTGTAGGTATTCAACATGTGTGTGCTAAACAAGATGAGCACTAAGTAGATAGAGAAATCTTTTCTTCAGTAGCTTCTATCCTCAAACTCATTCATCCACACATTAAATTCTCCACACCTGTGTGTATATGTGTATGTGTATGCATGCCTGTGCCTCAAGTGTACCAAATGTGGATTTGCAGTCTTAAAGAACACCAAGATTAACTCCTTTCATTTCTCTCCTGAGTAGCTAGAATTTTTTTATAACAATTTTATGTATTTAGGATTATTGTTCTGTGTGAGCCTTCTTTACAGTCATTCTTTAAAAACTACAAGTACAAAGCAAACAAAACAGAAAGGATTATATTTTCAAAGTATATAGGTCATCTGTGGTGATATTTTATTTGTGCTCTAATAAACAAAGCTTGCATGGAGATCAGAGGAAAAAGCTAGAAACTATGTTAAGCATAGAGGCTAGGCAGTGGTAGCCCATGCCTTTAATCCTAGCATTCGGGAGGCACAGAGTCATCTGGATCTCTGTGAGTTCAAGGTCACATTGGGAACAGAGTCTGGCATGGTGGCACACGCTTTTAAACCCAGCACTAGTTGACCATAGAAGTCTGGAGGTCTATACAGACAGACAGGAAGTGATAGAACTGGAAGGGAAGAGGAAGTGATACAGCTGGGTAGAGAGAAGAAGTAAGATGACAGAGCTCAGAAAGGTATATAGGCATGAGTGTACAGGAAGTAGTTGTCTCTTTGGCTGAGGATTTCCTAGAAGTAAGACGTGGCTGGCTTGCTCTCTGATCTTTCAGCTTTCACCCCAATTCATAGCTCTGGGTTTTTTATTAATAAGACCGTTTAGCAATTCATGTTACAGTCATGTCTTACCTAGAATATTAAAACTTCATGGGCCATATTTTCTTCAAAGAATGGGAAAAAAAAGCATCTTTAAACCTCCAAAAATAGCTTATTATTTTTATCAAGCTCTGTAAATAAAAAATTACTTTAAACTTTAACAATATTGTAGCCTTTTAAATTATCTTTTAGTCATTATGTTATTAAATTAGAAATGTCTAAAAATTAAAACCTTTAAAAGAGATAATTAATTTATTAGGTTTAAATTGGGCCAAAGGTGATCATTTTTAATGTTTTAAGAAATATATTATCACATGGTCCATTTATTAATTTTGTTATCATTTTTACACTTCCTTATGTAAATATTGTTTCATAGTTTATTTTTAATTTAACATAATATGTCCTTTTAGGCTTTCATAAGTTGATCTCACTAAAATTTAAGAAAGAGCTGAGCAGTGCACACACATTGGTGACTTAGAAACAAAATCCCAGTACTTAGGAAGCTGAGGTTGGAAGAACAGAAATTTGAAGATATCCTGGGCCATACAGTGAGACCTGTCTCCTCCCCATCAAAAATAATGAAGGAAATAATAAATGTAAATACTAAGATATTGATATTTCTTGAGAAAAATGAAGAATTAGTTGATCAAATTAAATATATTTTTATAATTAAAAAGATATCTTGGAAACACAAAAAGCCATTTCATTAATAATTGGGTTAGAAACAGAAATTCTAATTTCAGAGTGCTGGAGAAATGGCTGAGCATGTAGGATTATACCTCCCTATTTCAGCAGACTTCAATCCAACTCCTAACATCCATACAGTGTAGCTTACCACCACCTGTGACAACAGCACTGTGACACCACCTGTAACCTGTAAGCTCCAGAGGATCTGGTGCCTTCTTCTGGCCTCTAGAAGCATTCTTACATACATGCACACATGCATAAATATACATGATACACATACACATAGATAAAACCATAATAGGATAAAATTAAAAAGAGATTCTAATTTCACATTTTCTTTATAAAGCCATAATTAGTAATTATTTTCATCCAGACATCAGTTTCTAATCTTCAAAGCAAAGAAAGAGAAGATCCACATCTTGCTTCAATGGGAAACTGGTTGCAAGGCACAAAACTGGCCTCAGGAAAGATAGTTTGTGTAAAATATAAAACATTCAATAAGCACAAACTGCAGACTTTCAGAGCCAGCTCTGCCCCAGAGATATTTAAATTTTAAAAAAGCAGCATCAGAATGGGTGTTTATTTACAATTTTTTCTTAGCACAATATGAGAAAATGGGCTTTCCTGTGTTACTCTCCATTCAAACATAAGTGATTTTTATTTTACATACTGGTGGTCCTGGAATCTGCAGGACTGTGTTGGTAAGTGCACTGGCTTGCCCATTTCTGTGCATTCACTCGGGCATCATTGCTCCATTGCTAAAGAGGAAAAAAAAGAAGATATCCATGGAGTAACTCAAACATCAGAGTCACATGATCTTTGCACACAGGCTGATATCATTGCAAAATTTCTGTAGGTGCCTTCTGATTTTCATCATAATCAATATATAATATAGTATATGTCTAATTTTTATGTTAGCATGTATATTATCAGCTTTCATGGTAGTGTTTATAAATAAGTTTATTTTGTATGTTTTCCTCCCCCCATCTTCCTGATCCTGCTCATCCTCCCATGCATGCCCTCTCACCCACAGCCTCCATTTGATGCCACACTTGCTCTCTTTCCTTCCATTTCCCATGCCTTCTATAGTCCTTCCCAACCCCCAACATTGATCTTCTTAGTAGTTTCATAAACTATGTCCAAAGATACTCCCTCTTATCTATGGACTATTCTGTACCAAATAAGTACAAGTAGTCTGTCTTCCCAAGGCCACAAAAAAGTACTAAAACCTTTAATGATCTAAAATTACTGAAATAAAAACAGGAATCATTAAAGACTGAGTAATTGCTATAGAGCGAGTATCACTAACCATGTTGAAGGACTAAGACTATTTTTACAGCTGTAAGAAGTTGCCTCATAAATCCTAGCTTCATTTTTTACCTCATTAAATAAATTTAAGAGACACATGGACTTTGGATCTGGATCCAGAGAATAGACTGTTTAGATGAAAGGTCATTGGGCCTTAGAGGAGAAATCTTCTGACTTTAGGAGAAAAGAGTGAGCCAAAATCACATCGTGGCTTTTCACTGAAAACCAAACTCAAAATATTTGATTTTAGTTCAGTAACTATAATTGATATAGCTCCATAATACCAATGAGTCACTGTTATAAAAGAAATTTAATGAATTCTACTCTGATCGTTGCACAGCTAAACACAGTAGAGAAGTAGAGAACCAACTCAGTCTCTACATGCATGCTATAGCATATGGACACACACACACCCACACACATGCACATAAACAAAACAATGAATACTTTTTGTTTTTTTTTAAATAGAATCTACAATAGAGGCAGACCCTCTTAAAGCACACAGCAGAAGCCAGATGCTATCCACATGCTCCAAACACAGCTCTCCAAATGCATTGTCCTGTTGTGAGCCCTCACCATCTTTAGTAAGTCACTACCAGGTGGAGAAACCAGTCTTCTCAGTTGGTTGTGCTTGTTTACAATCTCTTCTTGGACTGACACTCTAGTGGTTGTCAAATCCTCAAAATTCATATTCTGATTGGAAATAAAAGTAAAGTCATGTTAGTGAATGTTAAGGTTGCATAAAAAGTGAAAAAGTTGTCTAAGGTGAATGAAAGTCATTTTAAAGTACTCAGGCCAATATTAGTCATTAAGCCTTAATAATAAATTTAAGAAAATCTATGACTTTTCATGAGAAACACTTTAAATATAAATTTTGAAAATAAAAGGAATTCATGGCATATCAAATAAAAACTCTTCTGAGGCTACAAATGTCAATTTTGACTTAAGAGAGAGCTATAATAATAGCCATGAACAGTAGAGAAGCTTAAGTCACTCACACTCAGTTAGGCTGTAGCAAGGAAGTGCTAAGGATAAAGAAATATAATTTATTATAGACCTTAAGAGGCAACAGCCATTTGACCAGGAGTTTGAAAGCTTGTGAGATAACGTGTAGGCCCTTAGCCAATACATGTGTGCATTAGAGAATTTTATATGTAACAGGGGTTTGTGATCAATCTGAAGACAGCTTTATCTAATAGAACATCCAAGTCAATTTGGAGACAATGGGTTCTTGAAAATAGTTTAGCATTACTGACTTTACATTTCACTGGACAGCAATAAGCCTGCCAAGTTAACTCAGATGCTGATATTTAAATTTACCTTTTTCATTTGTGTGGCACAGGTGGATGGAGTGATATTATGTGAATTGGCAGAGATATAAGAGCCATGTGTCGATATAAACATACTCCAAAATGTGCTGTTTTATAGTGTAGAGCAAGATGTTACAGCATAACTATTGATGGACTGACTCTCACATACATATTTTAGTGATGGGATCAGTTGTTTCTCCTTTCTACAGTCTTACTTCCCTCAAGACTTTGCAGATATTGCACCCATAGATCTAATCACACTACTTTGCAGGGGCTGCGACACGTTCATCTCTCCCTAATGTATTATGTTCTGAAGGCACTATGAAAGCCTTGTGTGAAGAAATCTCTCACAGCTAGTGATTTCTAAGACAGAAAGGATGTCCATGTTAAAGTCATTGCTTGAAAATCTTCACATTTTAATATAAAGTAACAGTATCCCCAGATGTTTATTTATTAAGGGAATGGCATCATTTTCTAAAACATTTATACTTAAGTATATATGTTTGAGTAGAATATGGGTTTGTGTAATGAGTGCAATGCCAGTGGAAGCCTTAAAAGAGTATCAGATTCCCTAGAGTGTGAGTTTCACGTGGATATAAGCCACCTGAGGTGGACGCTAGAAACCAAAGTGTCCTCTTCAAGTGCAGTAAATGCTCTTAGTCACCAAGCCATCTCTCCAACTCCCAAAACCCAGACTTTACATTTAAACCTGAAAACTCTACCTGAAGATGTTTTATTTCTAAAGACAACACATATGGCTTCTGAGAAAGCCGTTATTATTTTCTGCTTCTTATGCTACCTTCCGTGGTAGCTAAAAATTCCATGAAACAATACATGTGCTTACATTTTCTTAACAGAAAGTTGTACAGATTTAAAGAAAAACATACTAGAAACACGGAAATGTGAGTTTAAAATGTTAAAGGGTTTGTTTTGGATAGAAAGGTGACCTAATAATTACAACACCACAAAGTAAAACCAAGAGAAAAAACAATAAGTGACTCAGAGAGATGAATCAGTTCTCCATGGTAACCCTCAAAGAAGCCTTCATTAATAAAACATGACTTGAATGTCTCTGCTATGAGATCCTGAAAATTTATAAAGAAGTATCAATAGACCAAAGAGAGAAGAGAGGGGGAAGAGATGAAGAGAAAGAGAATAGATGGTTCAAAAGTCTGTAAAATACAATCAATTTAAGAAGGAAACTGAGAATGCAAACAACTTGGAAGAACACCTAGATAATAATCTCCAGGTTACTAATTTGATTATGGTAACAAAAGACATATAATTTATATTCCAAAACAGGTTTAACCAGTTATTGGCACTCGGTACTCTTTAGGAATTCTAGTAGTCTGCAATGCAGAGGCCAAAAGAAGAGAATGAAGGCTACAACAATCCCCAGTGCTTCTAATTTTTAGTAGCTTTCTAACTAAGGGGAGGGTATTTTTCTGGTACTACACATTCCATCATTAAAGAAGGTGACTGAGCCTCATCTGGGATTGTCTAAGCATAAGAAGATATTATAAATAACAAATATTTGGCTCATTACATACTTATTGTTTGCATAGTAGATATACTTAACCACTCTGGTGTGTGTGTGTGTGTGTGTGTGTGTGTGTGTGTGTGTGTGTGTGTGTGTGTGTTTGTGTGTGTGTATTGCTAAGGATCAAAGTGAATTACTCCACACTCTGGCCTTCCAGAATTTTGAAGAGTGATCCTATAGCTTACTAGCCTTCATGGTTGCCTAGATTTTACTCATAAGATACTAAACCTTACCCATACCTCATAGTGTTCTCGAAGAATGGATGGGGGCAATACAGCAGCCAGGAACAACAACAATGGGAATAACGTCATGTCTAGAAAACAATGAAGAGAAAAAAGATATGCATTTAAATGTTTAGTACGAGGAGTTCTGAGTAACACAGAAGGTATGGGGGAAGTAATGAGATTCATTTCCAAGATTTACTAGCAATATAACAAGGGGGACATACTATTTATATGATCAAAGTGATAATAAAATCAACTCAAGAAGTTTGCTGAGAGCTGGTGTAATAAGGAATAAATCAAAGTTCCTAAGTGCAGCTCCCCAAAGCAGGCACCTACGAGTGCTCCGGAGTATGAGCATCTTCTCCAGAGTCAAATTCTAATCCATGGAGGTCCTCTCTTCAGATTCTAGAAACTTAGGAATTCTTCCTTTATCCTTTCAAGAGTAGCAAAAGCACCCAGCTATTACCATAGCTGGGCACTACTATGACATGATTAACCCTTGTTTGATAAGTAATAGTTTAATAGTAAGCTCTGCCTACTCTATTATAGGATGTTTGTTATTTATTCATTAAAAGTTTTTCTTTTCTTTTAGAGACAAGATTCCACTATGTAGCCCAGTCTAGCTTCAAACTTACAACTTTGCCTCAGAATCTCAAGTGCTGAGATGTATCTGTACATTACCACACACAACTCTTGTCATATTTTTACATCGATGTCTTTAACTTGGCTCATGTACCCATTATATTAACACATTTATTCTCAAAAACTGGTCCATAATACCAAGACTGAACCTTGAAAATCTTAGACCTTCATCATCATGTTTTACATATAATGGTAAATGTATGATAAATTAATGTCATGTCCAACAATAGGGAAACCATTTAAATAATTTGGAAAATATTCTCTTATTAAGGGTATTAAGTAAAACACACTCTCATGCGCACACACATACACACACACACACACACACACACACACACACACACACACACACACACTTGATTGTGTGCTGGTATGCATGTCTATATATATATTCATACGTGTGGAGACCTGAGGCAGACATCAGGTGTTCCCAATTGCTCCCTACCTTATAAGTTGAGACAGGATCTGTGAGGGAGCACAAACTCACCATTTCAGTTAGTCTGGCTACACAGCTTGCTCTGGGTATTCTCTGTCTCTACCTTCTGCCTGCACAGAAGTTATTAGCATGCAGCCACACCCACCTGGCTTTTATGTCCATTTTGGTGACTTAAACTCTGGTGCCCATGCTTGCATAACAAGTGCATTCTCTACTGAGTCATACTGCCAGCATCTACAGCAGGCTTTTAATGATTTCTCCTAACCAGAAAGAAGTTTTTCTTACTCTACAATTAATAAAGGCCTATATAGATGGATGCAATGCATAAATAGGTGAAGTTCATAAAACATTCCAAAACACCCTTTGCCCCAATTTAGACACAAAAAATAGCATAGACTATGTTTGGTGTCACTTGTTATGTGACTCTCTTTGGGCTTCGTTTAAAACTCATAAAAACCTAGCAGTTAAACACAGTGATTCAATATCCCACTTTACACATGAATAATCTCAGTGTTAGAGATTTAATACTGATGCATCATAAAAATTTTGGGAGCAAAATGAAATCTAAGTACCGGCTGTGTGGCGTCATAGCCTTCAGTTCTGAGAGCCAGAGGCTCCGGTAATTTAGAAGATTATGTAGGCAAGGAAATATGTTGATCAAACCCCAGCAGAGGTGCCTGGGGTGAGTGCATTACTGGAAGAATTACATGGTAGCTAGTCACATTTTCCTGAGTATCTACTGTAATAGTTCCTAAATTCCAATGTCATATTCAATCGTCACTCAGTTTGCTTTGTCGAATTTATCTGAGGTATGAAGCAGTCAGCACAGAACATAAATACTACAGAGCTGCTAGAAGTCATTATGGACACAATCTGGACAAATATCCTGCAAGAAAAACAGCCTTGTCAATTCCTGAAAAGAATTCTCTATTTTTTTCATTTTCCAAGAATAAATACCCCTGCTTCCTTGAATTTGCTAAGCAGTGGCACTGGAATTCTGAGCTGTGCCTGATCTACAATATTTGAAATTTCTGACATTCACTTAAGCAACTTACCTCTGTCTTTTGTAAAATGAGCTGTCTCACCTCAAGGATTGAGATTTACCACATAGCAGTCTATTATCAAACACTTATCATAACTTTACATTTGAATCCAACATCACAAGTTTAGTTAGACTGGCAGACTCTGTAGGTTCAGATGTTGACTAGTCGAGTATATCATTTAAACACATGAAGAAAAGTATGAATAAGTATCCTTTGGAATTATAATCTTCCCCAAAGTCATATAATTTCCTTTTAAATGATATTAAGTAGTATCATAATATCCTAATATTCTCCAGTCATTTCCTGTCTGCCCTAAACACAAATATCTATGAGGGAAACTGCTTTGTCATATAAGATATATACACCATTTATACATATAAAGAACCTACAAGCTACCTGAGTATATTCACCTATAACAGAAAAATGAAATGTTTTATTGTCTTCTTGTCTTAAGTGTATTTTATGGACCAGTTATATATTCTGATGATCACCAATAACACATTTATTTCAAGTTCATAGCTATAAGGTTGAGTTGGACAATTTAAAAATCATTAGCAAGGCTACCTTCTCATCCATAATCTAATAATATTTGCATTAGTGCACAGAAAAATGCCTGCACTCCTAAATAGTAGTTCTAATAAAAGTACCTCTAATATAACTACTTTAAAAAGTCAAGATAATATTTCTGATTTTAGAATAAAGAAATTCATTCTCACATCTCTGTAAAAAAGCATTTCCAGATTAAAAATAAGCTACTTAAATCATGTATACTTAGCTTTAGAGATTAAATTAAAAAATGTATTCAATAAAATTATCAGCAGGGACTGTCAACAGTCCAGATGTGCAAAAACCAACTATAACATTTTACTACCAATAAGTTATGAATGCACTGGCATCAGGCAATTCATCTTAAAATAAAATAGTACTACTTACTGCTGATGCCCGAGCAGAATGAAATGTTTGTTCTGCTGGAAGAAGAAAATTGGTGACAGACAAGAGTCGGAACTGTGTACATGTACTCTACCTATTTCCTGCTTTGACACAATCTAGTTGTGCAAGCACATCTTGGCTAACAAGGTATGACACAAGATCTTTCATGGCAGATTTTATAGCTGGTCATCTAACTGAAATTTTGACATCATGTGGTGACTCTGTATATGGCTATCAGAAACAAATTATTAGAGAATTTTACTAGCTCATGAGTGCTCATCTAATGTGATAATGCATCTACATATTTGTCAGTAGATGCTCCTAACCAACTCATTTTCATCTTATCAGAGCTGTATTTCACTCTTTTAAGGGGGCTGCAGAGGCGATTCAGTGGTTAAGAGTAACTTATGCTTGGACTCCCAGAGATCCACCCAGGGCCTAGTCATGGATCTCTGCATCCAGATCCCTCAGTAGTTGGATGAGGTTTCTAGCACAACAATTAGGGTGTTTGGCCATCCCATCACCAGAGTAGGTCAGTTCGGGCTGTCTCTCGACCATTGCCGGCAGTCTGTTGTGTGGGTATCTTTGTGGATTTCTGTGGGCCTCTCTAGCACTTTGCTTCTTCCTGTTCTCATGTGGTCTTCATTTACCATGGTCTCCTATTCCTTGTTCTCCCTCTCTGTTGTTGATCCAGCTGGGATCTCCCGCTCCCCCAAGCTCTCTTTCCCTCGACCCTCGCCTTTCATTACCCCCACTCATGTCCAGGCTGTTCATCGAGAATGTGGAGGGTTTATATGAGCGAGAATTGTTGAGACCAAGGTTGGATAAAGCACAGGGACAAATAGCCAAATGAATGGAAACACATGAACTATGAACCAATGGCTGAGGGGTCCACACTGGATCAGGCCCTCCGAATGGGTGAGACAGTTGATTGGCTTGATCTGTTTGGGAGGCATCCAGGCAGTGGGACCAGATCTTGTGCTCATTGCATGAGTTGGCTGTTTGAAACCTGGGGCCTATGCAGGATTGTTTGGCTTGGCCTGGGAGGAGGGGACTAGACCTACCTGGACTGAGTCTACCAGGTTGACCTCAGTCTGTGGGGAAGGCTTTGCCCTGGAGGAGATGGGAATGGGGGGGGGGGGCGTTGGGGGGAAGGTGAGGGGGACGGGAGGGGGGAGAACAAGGGAATCCGTGACCGATATGTAGAACTGAATTGTATTGCAAAATAAATTAAAATAAATTTAAAAAAAAAAAAAAAGAGTAACTTATGCTCTTACAGACAATATAGAGTTCACTTCCACCCATGTCATTTGTCTCACTACTACTTGTAACTCCAGCTCCAGGGACTTGACAACTTCTAGTCTCCCTGAACACTTTATTCACATGCAGATACCTCTACATAGAAGCAAATATATACATAAATATGCATAATTTTAAAAAATAATTCCTTTGAGAATAAGTGTTAGATTATACTTTTCATGATCTCTAGAGAATTCAAGATGTCTACACAGAAATATAAAACATCTCTGATTAGTTGTTGGACCAATTTGATTTAGAAAATAATTGTGTCCCTTACCTTTGTAAATTCAATGTGATAGTGCTTTACACAGTATATTGGTAAAGAATCCCAGAGCCCTCTGGTATTTTTAATGTCCCTAGTATTAGCTTTTATTTTCTGGTCAAATGAAGTTGAACACAATATTGAGCAACATATCAAGCTGCTATCATTTGAGTGTGAGAATCCACACAAAGTTTTGTGATTTCTAAACTTGTTTTGACAACATAAAAATGAAGCAGGATAGAATAACAATTACAAGTTTCCTAGGCAATGATGTTAAGAAATCTTTTTTGATAAATAAGCAAGAATAAATTAAGCAATCACATATAATACATACATAGCACTAAGAGGCATTTCGGGAGACTCATATTGTCATATACATTGTAATACATCATGCATAATTCAATAATCTATTCTCATTTTCTTATTTATCTTTAAGTTCACTGATTTATGTGAAAAAGACATACCAGAGAAGATAATCTACTCAACAAATGTTTTAATTGTATATAATAATAGGTTTACCTATTAGACACTGTTTAAGACAATCTTTAAAGCTCAGGGTGGACTTGACCATAAGAAATTAAAGGCTTACAAGTTGCTTAACTCTCTTTCATCACCCCCTGATGTATATTTTTTAAATATACAAAGCTTGGTGGTGATGGCACACACCTATAATCCAAAAACTCAGGAGACAGAGGCAGGTAGATCTCTGTGAGTTTGAGCCCCGCCAGGTCTACACAGCGATTTCCATGACAGCCAGAGCTACACACAGAGAAATCCTTTCTGGTCAAAACAAACAAACAAACAAACAAATAAATAAATAAATAAATAAATAAAATAGATATACAAGTGAAATATGAACTCTAAGTAAGTAAGTAACATTCCTGAATCACATTACCTTCAGATACACTGCTCTACCTCCAGCTTTCTATGGAAGAATGTGGCAAGGGCATGATCAGAACAGTCTCCATCCTCACTCAGAAGGCTGCTTAATGGTGTGCAAAATTGTCATAAGCTTGAGATTTCAGTTCTCATGAACATTGGTGAAATTTTTATAATGATGTCCACTTTGATATATACGTGGGGAAATACCGTTTGGTTTACTAGTGATTAGATGATATAGTATGTATCATCTATTGCCATGTATCAGGTAATTTCAAGGCCTTTCTTTATTTATGCAATGCTTCTTTTCTTTTTTACCTGAGTAAAAGTACTCTATACATCTGTGAATTACATGAGAATAAGTTGACTTTACTAACCAATATGGAGTAACTGGTTCCATGAGAAATTCCCACAAGAAGTAAATGAAAATGGCTTGAAAGGCAAACATCTTCTGACTTATGATTCCTGCTTTACAAATTTTCATAAATTTATTACTTTATGATCATTAAATATGCTACAATATATAAGGTTGCTGTGGTTCATGAAATAACACACATGAATTCAAGCATCAAAGTGATATTAGTTTTTCAATTGGGTTGTTACTTGTCGGTTTTGTTTTCTAATTTCTCACTATTTTTGTGACCTTTTCTTTGTTGAAATATATTATAGCAAATGAAAATTTTTCATAAACATGTTTCCTAAATGTCGATGCCAGAGAATCTACAACTTACAGCTTACAGTTTACTTGGAAAGTTAAATAGGTAAACTGATTCTTTGTCTACACTATATGTATTTGGATTAGTGTCATAATAAAACTTGTAACTGACTACACATGATTGTTGAGGAATCACAATTCATCCAAAAGCTATAATGAAGGGAATGAATCTATACATGGAATTTCAAAAATCTAGAGAACAATATGCATTTAAGTGAAGTCTAGTTTACTACAATCAAAATGGCTAATGTTATAGACAACCCCTTAAAAATGTCTTCTAGATTTACAGGTCTATGGAATAATGTATAACTCAATTCATGTGTACAATGTGAGATAATTAAATCAAAGTAGTCAGCAATTTTGTCTTTATCATTATGACTTCACGCTTTCAACTTGTAGTTATTTTATTTCAACTCCTAGTTATTTTAATATCTATATCAAGTCGTCATTGTGATCCCTTTGTATGCTGTAAGACATCAGAGCTTACTCTTTTTGTCTGTGTTTTAGGACATGTTCTTTAAACTTCTTCTACACTACACCATTGCCTTTGAGAGTTGGTCCAAATTCAAATTGCTTTTTTCATTATTCAAAATATTATACATTTAATAAATATATTTAAACAGATATCTTGTATGCTGAGACAAAATTACAACAAAAGACAATCTCACTATTAAGTAAAATAGATAATTAAATGACAGGAATTATTTCCAAATTCTGTTACTCTGCAGCTAAGAAGTGTCCAGCAGGGCAATCTTGCATGTAGTGTCTGAGAATAATAGCATTTTTCTTAATACATAAATATTCAGTGGACTTTCTTCCAAAGTTTCACCACATTTCTTATTTTGTGCATTAAGACTCATTGAGTTACAGTGAGTCAGAGAAATTTCAGGTCTTGGGTTAAACATGTAATCTAAATAAAGAAAAAATAATTTTCATATTTACAGTTTTTTAATTTATCAAATTATGCTCATTAACCAGACTGAGAAATAAGTCCTTTCTCTTGGTGGTTGATAATTGATTCAAGATACAAGATTGGCTTAAGTGTCTATACCACTAAATCACCTTCTATAATTACCTCAGTTTGCAAATCTGTAGCGAAAACCACTGCACAAATGATATTTTTTTCTGTATATTTTAGTACATAGATAATTGATTTTAACTATTTAGAGAAAATAAAGGCCCAGGGTTTTATACACTTTGTAACTTGTTTGTTAATCTTTGACCTTAACTTTTATAGCTTTAAACTCTCTTTTGTGCTAGTTTTAAAACTGTCAGGAAGAACATCAAGGTCACTGAAGAAAACAAATGCTACTTTCTAGATAGATAAGCTCCAATCAGTGGGCTGTTTAATGAAACTACGTATGCATAGCTCATATGTTCATTAAGAAATACATACCTGAATGACTAAATCATGCCATATTGATATTTTTCTCATCTATGATGAGAAAAGACATTTTTAAAACTATAATAAGTCACAATAAATATCAGTGTGTAGGCATGTCTTCCACAGGATGATGAGACTTCCTGGGAAGGTGGCGCTTGTTGACCCAAGGAAATCACTTGATCAGAGCCAGAAGTCAATCCTGTTGGCCACACATACAACAGTTGAGGACACAGTCTTCTCAGAGTCCTTCATGCTGCTATTATGTATAATCCCTTTCAGATACACAAAAAGAATCTACCATATGATGACATTAGCAATGTTACAAAAGAATATACGCCAAAGGTAATATTGAATTGTTAAGACATTTATCTTATACATGACTCACCCATTATCATATCCAAAGTTGAGCACAAAAATGTTTTCAATAATACATATTGAATTATTGAATATTTAAGTCAAGAGGAAATGAGAATAAAGAGGAGGGAGAAGCAGGCCAGTTTAGAAGAACAAGGAGGGAGGAGGGACAAACAACAGTAAGGATGTTTGAAAAAGAAAACTCTAAAGAAACATGTTATTTTGTGTTTTTCTATAATTACACATAATACATACAAGCATATGTGTATATACATGCATACACATATACACTCATATACACACAAAAAACTTACATATATATGTGTGTGTATATACATATATATGTAAATAAAACTTAATTATGCCAGTGAGGCTAACAATACTCCCTCTAAGAGCTTTAGACTATTAACAAAAACTCTAGTACCTGTCATTAGAAAGTTCTGTTGAATTTTTGGTTAGGGGAGTCCAAGTGACTCTTAAAACAATATAGGCTTTTTTTGTTGCCCTTCGATACAGCCTAGAAGTTAAAGGTAAGTCCCTGTTTCTGAAGACACCACATACTTCAGGTACAGGGCTCTGTGTCACTGGCTCTCATCTGAAAGCTTCCTTCCAGAATTTCCTATGCAATGTGACAGTGGAGAATAGCAATCAGTAGTCCTAATCATCTGTTATGCCTATAAACCACAATAATGACAAGCATGGTAAGGTATCCTCAAAGGTTCATAGTAGCAGTCTTATGTAGGCTATAACCAAGAACATCTAATTGAACTTAAAGACTCCTCAATAAGGGGTACATTATGCTTGGTACTATAAACCTAGCCTAGTTAGAAACCTAGGGCTACTTAGGTCATGGGTCTTAGAGGAGAATTTACCATCAATTTACTAGACCAGTATAATTCCTACTTTGAAAAAACACCAACTGTACAAATTGTTCAGAACTGCTGTGGTATGAGTAAGGCTTATCCGTGCCCTGCTGGGGACCAGCTTCAGCAGAGATCAGACTCAAGAAGGGTGGATGCAGCAGGCAATATAAAGAAGTTGCACAAGACAACAGTTTGAATTTTTTCTGAGGCTCTAGGATTATTTTATTTGATACTGTGCTCTGGAGGCAGTATATAGAAGAGAATACTTATTTATAACTATCCCAGAGCCACAGAGATTAATTTTAGATCCTACAACAATGATTACATCAGTCTATATTTGCATTTCAAAAAATATCTAATACAGGTCTATTTGCCAACATGAACCAAAACATTCTTTAAAAGATATAATAATAAAATTCAATGATCACAGTTCCTGGAGCAAGTGGACAAACTTTAACTAGGCGGGGGAGGAGAGGCCTTGAATGTTTCATCATGGTCACTGTTGCCAGACAATTAGGATCTAAAAGGCTAATTCTTAACTTATAATAAAGCAAACCAAAAATTCTCACCAAATTATACTATAATGTATTTTAAACCTTTGTAAATATACTAATTTATACATCTATATAATTTATACAGCATTCCTATCTTTCTTATTTTTATAATCTTCTAATGACTAACTCATCATGTGAAATCATATCCTTTTTCTTGATTCTTAGTTTTCAAATTTTCATTTTATATCTATAAAAGCATTAATATCTTCATTAAAAAATGGGCAAAAAATGTTCCCAAACTTATTTGTCGGTATTTTGTACTTTCCCAATCTTGGTCTTCATCTCCATTTCCACAGTTTAGTTAGAACATACTGTTCAGTCATCTCATCAATATTAATACTTTCAAATGCATAGGTTTTATATTACTTTTTTCAATAAATTTATTCATCTTATTTCCTTTCCCAGACCATCTCAGACCATCACTATTTTGAGGGCAAAAGGGAACAAGTCAGTGAATCCTAAAACCACTACACAATGATTTTATTTTTTGAGTAAAAATCTAAAGGAGGAAGTGGGGCTGTATCCAGTCAACCAGAAACTGGACTTTGTCACACAGTTTCTTTACCAAACAACTGTCCTACAGTCTCTTTAGCTAAGTGACGAGGAACTGGAACTTTGTCACACAGTCTCCTTAGCCACACAACAGTCATACATTCTATTCAGCTAAATAGTGAGTGGAGCCACCATCTTCCCCTTTTTTATTTTTTAGTTGATCCATTTGAAATTCCACTGACAGTGTTCTGATGCCTCATGCTAGTCATTGTAAGATGACTGGAAAAAGAAAAAATAATAAGTAAGAAAATAAAAATTATCAATTCCAAATTAATAAAAAAAATGGCCCAAGAGTAGTGGAACCTATATATTTCCTAATAGCCTTAAGGAAAGAAGTTGAGACTTTTTTCACTTTTGAAGAATCAATATGAGTTTTACTTATAGCAGAAATTTTTTCAGGTAGATTATGTTTGAACAATCCCAAACTCCCTTAAGGTGAGCTTGAATCCTGTCCCAAGAATGTTCTGAAGCATTGTGTGATAAAGGAGTAACACAAATGCAGTGGAATTGTGAGTGACAGTCTATTGATAATCTAACATTAATATATTGAATTTGATTTCCTATATAAAGCACTGTTTCTTTCAAAGCATTAAGTCTTTCCTGAATACCTCTATCCATGTGTTCCTGAATCATAAGGGCAATAGAAACATTTTTTGATAATTAATGCACATGTTGAGCTGCATGAATTTGTTTAACCAAAGCAGCAGTAGAAAAAAAACAAAACTAGCTGCAATACCAATTGATGCAGTAACTCCTAAAATTAAAGTTGCCACACAACGTTTATCTCTGTAAAAAGCATGTACAACATTATTCATAACATGTAAACCAGGATTAGCATACCAATTGCCAGTATTACTAACAGGAAGTAAAATATGACATGATTGGCCTAATGTAACAAAAGCCTCATATGTTACATTAGAAGTAATACAATTGGGACCTGTCTCAACTGAATGAACCAGGCTCTGCTGACTCCCCATGGGAGACCTTGACTTGGAGGAGGTGGGATTGGGGGATGTTTAGGGAGGGACTGCTGGGTGGTGGAAAGAGGGAGGAGGGGGGATCTGTGGTTGGTATGAAAAGTGAATAAAATAATATTAATAATCATGAATAATAAAGAAGATATTCAATTAGAAAGAACACAATGTTTACAAAGTATTTTAAATGAACCATTGTTATTCTCAAAAGTACATAAAGAACCAATGAATTCACTATGTAAATTGCACAAGGAGCTCCAACACAGGCGTCTCTTGATCATTTGTATCAAACATTACTGGATAACACCTGAGCAAAGGTCCCCTGCTCTGTCAGCTTCTCTAACTATAGCAGCAAAAACTACAGGCTCCTTGTCCATTTTTGGCCTCTTTTTAGGTTTCCTTTGAAAAGGAGATAATGAGGTGGCCAATCCTCCTTAAAATTTTAAATTTCTTCTACCTCTCAGTCACTTTCTGTTTGAAAAGACTCCCCATTCTTCTTATCTCTTTTCTCCTCATTACTAACCTCCTTTCCTAAAGGATCTTTAAAAAGAAGAGGAGCAATTGATTTATTATGAGGAGAAGTTTCTGTAGATTTTTTTACATTTAGGGAAATCCCCAACTTCCACTGGAGCCAAAGCCTGCTGGCTTAATGACCAATAAGCTAAAGCATTTACAGGTATGCCTTGTGGCCCATTGGATTCATACCAATATCTAATATCTTCTCTTACTTTATCCCAATTACCAATATCTAGGGAGCCTTGATCAGGAAACCAAGGACTAAGCTCATGCACAAACTGTAAAAACTCACAAACTTGATTGTCATCTACTTTTATTCTTTTCTTTTTCAATTATGTTTTGAAATATCAACAAAAAACTTCCTTTCCTTAGACTCCACCTGTCCCATTGTATTAATTTTTCTTTTTTCTTATATACTCTCTTCAGCCCTATTCAATGACCAGGAGAATTTTATTAATTCTTTCTTATTAATCACATTCACCCAACCCAACTCTTTGACAGGTGGTCTGCAGTACCCTTGTGGGATTCTCGCTACACCAGAAACATCTTATTAATACTTATCCTACTTCAGGTCTGATGTTCAGGCACCACTTATGCTGGGCACCAGCTGCAGCAGTGATCAGGACGGGAGAAGGGTGGATGGAGCAGGCGATGTAAAGAACTTGTGCCGGACAGCTGTTTGAATCTTTTCTGAGCCTCTAGGAATATTTTATTTGATACTGTGCTTGGGAAGCAGTGTATGGAAGAGAATATATGTCTCTCTCTTCCCAGAGCCACAGAGTTTATTTTTATATCCTACAACAATGATTACATCAGTCTATATTTGCACTTCAAAAAATATCAAATACGTGACTGTTTTCTCAACATGAACCAAAATGTCCTTTAAAAGTCATAATCATAAAATTCAATGATCACAGTTCCTGGAGCAAGTGGACAAAGTTTAACTAGGCGGGGGAGGAGAGGCCTTGAATGTTTCCTCATGGTCACCGTTGCCAGACAAATGGAATCTAAAAGGCTAGTTCTTAACTTATAATAAGCAAACCAAAAATTCTTATCAAATTATACTATAATCTATTTTAAACCTTTGTATATATCCTAATTTATATATCTACACAATTTCTGCAACATTCCTATCTTTCTTATTTTTATAATTATATAATGACTAACCCATAATATAAAATTATATCCTTTTTCTTGATTCTTAGTTTTCAAATTTGCATTTTATATCTATAAAAGCACTAATATATTCACTACAAAATGAGCAGAAAATGTTCCCAAACTCATTTGTGGGTTTTTTTGTACTTTCCCAATCTTAATCTTCTTCTCCATCTCCATGGTCTAGTTAGAACATTCTGTTCAGCAATTTCATCAATATTAATACTTTCAAATGCGTGGGTTTTATATTACTTTTTCAATAAATTTATTCATCTTATTTCCTTTCCCAGACCATTGGAGACTATCAATATTTTGAGGGCAGGAGGGAACAAGTCAGTGAATCTTAAAACCATTATACAAATGATTTTATTTTTTAAGTAATAAAACTAAAGGAGGAAGTGGGGCTGTATTCACTCAACTATTTATCTCAAAATACTTTACGTTGATATGGATTGGTTTATTGATATAAATTTAAGGTCAAATTTGTCATATTGTATGCATATTTCTATTCTTGTTTAAAGTATTATGTTTATGCAATTTATTTAAAATTTCAATGTATAATTAAGAAATACAGATTAATAATCAGATATCACAATCAAACATATAATCTTGTTAGTTTTCTAGGTATACAAAGAAATATTTTAATTCGGTAGGCAATCTTCAAACACTTCAAAGCTACAGAATACGGCATTTAAAATGTTTTAAGAACTTAGACTTTTCTGGACAGTGAGACATGTCTGCTCCTGGTAGCACCAATTACTTCAGAAAGGATGAGGGGCATTGAAAAAACCCATTATGAAGTTCGCTTACAATGTGGAAAAAACTAGCTGATTGGGTAAGGAACTGCTCTTGCCTGGACTGCTTGATAAACTGGACATAGGAAGTGACCACTGAATTTTGCCAAAACAAGGTGATATGGCCCTTCAGGTTTCTGTTTCACAAAACAAACGGCCAGACATTCTGCAGGCCACAGAGAAAAGCAACTGATCAACTTTGCCATTAGGCAGAACAGTCCTTCAAATTTCCTGCTTCACTGAAAAGTCTGTCAGACACTCTAGGACTTTAGGCTGAAGATGGATGCCCCAATGTTACAAAAGAACGTTGGGTGTGTGTCCAGGCAGACAGCTGCCTGTGATTACTTCCATGTTTTAGAAGTTGCTTACATTGCACGTCCTGTTTACTTGGGTAATATTATATTACTGTGGGGTCTTTAATGGAGTTGAAGACTAGATAGTTATAATTATAGATTTTCTTAATTATGATAAAAGGTAAATTAGAAATAAAACTTTAGACTCACAATAATAAAATGGATGATAGAATATTTTCTTTAATTTTTCCAAATACAATTAGTCTTTAGATATTGTAACTGTAATTCCTATTGATAACTGTTTTGTTATATGTAATTTTACTATATTAAAATGAAAATCTTCCTTTGTGATTAGACAGAGAAGGGCAAGTGCGGTGGGATGGTCTTTCTGTAGGCTGTGATTGTGTGTTGCTACCATGGTTAATAAAGAAGCTGCTATGACCTATGGCAAGGCAGAATAAAGCCATGCAGGGAATCCAAGCAAGAGACAATGCAAATCAAAGCAGAAAGAAATGCAAATCAAACGACTCTGAGATATCATCTTACACATGTCAGAATGGCTAAGATCAAGAACACTGGTAACAGTTTATGTTGGAGAGGATGTGAAGCAAGGGGAATACTCCTCTACTGTTGGTGGGAATGCAAGCTGGTACCGCCATTTTAGAAATCAGTATGGTGCTTTCTCAGAGAATTGGGAATTAATCTTCCTCAAGAATCAGCTATACCACTCTTGGACATATACCCAAGGAATGCTCATTCATACCACAAGGACACATGCTCAACTAAGCTCATAGCAGCATTATTTGTAATAGCCAGAACTTGGAAACAACCTAGATGTCCTTCAACTGAAGAAGGGATAAAGAAAATGTGGTATATATACACAATGGAGTACTACTCAGCAGAGAAAAACAATGACATCATGAAGTTTGCAGGCAAATGGATAGATAGACCTAGAAAATATCATCCTGAGTGAGGTAACCCAGACTCAGAAAAACTAACATGGTATGTACTCACTCATAAGTGGATACTAGATGTAAAGAAAAGGATACACAGACTGCAACTCACAGCTCCAAGGAGGCTAGCTAGTAAAGAGAATCCTAGGAAAGACACAGGGATCGCCCAGCAAGGGAGAAATGGATGAGATCTACATGAGCAAACTGGGGGTGAGGCGGGTAATGGAGGGTAAGGGTCGGGGGAAAGAGAGCTTGGGGGAGCCTGATGAACTAGCTGGATCAGGAACAGAGTGGGAGAACAAGGAAAGAGAGACCACAATAAATGAAGACACCATGGGAATAGGAAGAAGCAGAGTGCTAGAGAGGTCCCCAGGAATCCACAGAGATGACTCCACCATAGACTACTGGCAATGGTCCAGAGGGTGCCTGAGGTGACCTACTCTGGTGATCGGATGGCCGAACACCCTAACTGTCATGATAGAACCCTCATGCAGTGACTGATGGAAGCAGATGCAGAGATCCACGGCCAAATCCCTGGTGGAGCTCCAGGAGTCCAGTCAACCAAAGAAAGGAGGGATCACATGAGCAAGAGATATCAAGATCATGAATGGAAAAAGTACAGAGACAACTAGCCAAACTAATGGAAACACATGAACTGTGAACCAATAGCTGAGAAACCCCCATGGAACTTTACTAGGTCTTCTGGATAAGTGAGACAGTTGTTTAGCTTGAACTGTTTAGGGGGGCCGCAACCAGTCAGACCAGGACCTGTCCTTAGTGCATGAGCCAGCTTACTGGAACCTAGTGCCTGTGCTGAGACACTTTGCTCAGCCTTGGTACAGGGAGGAGGGGAGTGGACCTACCTCAAATAAATGTACCAGGCTCTACTGACTCCCTAGGGGAGATTTTGCCATGGAGAAGGTGGGGATGGGAGGTAGTTTTGGAGGGAAGACTGGGGGGGTGGGAGGATTGTGGACAGGGGAATCCATGGTTGATATGTAAAATGAATAGAAAGATCTCTAAATAAAAGAAAAAAAATTTTATTCATTTTACATACCAACCATAGATCCCTCTCTCCCTTTCTTCCCCTCCAGTCCCCCACCCCTGCTGCCAAGACCAGCCATCCCATCCCCTCCTCCAAAAGGTTGCGACCTCCCATGGGGAGTCAGCAAGGCCTGGTACATTCAGTTGAGGCAGGACTAAGCCCCTCCCCACTGCATCAAGGCTGAGCAAGGTGTCCCACCAAAGGTAATGGGCTCCAGAAAGCAAGCTCATGCACCAGGAACAGAGCCTGATCCCACCAGCAGGAGCCCCTCAAACAGACCAAGCTACATAACTGTCTCCCATATGCAGAGGGCCTAGTCCAGTCCCTGTCATTATAGAGCCTTCATCTAGTAACAGATGGAAGCAGATGCAGAGGGCCAGAGCCAAGCACCAGGCTGAGCTCCAGGAGTCCAGTTGAAGAGAAAGAAGAGGGATAACATGAGCAAGGGGGGGGGGAGGGGGGGTCAAGTTCATGATGGGGAAATCCACAGAGATAACTGAACCAAGCTCATAGGAACGCACAAACTTTAGACTGACAGCTGTGGAATCCTTCAATTTTAATAAAACAATTATCGATCATGAAGTTCAGATGATAAGATTTTAGCTGTGAATTGTAGTACAGTTTGTTTTCTGAATTCACCATTATTCACTTCTCATTAGAACTATAGAACCAGCTTTAGCAAGTTAAAATATTTCACATGAAACTAGAGTGCAGTCTCATAAGCCCAAGTGTTGTGAACTGATCATCCAGAAGATAAAGAAACGAAGAACAAAGAATATGAAAGCACTGACGGCTGTAGGATGTCTTGCTGTACGCTATGAATATGTCTTGCTCTGATTGGCTAATAAAGAAGTTATAGCCAGGCAGGAAATCTGACAGACACATAAAGAAGAAAGGCAGAGGTGGAGGAGACATGGCAAAACATAGATTAAGAATTAATTATGGGTTAATTTAAGTATAAGGGCTAGTCAGTAATAAGCCTGAGTAAGTGGCCCAGCAGTTATAATTAATATAAGCTTATGAGTGATTATTTTATAAGTGGCTATGGGACCATGGGGGGCTGGGTGGGACACAGGAAAACTTGTGGTTACAACTGATACCTGAAAAGTTCTTAATACATCAGATTTCACTCCTCCAATTTCTTTTCAGAAAAGCACAGGTCTCCCAGGGATATCAATCAAACATGTCCTATCATGTTGTAATAAGACTAAGTACATCCCCTTAAGTTAAGGTTGTGTGAGGCAACCCAATAGGAGGAAAGGGGTCCCCAAAGCAGGAAAAAGAGTCAGAAAAGGCCCCTATTCCCACTGTTAGAGGTTCCATAATAAGACTAAATGACACAACTGTAACATGTGCAGAGAGCCTAGGTCAGTCCCATGCAAGCTCACTGGTTGTCACAGTTCAATCTCTGTGAGCTCCAGTGATCCCAGGTAAATTGATTCTGTAGGTTTTCTTGTGGTGTCATTGACCCTTCTGCCTCCTGCAATCCTTTCTCCCTATCGAATTCTCCACAGGTGCCTGCCCTGAGGAGATTTCTACCAGGGTCCAGAACAGAAACTACAAGAGGCTAGGATATGATCTGAGGGATATCAAATGAATCTAAGCAAGCTGAGTTCTTTAGTCCATTTGCTTTATTCTTCTCGGTCAATTATATCTACACAGCTTCTTTTCTGTTTTCATACTTAGCTCCTCTCATTCCCTTCTGCTGTTTTCTCATATCTATCTAGTTCTTTCCATTTCTTGTCCCTCTTTGTTCCTCCAAGCACACACACACACACACACACACACACACACACACACACACACACACACACACACACACACACATATATATTCATTAACAACTTTTAAGTAAAAACTACAAGGTAAACTCTCAGGGACAAGTATTCTTGGCAAAGACTTGGTCAGCTTAATTTGTGACTGACAATAGCTGTAAGTTTGTAAAAGGTTCTGGCTATCTCTTAAAGGGATAGCTACAAGGGTTACAAGGGAAGAAATTAAACCAATGAGAGATTTAGGAAAAGGGAAAAAATACATGTACTCTTATGTAATTAATAATATCCAGACATGGTTAGACAGTTAACAGCCTTTTCTGTGAATCACCTGAATCTCAGGACCTATACATAAATAGTCTACTGAGCCTAAAATCTTGCAAAAATTGGTGTAGAAATAAGTTCAAAGTGTATATTGTGCTTTGATCAGAGGGAGGAGGTGCCAGTGGAGGAAGCTTAGGGGAACCCAAGTGCTATTCATCTCTTGAAGGACTAAGATATACCAAGGCCAGACACCTGCACTATCACTTCTAGTTCGACATAATTCTTCTAAAGGGTTTTGTTCTAACAATTCCAGGCACCTGCAATTCTACTCTATGAAAGTTCTATGAAGCCAATGTTTACCTTGTCCGTGGCTAAGGATGGAGAACAAGACATCTAAGTGTCTACAGTTCACATGGCACAATAGACCCAGTTATAAAACATATTTAGTATGTTTCTAATCATAAAAATTGTACAGTTAAATAAGAAACCATCTTCTAGACTATCCACACACATGTGTGCCCATAAGATTAAGATGCAGTCATGAGATTACATGTACACATAACATGGAAATGCACGATAAAAGAGGTGGTATCACCGCTGTTATTCCACAAGAAGTTTACAATAAGAAACAGCCAATTTATTAAAAGGCAGTATTTCCATAACGCCTTGTGTGATGGATTCCTCTAACAGAATCCTTATTTTTGATAGGTTGACCTTCTGAACTCTAGTTGTCACCTGCAGTGTACTCCCATGGTCTTTTGCTAGAAGCAGCTCTCAATACCTCCCTGTCTCCTGAAGGATTTCATGAGCTCTGATTAGTATTTCACTGTGGGTCTCTGCATCTGCTTCCATCAGTTGCTGGATGAAGCCTCTCTGATGACGATTATGATAGGCACCAGGCTGCAAGAAAAGCAGAGTATCATTACGAATCATTTCATGGACTCTCCCACCCTCCACATGTTTGTTTCTATCCTAGGTCTCAGGGCTATCAAGCCTCTGGTTCCTGGTCCTCCAGGCTGTGTCAGGCGTGGGCTCCCTCTGGTGGCAAGAGTCTCAAGTAGGGCCAGTTATTGGTTGGACACTCCTACAAGCTCTGTGGTAACAACCTTTACCCAGGACAACTTGCAGGCATTACAAATTGTAGGTCAAAGTTATTGTAACTGGATTGGTGTCCCAGTCCATCCACTGGAAAGCCTTGCATGGTTACAGAAGATTTCCAGTTCAGGTTATGTATCCTCCATTACTATAGTTTTTCATGGAGTCACAATTATAGATTCCTGGGAGTTCCTACTGTACTAGGTTTCTACCACAGCAAATGTCCTCCAATTACACCCATCTCTCCTAGGATTCTCTCCTTCCATCCCCCAATCTGTTCCCTCCTGTTCCTATCTCCACCTGCCCCAAGTCCACCTGTGAAGTCTATTCTATTTCCCCTTCCCAGAGAGACCCATGTATCCTGCCATGAGTCTTTCTGGGTCTGTAGATTGTAGCATGCTTATCCATTATTTCACAGCTCATATCCACTTATAAGTGAGTACTTACCATTTTTGTATTTCTGGGTCTGCATTACCTCACTCAGACATCTGGTAATTTTAAATATAGAATCAGTTAGTAGTGACGGGGGAGGGACTTCCTTGCCAGGCAGATCCCACTGTCCCATTGGTTAATGATAATGTTGTTGATGGAGGGCAAATGTGGGCATGGAATAGTCACATCCACAGTACTCAATGCTCAGAGTCCCTGAACCCAGAATGTACTCTGTGTAATATGTACATAACTTCTGACTGACTATGCACTAAGAAATTATTTTATGTGTATGGGTGCCATGCCTGCATTTATGTCTGTGTAACATGTCATAATTATTGTCCATGAAGACCAGATAGGGTGTCAGATCCCCTGGGACTAGAGTTACAGGTGATTGTGAGCTTCCATGTGGATGATGGCAAATGAACCTAGGACCTCTACAAGAGCAGCCAGTGTTCTTAGCTACTGAGCTATCTCTCTGTCCTCAAGCATGTGCATTGTATGCTACTAGAATCAGAAGAGTGATGTTTAGAAATGCTAAAAAACACACTAACCCTCTCTTCTCTTAAGCGTGAGGGTCAATGCTGCATTTATTGACTAAGTAACCTACTGTTGCTAGTCTGAGTTTTCATGCACCTTTCAGTGTCTTTAACAAATAGGGAAAAGTGGAATATTTAATATGGGAAGGATCAAACAAATCTAATGTGTGGTTTAGCAGTAAATTCCCCTATGGCAAGTAATAAGTATTGACTGTTATGAATATGTGCAAACTGGTGCATTTAGATGATGAACAAATATTTATTTTAAATATGTTTATGAAAAACAATTGGCTAAAAGGATTCAATGTAGTTTCTTAATATGAAAAACTTTTCAGGTGCATTTTTATAAAATAACAAATAGCCTAAAATGGAGATGAGATTTTCTTCATGTTCCTGATGAGAACATTAAAAAAAACAAGTCCCAGGAAAGGGACTGAAGACAGGTATGGCTGGAGAGAGACTATATATTTTCAATTACTGGGAGAAATAATAGGAAAATTATATTCTAGCTCTTATAATTTGATGCCAGCTAGAGGACGTTAGAGATACCTCAATGCTGCCAACAAATCTCAAGCTTTGTTGACATAATAAATTTAATTTACAATGGACACTGTTCTTTCCTAGGAAGCAGTCATTGCAGTGGAAGAAGGATGTGTTTGCTTGAGGAGGCCATGACCCTGTAGTTGTTTGCTGGCTCTATTTGATCCTGATTGGCATAAAGCTTCCTTTGGACACTGAAGACAGTAAAGACATCATGCATATTAGATTTGCTCATCGATCCCAACAGATTCTTGCTTTGGGAGAGGCCACTGAATATCTTCTCAAGGGCCTACAGTCTTATCTGGTACTTTGGTGTCTAACCTTGTCTCATATTTATCTAAGACGACCAAGGCCATTCTACATTATTAAAATACGAAGTGGACAGAATCCTTTTATTTTGTCCATGTTCATACATGTTCTCTAGGCACCTTGATAAGTCATATTCTTTTGTGTAAGCAAATTCCTTCTACACCTCACCTGCTTGAATTGCTTAGAAGAGCAGACCAAAGTCTTGTTTTGTATCTGTGTTATAATAAAAAAAATGGTGACATGCTGCAACAATCTACTCCTTGGGGATCTGCTATAACATAGCTATTTTAATACAGTAACTGTGTGGGTTGTGTTACTATGAAGAACATGAAGTAGAATATGTTCTGCCAGCCTTGATGTAGAAGTGGAAAATGTAAAATCTTTGAATGTGGGTTCGATACATGAGTAGGGCATCTTGTTTCTTTTTTTCTGCAATTGCAGTGTTGAGGCTTCATGAGACTTGCATTTTGAACATATTTGCTGCTTACATAATAATAGATCTACTAATTCTATTTATGTACTGAGGAAATAGCAAAGATAAGCATACAGTTGTGAATATTAAGTACTTATTTATCTGATTCATTTGCATTCCCTTAAAGGTGGAAAACCGGAGACAGCAAATTTATAAAGTAGTGGTAGCTAACTTAAACAAGATACATTGCCCTCCTTTTGTGATCCTGACTACCTATCCCACTGATGTGGAACTACAAGGTAAATGGAATGAATATTTGTGAATCTGAGTCATAACACAGGGTGCATACTGCTTGTGCTTTGAAGCAGGGGACATTGTCATTTAATGTTATCCTAGTGGTCTATAGGCTACTTTCCACAGCATGGGATGTCTTGGTTGTAAAGTTGCTCTTAGGTTTGTTACTATTATATCCAACCCTAGTCCTCAATACACACCCACCATATTTACTGCATGCTTTCCTGGGTACTGTTCTTGTCACACTGCAGGGCCATAGGGTTGAAACTGGTTTCATCCTTGGGTCATATTGAGGATTCTAGGCATAGAATTGTGTCTGCAGGGACAGACATGTGACCAACCTAAGGAGGTCATATCAATACTGGAGAATGAGCTGAAACCCATAGTAGAGTCAGGAATTCTCTGCCTCTTGAGTTCCTTGATGCACATACAGGGTGAGAGCCATCCCCCACTGTAGTGTTAAGTTTTATCTTCGTTCAGGTGAGGGTACTCCACTATTCCTGGGTCAACTCTGGTAGGTTCTTGGACTTGGTTCTCTTGATATGGTTTAAAAACCCATGTATTCACACACTCCCAATATACTTTGGTGACCTTATAAGGTGATGCTTTTTCCTGCTTTAGGAAAAAGTTATTAAAGTCTGTGCCTCATGGCTGGTGTTAGACAGCAATGCTTGTCAAAAGTGTCACCATGGGCAAGGCAAAAGCTGAAATACAGAATATGAAACTACTTAAGAAGAGTCTGCCGACCTCAGCACCTGCCCTGGCTGTGGGCAGCACAGACATCAGGCAGAATGAAAAGTGGAAGAAGGACCTGCCAAAATAAGCACTCTTTCTTTTTTTTCTTTTTCTTTCCAAATAGGTACTCATTAAATTTTCATAAATTGTATTTAATTTTTGTTTTAATTTTTTTCTTTAGTTCAAAATATATATTTCCCCCTCATATAATATATAATATACCCTGATTAAGATTTTTCTCCCCCTCTACTCCTCCCAGTTCCCCACTACCTCCCCTCCCATCTTGATTCACTCCCTTTTTGGCACTCATGAGAAAACAGTCTTCTAGGGCTGGTGGGTGGGAGGAGGGAGGACAGGGGAATCCATGGCTGATATGTGAAATCAAGTTACATATTATAAAATAAAAATATATAAAAAAGATAATGAAACAAAACAGGATCCAACACATCAAAAGTGGACAAAACAAACAGAAGGAAAAAAGCCCATACCCTCAACAAGGTGAACACCTTCTGCTCTGCCATTACAAGCTAACTAGATCAAAGTCTCCAAAACCATATGCCTACATAGACCCGTCCTCCTTTTCCATTGTTTCTGATCTGTGTCACGGTGAAGGGAAGTCTGGCTAGCATAATTAGTCTGTCGAATTAAAACAAATTAAAAGGGGGGAAAAAGGCAGAAGATGATGACCCAATGAAAATATCAAAGCCAAGTGGTTTAGATTGCTACTGAAGAAAAAAAAAAGCAAGGAGTGGGGGAGCCTCAGGTGTTAAGCAAGAAAAAAAAAGATATAAACATCTGAGTGTATCGACAGTAAGTTTCCAAATGGGAAAACTGACTTAGCCCATGCCAAAAGGACCATGATAGGAAACATGGTTTAATAGAGATTGTGGAAATGGAATGTTCTAATGGTGAGCTACATTTTGGACTAATATGATGCTTATCTCTTGTGTGAAGTAACCATGAAATTTATAGTGAGCAACAGTTGAAGGAGAAATTTTCTTTCAGATTTAAAATCTCTGCTTACATTCTGTAAGTATCCCACCCCCCACAATATAGTATGTGACTGGCCACCTTAGGAAATTAAAGATTTGTTAAGAATCTAAAATTTAAAATAGAAAAAAAACCCAGCAAAATCAGATTGTGATGTTTTCTAGAGGATGTAAGAACATGGAAGTTGATCTCTGCTCTACAAAGAGGTACAATGCAAACACACTGCTTAGATGTGGGAGACGGTTGAGATAAGGGAAAAACCATGTCCTTATTGAAGAATTGAAGCAAGAGACAACAGAAAAGAGACAACAACACATTCTAAGAGTGGGAGTCCACCACTGAAAACATCCTGGGAAGCAGTGCCAGAGTGGAGGTTCTCATCTGCTAAAGACTGAATTCCTGTGATAAAACTCTGAGGGAGAGACATGGAAACAGTATTTAGACCTTCACACTTCCCAGTTCTGCCTCCAAGGGCTTGATCAGGTGTGCACAGTTAAAACTGGGAAAAGCTTCCTATTCTTTGCATCCAGATTTTGAAGGAGGAGGAGGAGGAGGAAGAGGAGGAGGAGGAGGAGGAGGAGGAGAAGAACCAATAAGTATTTGTGTTTCTTACATATTTTGTTCCTTTTAAAATGAGTTTTAAAATCTTTCTAAATACTGAAATACATACATTTTCATTTCAGAAAACAACTGTAAGAATTCAATTGTCATATATTACTAAATGTTGTTTGCTTTCTCAAGTAAACTTTTATCCATGCCCTGAATTTGATTTTTAGCTTCCTCATTAGTGTAGATATCAGTAGATTTTACTTTTTCATTTTGTAAAAGAAAATTATTGGAATTGCTAAATACTTCTTTTTCTTATTTAGGAAAAAAACTGTTAATAGAGATCTAAATAGCAGTCACATTTGCATAATGACTTTCTGTTAATTTTGGTCATTTTAGCATTTAACACTTAGACAACTTTTACACCCTACTTCCCCTATAGCAGATTCTGCGTTATTTCCCACATTCAGAGAGAAATAATCAAGTTCAACTAAAGTAAAGATGACACATTCAACTGATTCGCCTCACTTCTTTAATAGGTGACATGAGAATGTTTCCTCCTTATGAAGTACAGTGGCAAGCCCTGATGAGATCTTGAAGAGAGTAACAAAAGCATGACAGAATTAACAAGTGTGCTCATGTTGTACATATGGCACACTGCTTGCCTGGGGCTTGATAGAGAGCAGACATTAACCAAAGTGAACTTCAGATGTAAAGGCACTAAGTTGGATTCAGGACTCCATACTGGAAATAGGAAGCAAGAGCACTTTGACAATTACATGTTGCTCAGGGCCTCCACCCCAGGAAGGATTTTACCTTCCAGCAGCTCTAGACTAGCCCCACCTCCAGTGCTCACATGGCTGACCTTATTTTCAGTGTCCCATTTGGCACAGCAAGTAGCAGTATCTCCACCCCCTATAATGGTGACACAGCCCTTGGAGGTGGCCTTTACAACTTCATCCATGAGGGCTTTGGTTCCCTTAGCAAAGGCATCCCATTCAAATACCCCCATAGGTCCATTCCAAATAATAAGCTTTGCCTGGGCCACAATTTGAGCATTGTTTTTAATGCTGTCAGGACCACAGTCCAAACCCATCCAGCCAGATGGTATGCCAGATTCTAGAGTGGCTTGTCCAACTTTTGCATGCTCATCAAACTTGTCAGCGGTTACAAAGTCAACAGGAAAGGTTATCTTTACACCGTTCTTTTCTGCTTTGGCCATGATCTCTTTGACAATTTTGGCTCCCTCTTCATCATATAAGGAAGCACCAATCTCCATGTTCTTGAGTTCCTTCAGGAAGGTGTAAGCCATCCCACCTCCAATAATCATGAAGTTGACTTTGTCTAACATGTTTTTGATGAGTTGAATCTTATCTGTCACTTTGGCTCCACCAAGGATAGCCAGGAAGGGTTTCTCTGGGTGTTCTAAGACCTTGGCAAAGTAATCTAGTTCCTTCTTCATGAGGAACCCAGATGCCTTCTGGGGCAAATTTACTCCCACCATGGAACTGTGGGCTCGGTGTGCGGTGCCAAAAGCATCGTTGACATAGATATCACCGAGTTTCGACAGTGATGCTCTGAAGGCTTCTACTTTAGCTGGCTCAGCGACAACCTTTTTTCCAGAAGAATCCTGACCCTTGCCTTCTTCCTCCACGTGGAAGCGCAGGTTCTCCAAAAGGATGACAGACCCATTATCTGGATTGGCACAAGCTTTCTCTACTTCAGCACCCACACAGTCCTTCAGGAACAAAACATCCTTGCCCAGCATGGATTTGAGCTCAGCAGCAACAGGCTCTAAGGAATATTTGTCTGGCATAGGGACACCGTCAGGCCGGCCAAGGTGACTCATAAGAACTACGGACTTGGCTCCCTTTTCCAGACAGTGCTTGATGCTTGGGATGGCAGCCTTGATTCTCTGGTTGTTGGTGATTTGGTTGTTCTTCATAGGAACGTTAAAGTCTACTCTCATGATGACTCTTTTCCCCTTAACATCTACTTTGTCCAGAGTCAACTTACTAGAAAGAGACATCTTGATGGTATGTTAAACAACCTCTTTACTGCTGCGAGGAGGCTTGCTCGGTGGTGATTTTTAACGCTTGAGCCTTGGCCCCACCCTGTCTCTCTGAGTTCTAAGTCTCCCGCACAACCGCCAGTAATAGGTTTTGAAAGGAAATCCAGCTCTATGATTGGTCCACGATCCTGTCTATCTTGATTGGGAAAGTTTTGCCTGGTACAGGTTCAAACTGCCATCATAGAATCCTAAACAGTGAAACTGAGAGCTGAACACCAAAGATGGGAAATTAAAAAGCTTTCAAAGTAAAAAGCACCAGAGGGTCAGATTTTTTTCTTCCTGGTTCTTGTTTTTACATCATCTTTCAAATATATTTTGTTCCTAAGAAATTAAAAAGTATAACCAACCATAAGAATACCAAAAAATTAAATAACTCTTCCTCACATCCAATCTTCAATTACATTATTGACTAAAATCCTCAGCAATGCAAATGATGAAAATTTGAAAGCAATTTTCTTTAATTCAAGGTAGCATAAGATGCATCCTCTGTCCTTGATAAATATTTCTGATGAGGTCACAGCTTGATGTTAGGCATTTTGATATATTCTTTCTTCGTGTGGGAATCATGTATTTCTCTTAGCATAAGGTTCTTAAATTATTTATTAATTTTTAGACTTCGGTGAAAGAATGCTTGCTACCTCCTGCAGGAGACTAGCACAGGATACTAGCAAAGAGAACATCACATACCTTTCAGGATTCAGGAGTTATGATATTGTCCCTTTTCTTTCTTTCTTCTTTCTTTTGCTTACTCCTTGTATGATTTAGAAATCAAGTATTTCTTGAGTTGAAGTTTTCTACCAAAAATGAAAACAAGTAAAAAAAATTCAAAAGCATATTTATAAGGTTGGCTGAGTGGTGAAACTAGTATGATATCTCTCCAGGTTGCTCTTTTTGTTCAGGATTGCTTAGGGTGTTTGGGGTCTTTAGAGTTTCCACATGTATTTTTGGAGGTTCGTTTTTCTGTTTCTATGATGACTGCCATGTAGGATTGCTTTGAATCTGTAAATCACTTTAAGTAGGTTGATCAGTTTCACAATATTAATTCTACAAATCTGTGAATGTGTGTGGTGGGGGATCTTTCCATATGCCAGTGTCTTCCCCCATCTCTTTTAGAGAAGTAAAGTTTTCATTGTCAAGGTCTTTCAGTTTCTTAGTTTTCTCCTAGAATTTTCTTTCCTTTTTGAGGCTATTGTGAATGAGAGTGTTCCCTCTTCCCATGGTCTCTTTCTCAGTATGTTTGTTATGGCTTATGGAAAGGATACTAATATTTGTAAGGTAACTTTGTGCTCAATTGGTTTTAATGTTGATAGTTTCTAGTTCTTTTCTGCTGGAATTTATGGTATTTGATGTATAAAATAATATCATCAAAAAATAGTAATAATTTGATCTCCTTTCCTATCTGTATTCTTTTAATGTCTTCCTTTGGTCTTATTGTTCTAGCTACCGCTTCAAGCACTATGTTGCAAAACTGAGGATAATGGACAACCCTGGTTTATTCCCAATGTAACCAAATAACTGAGTTTTTCTCCATTTAGGAATGTTAGTCGTGTTTGTCATATACAATCTTTATTATGTTGAGGTATGTTCACTCCCATTGAACTTGGTCTAGGACTTTTATCATGAAGCCATGTTGTGTAGGTGGCCTTTTCTGTTTCACCAGCCAGATCCCAAAAAACCACAGAGAAACATTATTAATAAGAAAAGAAATGCTCAGCCGATTACTTAGGCTCATTTTTTAGCTACCTCTTATAACCTAAATTAACCCATCTTTATTAATCCATGTGCTGCCCTGAGGCTTGTTTACCTTATGTACGTACTTCCCATCCTGACTGCTCTGTGTCTCATGGCATCTCCTCGAGACTCTTCAGAGTCTTTCTTCTTCTCCCCAGCATTCTCTCTGTCCCCAAAATGCTGCCTAGGCATTTTACTAACAATGAGAGCAACACATCTTTACAGTCTACAGAAGGATTATTCCATAGAAATTCCCCCTTTTTGTCTAATTAAAAAGGAAGATTTTACTCTAACAGGGTAAAATTATATACAATAAAAACAGTTATAAATTAAGAATTATATTTACCATATCCAGTCCTTTTGTATTTGGCAAAATAGAGAAAATACTCCATCAGTTGTCTTCTACTGTAGAGTCCAGAATTTTGTACCTAATTTACTTTCTACAGTGATTTAGGGAGGTAGAACTGTAACTGTAACTATCTACTCTTCAACCCCATCAAAGACAGAGAAAGATATATTATTCCTGAGTAAACAGAAAGAACAGAGCAAGCAACCTCCAAAATTAAGAGATTACTGAAACAATTGGCTGCCTGGACAGACACCCTAGGTTCTTCCATAATGTTGGCACATCCAACTTTGGCTTACAGCCCTAGTAATATGACAGACATTTTTGAGATGCAGGGAATTGAAAGACTGTCCTACCATGTCTTGGCAAAGCTTGACAGCTGCTCCTTTGTGCATCTTGCTGGTCCAGTTTGGACAGTTTACTGTCAGCAAGTGAGGCAAGGGCAATTTCTTTTCCCAAATGGCTAGTTTTTGCCATAAAGAAAGCAAACTCCCTATGGAGGTACTTTAATGCCCATCATCCTCTTTTGAAGTAAAGTGATGTTGTCATGAAAAGTCTTAGGTTATTAAAGATGTTGAATACCATATTCTGTAGATCTCTGAAGTGTTTAAAGACCATCTATCTATCTAAATATATCTATTTAACTTTGAAATCATTCTAATATGACTACAAGTTTGATTATTATAGATGACTAACTACTAACCTGTATTTTTATTTTACATTACTTTTCTAGTTTAGTTGCATAAGAACAATACTCCAAACAAGAGTAGAAACATACTGATGTATTTTGAGATTAATAGGTGTTTTTGGATTAAAGTATATTAAATAATTTACCCTTTTTCCTATCATTCCTATATCATATCCACATTTTTTCCTTTAGGAAGAGCTCTTTGAATTTAACTCTTTTGTTTAGCATTTTCTCTGACTATGAGTAATAACAATTTGTAACCAACACCCATACACAATGACAAACATCCATAATCCATTGAATAACCAAAACTCACTCATAACCCATCTTTTGGGAATGTGGGCATCATTTTTTAGACTACTTTCTGTTATTTGTGGATGCTAGTATCTTTGGGGAAAACTTGAGAAAATCAGGATAATTGTTAGGTCTTGACTAGAGTAATTTGTGAGGTTGGATCATTTCAGCAAGCTTCCTCGAAGCTGTTTGAGACAGAGAATTCTGAGGGGACTAAAAGATGCATTTTGAGATGCTGGATGACCTGGGCCATCTATTTTCATTGGTGTCTGGTCTCCTTATTCTGAAAATACATAAACTTTTTAAGGTTCCATACAAGTCTGTATTGTACATGACTGTATTGTACAATACAGTATTGTAGCATGAAAGTTAAAGAGTCTTATTAATAAAATCCAACCTGAGGCCAGTTATTGGGGTCAATGCTGGTAGATCAGAGAGACAGAACAAGCCACAGCTATCTCACCTTGCCAGTTCCTCAGCTGGTCCTGTTTCCTCAGACTGGAAGCCTCTGAGTCCTCATCCAGAATGAATCTCAGCTGAACTGTGTTGCTCCAAAGCCTGAAAGCTTAACCAGCCAAATGCTTAACAAGCCAAATGCTTCTAGTTTCTGATCCTCACGCCTTATAAACCTTTCTGCTTTCTACCACCACTCCCTGGGATTAAAGGCTGCTTTCTGGGATTAAAGGCGTGAGTCACCATGCCTGGCTGTTTCCAATGCAGCCTTGAACTCACAGAGATCCAGAGGAATTTCTGTCTCTGGAATGCTAGGATTAAAGGCGTGTGCTACCACTGCCTAACCTCTATGTTTAATATTGTGGCTTTTCTGTTCTCTGACCCCAGATAAGTTTATTAGGATACACAATATTTTCAGGAACACAATACCACCACATTTCCTCTCTTTTTGTCTAAAATTAAAAAAAGCTTGTAACTAATACAAGAAAAACTATCTAATAAGTATATACAATATATACAGTCAAAAATTACCTTAATGATGTCTAGTCCATTAACATATGACAAATTCAGGCACAAAACTCCATTAATATATAACAATGTCCAGTCCAGTAACATTTGATAAACTCAGACCAAAAAATTTTCATTACTTATCTTATTTAAAACAAGTAGCTCCTTTTTAAAAGTAGATTCCATAATCTCCCTTTTTATCTTATCATAACCATATTCTCTCTCTTTTCTTTTCATAATACATTCAGTAGTCTACCTTTTGTCATTTTTATATCTTCCCCTTTTTCTTCAGTGTAGATTCAGTGATCTACCTATTCATCCTATTATTTCTTTATCTTTTTTCTCAGAGTAGATTCAATGATCTATCTCATATCTTATTCTCTTTTTCTTTTTGCTTTCTAGGAGTGAAGATATCTTTAGGGAATCTTGAAAAGAAAACTTTTGAGTTACTTGTCAAGTCCTGTATCATTTGTCCAGTCACTGATAGTAGGAAAGTTCAGGGCTTGTTACAAGTCCTTGCTCGAGTAGTCTGTCAGGCTGGATCATCTCAGCTAGTCATCTCAAAATTGTCCTTAACAGTTTGTAGTTCAAAGCAGATCTTTCCATGGTGTTAACCAGCCTAATGACTTTACCATAGTCCATGTGGAATCATCATTGTGGAGTCCTATCGTCTTTTTGAAGATTTCAAAGTCACTGTTAGCATGGTTATGGTTCCTTGCAGACTTTTTTTTTTTTTTTTTTTTTTTTTTTTTTTTGCCTCCTGTGTGGTTTGGAGCAATCACAGTCTGATAAATGTCTGTCTCTCGGAACCATGAACATTCTTCCCTAGAAGAGAATATTGTCACAGCAATTTCTCCCCACCATTTGTCTTGCCAAACTTTTCCAAACTGACCTTTGCCGATGCTTTCTTGTAACACGATGGTCCTGGCAATTCTTCTCTGAACCAGCAGCAGTAAACCTTTCGTCCCAGGTAGCAGCATCACCGCAGTCACCAACATGATGAGAAGTAGCCAGCAACTCAGAGCATCTGCCGCTGCCTCCATGGTCCCACCACCGTTTGTGGCTCCGCCTGTGCGAAGCTTCTCCCAAGTCTCCTAGGCCAGCCTCAAACTTAGGATCCTCCTGCCTCTGCCTCCGTTCAGCAAATCCTACCGGCCTGCGCCACCACAACTGGCCGAGTGTAGCTCGGGTCTTTTCAAGAATTCGTACCACTAACATTAGGCGCCAGATGTAGATGTAACCAACTGTCTTATTAAATAAGAAACACAGAGACGATTCAGAGAAGAAAGCCAAGAGGTCAGAGCTAAGAGCCTCACCCTTCCTGCTTCAGCGATCCTCTTCAGCCAAGAGAGCTCTCCGAAAAAGGGAGCTACTTCCTGTGTGTTTGTCTTTATATAGTCTAGCTGTTCTGCCTTCTCATTGGTTGTAAACCCAAACACATGACTGCCTCTATAGAGACTTCCAGGTCTTCTATGGTTGGTATTGAGATTAAAGGCGTGTGTCTCCAATGCTGGCTGTATCCTTGAACACACAGAGATCTATCTAGCTCTGTCTACCAAGTGCTGGGATTAGAGGCATGCACCACCACTGCCACGCTCTTGCTATGGCTCTAATAGCTCTGACCCCCAGGCAACTTTATTTATTAACATACAATTAAAATCACATTTCAGTACAAATAAAATACCACCATACAGTATATACTGTGTGTTGTACGCATTAGTCAAAGACGATTTTTTGTTTTATGTTTTAGCAGGTAAAATATATATTACCTGTTTTGTAGTTTTTCTAGGTTTCTTTCTTTAAGTCTGTAATGAGGATTTTCAGAGGATTCTGCCCCTATAAAACTTGGTCCATATCAACCTAAAATGAATCCACATCCTCTCATTTCCTGTGGAAATAAAAGCATAACCTTTTCTCCAAAGTCATATACCTTTCCATTTTGAAGTCAAAAAAATTTTTTTTTTTTTTGGTTTTTCAAGACAGGATTTCTCTGTGTAGTTTTGGTGCCTGCCCTGGATCTCAAACTCACAGAGATCTGCCTGGCTCTGCCTCCCAAGTTCTGGGATTAAAGACATGCACCACCACTGCCCAGCTAAGATATTTTTAAAATATATAGATTGGTTTAATCTGGCAACTTTTATAATCAAATGTCTCTTAGTAGCTATCGCTTCTTTATCAGCAGTCAAAAAAATTTAAAGACAACACAATAACATAGGATCCAAACTCCTTGTGTATTTTCTATTTTTGGATGCCTTTTTCTTTTATATTACACTAATCTTTCTTTAAAGACTTTATTACTTTTACTATTTTTTATGACTGTCTATACCATTTCTCTTTTCTCTCCCGAGCCTATGTACATTTTAAACACACTGTAAACCACTTAGAGTTTGGGGTTTTTTTCTGTCTGGACTTGTCTTTACTGTGTATTATCAATCTTTTCTATATGCATAAGCAAAACTTAAATTCGCCATGCGGCTTAGTTTATAGCATTCTGGTGGGGCTCTTTCTGGCAGTGCTCACACTGGCTGCTTGGGCTCACAGGCAGCATCTCTGAGATGTACTTCTGTTCTTGGGTCAGCATGAGAGACATGAAACAAGGAAGCCATGTTTGGCTCCATTTTTGTGTGTTTAGAACCTTTTTTTAAAAGCTTTTTTGGGTCTTATGTGGATGTAGTTGCCCCACTTTGAGTGTCATATATAGGCAGACTTTTTTGTTTCACCAGCCAGTTGCCAAATAATCACATAGAGACTTAATATTAATTATAAATGATTGGTTAATAGCTTAGGGTCATTTTTATCTAGCTCTTATAACTTAAATTAACCCATTTTTATAAATCTATATGCTGCTCTGAGACTCATTTACCTGGTGTACAAAATTCCCATCCTGCTCACTCTGCATCTCATGGAAGTTCCTCACGGCTCCTCAGACCCTACCCTTCTTCTTCCCAACATACTCTCTGCCCCAAAAAATCCTGCCTAGCCATCGGTCAGTTAGCTTTTTATTAACAATAAGAGAAACACTTCTTTACAGTATACAAAAGGCTTATGCCACAATAATGTTGGATTTTGTCAAAGGCATTTTTCTGCATCTCTTGAGAAGATCAAGTGACCTTTTTGTCATTTGTATAATTTATTACATTTATTGGCTTATGTATGTTGAATCTACCCTGAGTCTCCTAAATAAAGCCAATTTGATCCAGGAGGATGACTATTTTTGATATATGCCCATATTCAGTTTGCAAGTATTTATTGAGGCTATTTCTCTTTTTGTTTATTGGGGATATTGGCCAGAATTATCATAATCATCAATATCATTAATATTATAATACTTTTCTTTCACCTTCTCTCTCCTTCTGCTTCTTCCTCCCCTCCTCCTCCCCTTGATATTGTTTCTTTACCTGATTACTTCTTCTTTAGGTAACACTAACTTTGTACATGAAGTTTGTTAGTGATTCTTCTGTTCCTAATATTTTTATTATTAATTTTTACATCCTGACCACAGTTTACCCTTCCTTATCTCATCCCAGTCCTTTGCCCCATCTCTCTTCTGCCCCAATATCCACTACTCCTCTTTTTCTCTCTAGAAGAGGGCAGATTTCTCATGGATGTCAACCAAACATGGCATATCAAGTTGCAGTAAGTCTAGACACCTACCTTTGTATTAAGGTGGGATGAGGTGATCTGACAGGAGGAAAATGGTCAGAAAAGCAGCCAAAAGAGTCAGAGACAGCCACTGTTCCCACTGTTAGGAGTCCACAAGAAGACCAAACTACACAACTGTAACATATGTGCAGAGGGCATATAAGGCTCAGTCCCATGCAGGCTCCCTAGTTGGCAGTTCAGTCTCTGTGAGCCCATATAAGCCAAGGTTAATGGTTTCTGTGGGTTTTCTTGTGGTGTCCTTGACCCCTCTGGCTACTACAATCTTTCCTCTTCCTCTTCCACAGGAGTCCCCGATCTCACCATAATATTGGCTTTGGGTCTGTATCTGTTTCCATCAGCTGCTGGCTGAAGTCTCTTTGATAATCATTGGACTATGAATCAGTCTATGAGTGTAGCAGAATATCATTAGGAATAAGATTGTGTTATTTAATATCCATGAGTTTATATAATTAATAGAGCATTGCTTGCTGTTGAATTTAAGCTTGTGATGCATGAGTTATGCAGAATACATGAAGTTATTTCAGTTAGTCTGAATCTGTTATGATTTGTTTTGTGTCCCAAGGTGTTGTCCATTGTAGAGAAGCTAAATGTATTATGTGCATATTTTTGTGTTCAATGAAATATTCTATAGAAATATTCTACTTGATATTTGATGCCATTTAATTCTGGTGTTTCTATTTTTTTTCTAAATGACTTTTCTACTGGAGAATGTGGGGTATTGAAATTACCTCTTATTATTGAATTAGTATTAATCTATGTCTTTATTTCCAGTATTTTTAAAAGATTTTATGTAACTTTTTATTATCATTATTATTAACCAAATGTTATTGTTGATGCTTTAATAAAAGACATTTTAAAAGACTTATATAACCTTTTATTATCATTATTATTAACCAATTGTTATTGTTGATGCTTTAATAAAAGACATTTAAAATATAGACACAATGGGGAGTTTGATCATTTTTCTAGTAGAAAATATTTTCAAAACACTAACTCAGTTTCACAAAAACAGTGGATTTAGATCTTCATCAGAGTGACCTAAACATACATTCAGTATGAAGTTTCCTAAGTCTTAAGTATAAGGTAATCTATAAAAAATAAAATAAAGCATGTTCTGAAGGGATTTTATTTATTTATTTTTTGAGAGCAAGCAAGTGGAACAGCACATAGGAGGGACTTGGTGTGGGGAGGGAGTGAGGCAAAGAAGAATAATAATCCAGTTCAATGGCATAGACCGTATTTCCAACAAGATCATAGAAAACTTTCTGCAAATTGAGGACAGACATACTCAAACAGATGGAAGAAGCACAAAGAACTCCAAATAGACAAGACTAGAAAAGAGACACTCACAAAATGTTATATTTAAAACACCAAATAAATAGAACAAAGTGGGGATCCTGAGAGCTGCAAAATAAATCCACAGGTCAATATAAAAGAAAGCTCATCAGTTGAACAGCTAATTTCTCAGTGGAAACTGTAAAAACCAGAAGAGTGTGGAGCAATGTATTTGGCCATGAACAACAACCTAGACTATTGTTACAGCAAAACTATCTGAATAACTAAAGGGGAATAAAATATTCTCCTTCTTCTATGCCTAAAAGTTCAAGATTTGGTGTTTCCACCATACACCACAGTTTTGCATGTTGCTTTCCTGTATGTGCCTGTCTAATTTTTTTGTATTCTCTGCTTGAATGGCCCAGTTCTTTTGACTTTTCTTTAAGTCCTAATATTCGATCATCTACTACATTGATTCAACCTGTCCTTCCCTTTTCAATTCCATCTTCCTTTCAGTTGGAGTTCCCTTTAATATTTCTTTCTCTTCCTGAATATAGTCTTCAAATTCTGAAATTGTCTTCATCATTTAGCAATACACATACACACACACACACACACACACACACACACACACACACACACACACACACACACTAGACATCACTCAGGCACTATTTTATGTTATTTGAGATGTATTTCATGTCTTCTTTAAACTCTTTAAATTCCTTAATAAAACTTTATGATTTTTTTTTAAAGATTTTGTGTCCTGAGGTTCATTCTCATTGTAAAATGTTTCTGTAAATGTAGTGGATTTGGTGGGACAGGGTCACATTGCTGAGGCTGTACATATTGTGTTTTAGCCATTTGACCAGGAAATGTGGATTTCTTTCATTGATTAGATTCTAGGGCACCTCAGAGTTACCCCAGTGCACAGGATGTCTTAAGGTTGGGATTATACAGGTGATCTAGGGTCCACTGGACTAACCAGTCTGTGCGAGCATAGCGGATATACGATCTGGGCTAGGCCTGAAGGTTGGATATGCCAGGGTAGGGTCAGGAATATTTATCAAACTCAGCTCTACTATTGCTTATTAATTGAAGTGTGTACTGATTAATGCAAACTTTTGTGAAGTCTAAGAACCCTAATGTAAATAAAAATTAAGCAAACTGTATCATAAATATTGTAATACCATACTGGAATAAACAAACTCCAAATCAGAAATTCAAACAAATACTAGGGGAGGATTAATATGCAAATAGTAAGATTTATTTAATTTTTTAAAAACAATCAAGGTCAATGCAGTCACCTAGACATGCAAATTCTATTCATTAAAACTACATTTTTATAAGGTTCTTGAAAAACCCAACAACTAAAATGTAAATTGAAGTTTAGAATTTGAACCACTGATTCCGGCGCATCTGAAGAAGAGCAAATGTTGGGAAGAAATCAAAGAAAGCTAATGGGGACTTGTTTTCAGATAAAGTTAGCTAGGTAGAGCTAGGAAAGATGACTGACAGTTACAGTGGAAGTATATTGCTGTTCCTTTACTCCATTGTGCTCTGGGGACCTGATTCTTATTTTCTGGATGGAGTTTCAGTGACCTTAGTCATGCAGACAAACAGTATGACCTTGGGTTTGACTCAACTCCATAAATGTGTCACAGAATTCAGAGGTCAAGGTCCAAAGGTATTATTGATTATGTTATTTTAAAAACTTTGGATGTAAAATATTTCTACTAAATGGAATGGTACAGAATGAAGGAATGTTTACTGTTTGGAATCATTTGAATGCATCTATACTTCTAAATTCCTGGTGGAATGTGACAAGCCTAAGTAGAAGAGATGGTCTTTCTTCACATGGCCCTGCTCATTTGTACTAGATGTTTAATGAATTTTGCCTTCACATTTGCATGTAGCATTACAGTTTTGTTTAACCAAGGGATAGTCACAGGTTACTGAAGCCTTCAAATCCGCACAGTTAGAATATTTATCTTCATATTCACAACTATTTGCTGGGAAAAAAAGAACAAAAATATTCATTGCTTTGTTATTATTTTCCTGTATTAACAGAGCCAAAATAAAACATATGAATTGGGAGAAGGGGATTAAGCAAATGAATGGATGACCTTTAAATTAGAGCTTTATGAGATGTCTTTAAGATGAATTAATATATTTCTTCACTCACAAAAGGCTTGAGAAAATTAACTTGAGTGATTCTTTGAGGAACTAAACTATCTAGAGGCTAGAAAGATGGCTCAGTAATTAAGAGTTTTTGCTCTTCTTGCAGAGAAGCTAGTTTTGATTTTCAGAATCCACATCATGGCTTAAGACCACCTGTAAATTCAGTTCCATAGGACCCAATGCTCTTTCCTGTCCTTCATGATCACTAGGTTCAAATGTATGTGTATAAATACATACATGCACACAAACATTTATAAACATAAAATAAAGATAAATACTAAAATAGAATCTCATATTTTAAATGTCAGACATTATGCAAGTACTTTCTAAACTTGAGTATGGTTAATATTTAAACTCTATATTCTCAGCAAATCAAGTTTCATTAATATTTTCTATAGCTACTGTTCCTAGCAGCGAGCCTCTTTATGTAAAAATACTGATCATTAAATCATTCCAGAATGTTCTCTTGTCCAAAATTGCCCTAGACTTTGATTCTGTTTTTCATACAAGAGGAGCTAATTTTATTAAACAGAGGCTTGGAAAAGTGGGTAATGGAGAATTTCCTTCTGATTATTAGATATTTATATTCAAATGTCCAGCAGTGACCGAAAACTCATCTGAAATTCATGACCCTACAGTCTTTGTGTATATTGACAGCTCATGAATCTTCATTCACCTCAAGCAGTCTCAGAGAACTGGAAACTCATAATTACCAAATCATTCAAAATAACTTGCTTATTCCTCTGTACTTTTGTTATTGTTTATTGAGACAGAGTCTCATTGTGTTGCGTAGGCTAGAATCTAGCCCATCCAATCACATATCTCTGCTAATTCCACCTCCAGAGAAGCACCACTACAGGCACATGGCTAGTCCTCTTTCACTTTGTGTGGTGGTTCTCTGCAAGCTTTCCAGCCGGCAGGGGAAAAAAATATGATCCATGAAGAGATAAGAATGAAAGTCAGCCTGATTTTACGGTAAGAGTGTTGGGCCAGGACTTCTAGAGTCTGGCCGAGATCATTTTATATTAGCCATGTTTAAGTCCAGCACAATTTTGGAAAAAAAGTTTTGTGATAACAATTAACTCAGTTCCAAGTACACAGCAATTGAAGACATGTTTGTATTGAGATTCTTTACAAAGTACATCTGTCTTCTTTCGTAAGAATGGGTACTGTTGACTCAGAGATAGTGTCCAGGATTTAGGGTCTAGGATGACGACTGAAGTAAACATAATCCCTGTGGGTATCAGGATTGGCCAGGCCCTAAGATGACATAGAAGTCACTTAGGCTGTTGAAAAGCACAAGTGACATCACTCATAAGAATGGGTTTTATGACCTAAATCATTGCTGAAGATTTACAGATGAAGGGTCTAGGAAAAGTAAAACAAATTCTGGGAGATACGGTGGAGCCTGTCTCATCGGACGGCAAAGGATCACCAGGGTGTAAAACCATGTAATTCCTGACATTCCAGAAAGAGCAGTTATGCATCTCATTCCACTGAAGAGATAAGGTATATGTTTAACTTTCCTGACTTCCCTGGTGCTTATCTGTGTGCACCAGGCCTTTTCGCCCTTTACACCTCTCCATGTCCATGTATATATTCATCAGCACTGAACAGGCACAGTTAACAAAAAAGTATTGTTATTCTACCTTCTCTCTCTGCAATCCATTCATGCAGTAGTGCCGAAAGTCTTTAATCCTAGCACTCGAGAGACAGAGTAAGGTGGATCTCTGTGAGTTCAAGGCCAGCCTGGTCTACAGAGTGAGATTCAGGACAGGCACCAAAACTACGTGAAGAATCCCTATCTCAAAAAATCCAAAAAAAAAAAAAAATCCAAACTAAAAACAGCCTAAACCACAAATAAGTAAATTTAATGACTACTAAAATAAAAGTGAAGATCTTTTCCTTTCTATTTCTGTTTAAAGTCTTTCAGTTGGCTGTTTGTTACTGCTAGGATAGACTCCTTTAAAGGCACATTTAGCAGAGCTGTGAATATTTGGCTCTCCCTTTTTTAGTTTATAATCTTAATTTCATTAGTACTTTGAACTTTATCTATGCAAATGCACAATAAAGAATACTGTAATTCACTGGAAAATGCACAAATATCCCAGCGAATTGCAACCAGAATTTCCCATGTTAATTTTGATATTATTTTCCATTTTTATAAATATCTTATTGCTGTTACAGTTCCTTTATGTAGTATGGGCTAACCTGGAGTTTGATCAATATTCCAAACTGGGTTTGAACTCCTGATGCTCCTTCCTCTGCCCCCAGAATGTTGGGATTACATTTATTCTTTGTATTTGTATTCATAATAATACTAAAAAGGAAATACTCTGACATTCATTTCAGTCCCTTCCTGTGATGAAATACTAGCATTTTAATGAACTCACAATATGTATAGATTTGATTTAGACTCTAAAAATGCACAGAAAATTGCTAAAAAGCAGAAAATCATGTAACTGATGACTAAATGGAAGGAGATTCAAATAACAATCTAGTGCCATAAGATAGATCCAGGTAATGGTATTTGCCACTCAGCCACTTGAGATCAATCTCTCACACCTTTATCATGGAAGGAGAAAACGAATTCACACAAGTTGTCCTCTAACCTCAACACACAATCATATACAGAAGCCATGGCACACATGCATGTGCCTGTACATATATATACAGAGAGACAAAAATATCCATTCACAAATAAATAAAATTGTACCACAAAATTAAGATGATGCTCTGGAGGAGCTTGAGAATTTACTGTACTAAGATCCTTGGTGAGCAAAGAATAGTAGTATATTTCTTCCTTCTCAGCTAACATGTGTTCTATTATCTCAACTCATCGATTGCTTCCTCTTCTTAAAATGCCAACCTTAAGATCCTACTGTCATTGGGGATAAGAAAATTCACTTTAAATTTTAGTGAATTATATCCATAGAAATATTTCTGTAGACTCCAATAGCAATAATACCAATATAGTAACAAATATGCACTGATTTTAGGTATTTCCTTAGACAACATAAAGTATCCTCTTTTTTAATCCTAAACACATGAAAATTTGTAATTCCAAAAATGATATTAAGTACATTTTTGTCTCTTGAAAATAAGGCCATGCTATTAAATCTTAAAACAGATTGATATTTTATATTATTATATTAGTATGTTAATAAAACTTACTGCATAGTCCATCTTCACAGTGATCAGGACAAAGGGCACACGGTTCTCCCACTGTGTAAGGGATGTATTGCCTTTCTACAAAATTACCACTGAAATTGAAATGGAAAACATCAAATACTTTCAATTTTTCTCTGTACACTCTAATGCTTGCACATATCACCTATATATCCATATATATATGGAATCAAATATATATATGGATTAATATTAAAGCTTTAGCTATGCCATACAAAAACCTAACATTTCCTAAGAGTATTCCAATATAGATGTGAAATAATGGGATAATTAATCCATTCCCTCTTTCCCTCAACCATCATCTCAAAACCTGAGCAACTTAAATAGAGTAAATAAGAGTTAAAGGTTATAAACGTGTTAATGTTGAAACACTCTCTTCATTTACTGATAAACCTGGAATATAACTAAGACAAGAATGCTGCTTAGGTATAAAAGATACTTCCTATAGAGAAAGTTACTACAGGAAAATGCTGTGATTCCTATAGTGTGGAGGAGGTCCCATTGATGATGCTGTGAGTTTCCGGTATTTAAGTGTGTACTTGTGAAAGACATCATGCTTAGGAACGTTTGGGTTTTTCTGAAGGTAGCATGTGGCTTTGAGACTTCTATGATTATCAAAAATGAGAATACTAAGGAGAAGAACTCTTTATATAAACTATCTGAAGGGTGCAGTACTCTGAAAATGCCAAGCCTACACCTCAGTAGGAGCATCACTTCCCTGATAATCATATGAAATTAGAAAAGTCAGATTCTCCAATGCACTAAGGGTGGCAGGGGTGTGTGTGTGCAATACCCAAGGGCTTGCAGCAGAACCTCTCCTCTATATGCAGAACAGAGCTCTAGGTGTATGAGCAATGTTAAGAATGAAAAAGTCAGAAAGCATTGTATGAGTTCTGTCACTTGCTCCTCTTCATTACTCATCTGACACTTGTAAATGCCAGGCTTCAGATACCTATTTGACCAAGCAGCTGGGTGAAGTCCAGTGGCTTCCTTCTTTGTATTTTACTTATAGTCAACAGAAAGATACTTGAAATTTTTTGAGAATCCTACTTTTCAACCCACAAACAGATTAGAAATGAATCATTTAAAAGACTTGATTTGAAGACCCTCAACCTCGTGTTGTATAAGTTTTTTGTACTAAAAGGGTAATAGAGCTGGAGAGATGTCTCAGTGCTTAAGAGCACATATTCCTCTTTTAGAAGACTTGGGTTTGGTTACCAGCATCCACATCAGGTGGCTTGCAACTGTCTGTAACTCTGGTTCCAAGGAATTTGATGACTTTGGTCTTCACAAGTGTTTAGGGTTGAAAACCTGGGACTAGATAACTTATCAAGAGTCTCCTCCATGAAGAAAATAGATACTTTCTCAACACCCATAGATTACCCATAGCTCCTTATCCAGGACAATATAGCCTTTTGCTATCACCCGTGGTTGTCTCCCTGAACTCAAAGATAAAACCCTATTTTTAAAAACATCATCAACTTCAGATACAGGAGTTGGAGGAATAGAGTTGGAATTGACCTGGAAGCCTCCTTCCTGCAGATTAGTTCTCATAGTATTAGAAGATGTTACGTAAGCAGCCAAGGGAGAAAATAACCATTAGTTTTAGCTTTCTGAAAAACCGTAACAATGACTAGCCTGCTTGCTATTTTTCAAAGCTTAATTTTTGTTGCTTTATTTATGCATGTGAACACCCACACACCCACAAAGGCCAGAACAGATCCTTAGTCCTAAAGTTAAAAATAGTTATGACCTACCTGACGTGGTTGTTAGGAATCAAAATTGGATTCTCTGCAAAAACCGCAAAAATTCTTAACCACTGAGTCAGCTTTACAGCCCTATGTTGCTACCTTCTACCTGTAAGAATTTATTACGTCTTAAACTTCAAAGGCTCTTTGAGAGGTCCTTAATATATTTCAAATAGTTAAAAAAGCTATTATCTTAATTCTTTTCTCCTCAGAATTTACTAAAAAATTCTGAAAAACCCATTCCCTAGACCTTGATTTTAAAGCCAGAAATTCACTTTCATTCTATGCTGTGTTTGAGCTCTTAACAAAATTCCCATGAAAAATGAACATATATTCATAATTTGTCTATTAATTAATTTTTCTTAATACTTTAATTACATCTGCATCTATGTTTGTCCATGTTAGGCTTTGTGCGTATACAATAACAAAGCTGAGATCATGAATTTGAGAGGAAGTGAGAGGTAGGAAGATTTGGAAAAGGAGAGAGAAGTGTAGAAATAATGGAAACACAGTACTCCTATATGAAATTTGCAAAACATAAAAAAAAATTTTTTTTTTAATTTTGAGACAGTGGTTCTCTGTGTTGGCCTGGCTAGCATTGAACTCACAGAGATCCACCTGCCTCTGCCTCCTTAGTGCTGGGATTAAAGGCGTGAACCACTACTGGGCCTCAATAATTAATTTTAATAAAGAGATACAAGAACTTATACAATCAGGGGTAGGATCAATTAGTTAGAAGCCCCACAATCACTAACCTGTGTCACTCACTCATGTTCACTCCTGGTCTATTATTAAAAATTTGCTTTGTAGCCTACAAACATAGCATGAACTGACAATAGGAATTCACAATCCTCATACTTGGGTCCTCATGATGTCACCATTAGTCCAGAAAACAGCAATCGAAGAGGGAAAAGAAATCATTTTTAAAGATAAGGAAAATGCTTCTGAGTGTGATTCATGGAACTAATGAGATGGACATTTCAAAGATTTAGTTAAATAAGTTTCATCTCTAGGGAATATTTAGAAGTTTTTATTTCCCTCTCCATGTGTAAAATATATCTTTAGTTTGTTTTTATACTATGATAATTTAAAAATGTCAAATTGCATTTGACATTGTTGAAAATGAACTTGGAAGTGGATACTTACGGAGGACAATACTGACAAACATAAAAGAATTTCAATGATTGGTCAGGGCACTCAGCAACTCCACATGCAACTTGGAAAGATGTATTCCAAACAACCTATAAACCCAGAGATGAAGACAGGGCACAGGTCAGAGAGGAAAATCATGCAGAAAAACAAATACAAAATTTAAAACACTGCTGGTATACTTTGTTTCTATATGCCTTATACACATATTTAAGTGATTGAATCAAACTGCAGATGTGAGAACCTCTCTAAGGGGCTGCTCTTGTTCAGCTAGTCTAGCAAAACTTTCAGGAAGCACTCAGTGGAGTTTATAGAGCTTGAGAGTGGCTTCAGCCTTCAGAGAAGCTTTCTTCTTCTTTGTCATCTTTGACAGTTTCCAAGATAACGAGGATGCAGAAGGCTGGGCTGAGGCCAAGGAGCTTTGTGTCAAAATGAAAGGCATCAAAGAATCTATGGACACCAGGAGGACCCTGGTGTGATGTAGAACTTTTTGACACTGCTTCCAATGCCACTGGCATGTGACCATAAACACCTAGATATCAGGATATCAGGTCAATTCCAGGTCAGACATAAAACTGACCAAGATGTTGCTGGTGACTACTCTGAAGTGCTTTTGCAAAAACAAGTGTCCTGTGTCCATAGAGCCCTGGCCTTGGAAGATGAACCAGAACTTCCTCTCAGCATCACAGAAGAGACTGTTCAGTTTGTTACTAAACTGTGATCATGAGTATCTTCCTTTCTGGGTGGCCAGGGAACATGAGTGGCTGCAAGCCTTTCTGGTTCAGCCTGATGGAAGGCTGACACTCAGCATAAATTTTAGAAGTTTTATGTGGCAGGTAATTCTGTGTACAGATGTGGTCTTAGACTTCCTGGTTCCCTCCTGAAACTGTGTTTCAGCTCAGGTCTCTCAGCCTGCAGGATCTGATCAGGCCAGGGAACTGGAGTTGCCCTGTGCCTATACCACATCAGGATCTTCTCTCCATCTAGCCAAGCAGGATTCCCATATCACCTTCCTCCTAGGTTTGGAAGGCCCTCTTTGATGGAGGAAAGGATAGAGCTACAATTTTATAATTCTTGCTAAAAAAGTCATTATATTTGATAGGAAAGGGCCCAAGGCCTGGGCCTTTAGATCCAGCAGGAGGCTAGCTGTCAGGGTTTCTGGTTGAAAAAAAAAGTCCAGGAGATACCTTTCCCCTTTTCACTCAGGAGCCATACAGATGCATAGCACTGTTAAAGTCTGTGGAGGTGCCTTAGAATATAGGCCATTACCCTTGTTTGGGGACTCAAGTCAAGAAATTATGGTTAGAAAAAAAAATCAAGTATGTTCCCTTACAAAGATTAGAAAAGCCATTGGAAGATGGCAGCTCAAATAGCCAATGATTGTCCAGAAAAATACACAACCAACCACTCAAGATCTTCCCCAAGGGTATATGATTGGTGTGCACTCTCTCTATACTCCCTGACTTTGGGAGACTGTGATAGGAAGACAGGAAGTTCAAAGCCAGTATGAGCTACATATTGAGCCCTTGTCTCAAAAAGAAAATACAACTCTCTGCACTGAAATTCTTCTTCAAAATCGGTCAAGTAATTTAAAATATTTCTTTGCCTAGCACTTATAGATACAGTACTTTTCTTACCTGAGTATAATGTCCAACTACTGCATCAGTTGTATTTGGACCTGAACCAAAACTGAAATCATTGACTTCATCATACCAGCTTTGGATTGCATGAGACCATGATGCTGGGTAACTTGACATGAAGATATTCTCACCACATCTTATTTCTAGGGAAAAAGACAGACCACCCACAAAGAGAGTAAAAAAGAAGAAAGAGGAACACACACACACACACACACACACACACACACACATGCACACGTGCTCTCTCAGAATCCCTGCTTTTTAAAATAAAAAAGAGATTCTAATTTCAGATTTCCTTTATAAGGCCTTAATTAGTAATTATTTTCATCCAGACATCAGTTTCTAATCTTCAAAGCAGAGAAAAAGACGATCCATACCTTGCTTCAATTGTAAACTAGTTACAAAGCACAAAGCTGGCATCAAGAAAGACAGTTTGTGTAAAATATAAACCATCCAATAAACACAAACTGGAGACTTTCAGAGCCATCTCTGCCCCAGAGATATTTAACTTTTAAAAGAAGCAGTATCAGAATAGGTGTTTATTTACAACACTGGCTAGCACAATGTGAGAAAATGGGTTTTCCTGTGTAACTCTCCATTCATTTGTAAGTTACAATGAGTTTACATACTGGTGGTCCTGGCTTCTGGAGGACTGTGTTCATAAGTGCACTGGCTTGCCCATCTCTGTGCATTCACTCGGGCATCATTGCTCCATTGCTAAAGAGGAAAGGGAAAGAAGATAGCCATGGAATAACTCAAACATCAGAGTCACATGATCTTTGCACACAGGCTGATATCATTGCAAATTTTCTGTAGGTGTCATCTGATTTTCATCATAATCAATATATAATATAATATGTGTCTAAATTTTTATGTTAGCATATATATTATCAAGGTTCATGGTAGCATTTATAAATAAGTTTTTTTGCATATTTTCCACCCCCCATATTCCTGATCCTGCCCATCCTCCCATGCATGCCCTCTCACCCACAGCCTCCATTTGATGTCACACATGTTCTCTTTCCTTCCACTTCCCATGCCTTCTAGCGTCCCTTCCCAACCCCCAACATTGATCTTCTTAGTAGTTTCATAACCTATGTCCAAAGATACTCCCTCTTATCTATGGCCTTTTCTGTACCAAATAAATACAAGTAGTGTGTCTTCCCAAGGCCACAAAAAAATACTAAAACCTTTAATGGTCTAATGACTTATTGAAATCACAACAGGAATCATTAAAGAGTGAGTAATTGCTGTAGAGCGAGTATCACTAACCATGACAAAGTACTAAGACTATTTTTACAGCTGTAAGAAGTTGCCTCATAAATCCTAGCTTCATTTTTTACCTCATTAAATAAATTTAAGAGACACATGTATTTTGGTTCTGGATCCAGACAGTAGACTATTTACATGAAGGGTCATTGGGCCTTAGAGGAGAAATGTTCTGATCCTAGATTAGGAGAGACAAAAGTGAGCCAAAATAACATAGTAGCTTTTCAATGGAGACCAGAGTCAAAAGATTTGATTTAAGTTCAGTCATTATAATTGATTTAGCTCCATAATACCAATGAGTCACTATTATGAAAGAAATTTAATAAATTCTCCTCTGATCATTGCACAGCTAAAGCCATGGAGGTAGAGAACCAACTATGATCTCTATGTGCATGCCATAGTATATGGACACACACTAACAAACATGCACACAAACAAAACAATGAATAATTTTTAAAGGCAAACTAGAATAGAGGCAGACCCTTTTAAAGCACACAGCAGAAGCCAGATGCTACCCACAGGCTTCAAACACAGCTCTCCAAATGCACTGTCCTGTTGTGAGCCCTCACCATCTTTAGTAAGTCACTACCAGGTGGAGAAACCATTCTTCTCAGTTGGTTGTGCTTGTTTACAATCTCTTCTTGAACTGACTGTCTAGTGGTTGACAAATTCTCAAGATTTTCATTCTAGAGGGAAATAAAATTAAAAGTCATGTTAGTGTATGTTAAGGCTGCATTAAAAGGTGAATGAGTTGTCTAAGGTGAATGAAAGTCATTTTTAAAGTACTCAGGCCAATGTTAGTCATCAATTCTTGACAATAAATGATAAGAAAATCTATGACTTTTCATTAGAATCACTTTAAGTAGAAATTTTGAGAATAGAATGAATTCATGACATGTCAAAGTAAAATCTCTTCTAAGGCTATAAATGTTAATTTTATTTAAGAAAGATCTGTAATGATGGCCATGCACAGTAGAGAACTTTAAGTCATTCACACTCAGGATGTAGCAAGGAAGTGTTAAGGATGAAGACACATCTTATTAGGTGATAGCCCTCTGACCAAGAGTTTGGAAGCTTGTGAGATAATGCGTAGGCCCAGAGCCAATACATGTGAGCATTAGAGAATTTTATATGTAACAAATCTTTGAGATCACTCCAAAGACTGCTTTATCTAATAAAATATCCAAGTCAATTTGGAGACAATGGGTTCTTGAAAATACTTGAGAACTACTGACTTTACATTTCACTGGACAGCAATAAGTCTGCTAAGTTAACTCAGATGATGATATTTAAATTTACCTTTTTCATTTGTGTGGGACAGGTGGATGGAGTGATATTATGTGAGTTGGCAGAGATATAAGAGCCACTTGCTGATATAAACATACTCAAAAATGTGCTGTTTTATAGTGTAGAGCAAGATGTTACAGCATAACTATTGATGGACTGACTCTCACATACATTTTGTCTTAGAGGTGGGATCAGGCTTCCTGCAGTTTTACTTCCCTCAAGTCTCTGCAGACATTGCACCCATGGATCTAATCACACTGCATTGCCAGTGGCTGCGACATGTCCATGTCTCCCTAATGTTTTAAGATCTGAAGGCTCTAATGAAAGTCTTGTGCCAAGAGATCTCTCACAGCTACTGATTTCTAGGACAGAAAGGATGTATATGTTAAAGTTATTGCTTGAAAATCAGGTATAACCATCGTAATATCCAGCAAAATAGACTTCAAACTAAAATCAAACAAAACAGATCAAGAAGAGCATTACATACTCATCACAGGAAAGATCCACCAAGATGAAGTTTCAATTCTGAACATTTATGCCCCAAACACAAGGGCACCCACATATGTAAAAGAAACATTACTAAAGCTTAAACCACATATAAAACCCCACACATTAATAGTGGGAGACTTCAACACCCCACTTTCACCACTGGACAGATCTCCCAAAACGAAATTTAACAGAGAAATAAAGGACTTAACTGATGTTATGACTCAAATGGACTTAAACGATATCTACAGAACATTCCATCCTAACAAAGAAGAATATACCTTCTTCTCAGCACCCCATGGAACCTTCTCTAAAATCGAACACATACTTGGCCACAAAGCAAATCTCAACAGATACAAAACAATTGGAATAACCTCCTGCGTTCTATCAGACCACCATTGTTTAAAGTTAGATTTCAACAACAACAAAAACTACAGAAAACCTACAATCTCATGGAAACTGAATAATGCTCAACTGAATCACCAAAGGGTTAAGGAAGAAATAAAAAAAGAAATTAAAGACTTCCTAGAGATCAACGAAAATGAAGACACCACATACCCAAACTTATGGGACACTATGAAAGCAGTGCTAAGAGGAAAATTCATAGCACTAAATGTCCACATAAAGAAGTTGGAGAAATCTCACACTAGTGACTTAAGAGCACACCTGAGAGCTCTAGAACAAGAAGAAGCAAAGTCTCCCAGGAAGAATAGATGCCAGAAATCATCAAATTGAGAGCTGAAATCAATAAAATAGAAACAAAGAGAACAATACAAAAAATTAATAAAACAAAGAGTTGGTTCTTTGAGAAAATCGACAGGATAGACAAGCCCTTATCCAAACTAACCAAAAGACAGAGAGAGAGCATCCAAATTAACAAAATCAGAAATGAAAAGGGGGATATAACAACAGACAATGAGGAAATCCAGAGAATCATCAGGTCATACTTCAAAAACCTCTACTCCACAAAACTGGAAAATCTAAAAGAAAATGGATAATTTTCTGGATAGATACCACATACCTAAGTTAAATCAAGAAAAGATAAACTATTTAAATAGTCCAATAACCCCTAAGGAAATAGAGTCAGTCATTAAAAGTCTCCCAAACAAAAAGCCCAAGACCAGATGGTTTCAGCGTAGAATTCTACCAGATCTTCAAAGAAGAGTTAATACCAATACTCTTTAAATTGTTCCACACAATAGAAACAGAAGGAACATTACCAAACTCCTTCTATGAGGCTACAATTACCCTGATTCCTAAACCAAACAAGGATACAACAAAGAAAAAGAACTACAAACTGATCTCCCTCATGAACATTGATGCAAAAATACTCAATAAAATACTGGCTAACAGACTCCAAGAAACATCAAAACAATTATCCACCATGATCAAGTAGGATTCATTCCAGGGATGCAAGGGTGGTTCAACATACAAAAGTCCATCAATGTAATACACCATATAAACAAACTCAAAGAAAAAAACTACATGATCATCTCACTAGATGCAGAAAAGGCATTTGAAAAAAATCCAACACCCCTTCATGATAAAGGTCTTGGAGCGATCAGGAATACAGGGAACATACCTAAACATAATAAAGGCAATTACAGCAAGCCAACAGCCAACATCAAATTAAATGGAGAGAAACTCAAAGTGATTCCACTTAAATCAGGAACAAGACAAGGCTGTCCACTCTCCCCATACTTATTCAATATAGTACTTGAAGTTCTAGCCAGAGCAATAAGACAACATAAGGAGATTAAGGGGATACAAATTGGAAAGGAAGAAGTCAAGCTTTCCCTATTTGCAGATGACATGATAGTATACTTGAGTGACCCCAAAGATTCAACCAAGGAACTGATACAGCTTATAAACACCTTCAGCAACATAGCAGGATACAAGATCAACTCCAAACAATCAGTAGCCCTCCTATATACAATTGACAAACAGGCTGAGAAGGAAATCAGAGATACATCACCATTTACAATAGCCACAAATGATATAAAATACCTTGCAGTAACACTAACCAAGCAAGTGAAGGACCTATATGACAAGAACTTTAAGTCCCTGAAAAAAGAAATTGAAGAAGATGTCAAAAAATGGAAAGATCTCCCACGCTCATGGATAGGCAGGATTAACATAGTAAAAATGGCAATCTTACCAAAAACAATCTACAGATTCAATGCAACCCCCATCAAAATACCAACACAATTCTTCACAGACCTGGAAAGAAAAATACTCAACTTCATATGGAAAAACAAAAAACCCAGGATAGCCAAAAGAATCCTGTACAATAAAACAACCTCTGGAGGCATCACAATCCCTGACTTCAAGCTCTACTATAGAGCTACACTAGTAAAAACAGCTTGGTACTGGCATTAAAAACTGACATGTGAGCTAATGGAATCGAATTGAAGACCCTGACATAAATCCGCACACCTATGAACATAAAATTTTTGACAAAGAAGCCAAAACTATACAATGGAAAAAAGAAATCATCTTGAACAAATGGTGCTGGCACAACTGGATATCAACATGTAGAAGGCTGCAAATAGATCCATATCTGTCACCATGCACAAAACTTAAGTCCAAGTGGATCAAAGACCTCAACATAAATCCAGCTACTCTGAACCTGCTAGAAGAGAAAGTAGGAGGAAGTAGTCTTGAACACATTGGCATAGGAGATCACTTCCTAAATATAACACCAGTAGCACAGACACTGAGAGAAACAAGCAATCAATGGGACCTTTTGAAACTGAGAAGCTTTTGTGGAACAAAGGATAGGGTCAACAAGGCAAAGCAACAGCCTACAGAATGGGAAAAGGTCTTCACCAAGCCCACATCTGACAGAGGACTGATATTCAGAATATATAAGGAACTCAAAAAATTAGACATCAAAATGCCCAACAGTCCAATTAAGAAATGGGCTATAGAACTAAACAGAGAATTCTCAACAAAGGAAACTCAAATGGCTGAAGGACATTTAAGGAATTGCTCGACATCCCTAATTATCAGGGAAATGCAAATCAAAACAACTCTGAGATACCACCTTACGCCTGTCAGAATGACTAAGATCAAAAACACTGAAGACACCTTATGCTGGAGAGGATGTGGAGCTAGGGGAACTCTCCTCCACTGCTGGTGGGAATGCAAGATTGTACAACCCCTTTAGAAATCAATATGGTGCTTTCTTAGAAAATTGGGAATCCATCTCCCCCAAGATCCAGCTATACCACTCTTGGGCATATACCCAAGGAATGCTCAATCATACCACAAGGGCTATGTTCATATCACCATTGTTTGTAATAGCCAGAACCTGGAAACAACCTCGATGCCCTTCAACTGAAGAATGGATAAATAAAATGTGGTACATATACAAAATGGAATACTACTCAGCAGAGAAAAACAATGACATCATGAGGTTTGCAGGCAAATGGATCTAGAAAAAATCATCCTGAGTGAGGTAACTCAGACTCAGAAAGACAAACACGGTATGTACTCACTCATAGGAGGATACTAGATGTAAAACAAAGATGACTAAACTGCTATTCACAACTCCGGGGAGGCTACGTAGAGAGCAGGACCCCGGAAAAGACACAGGGATCACCCAATGACAGAGAAATAGATGAGATCTACATGGACAACCTGGGTGTGAGTGGGGGTAATGAAGGGCAAGGGTCGAGGGAAAGAGAGCTGGGGGGAGCAGGAGTTCCCAGCTGAATCAAGAACAGATGGGAAGAACAAGGAATAAGAGACCATGGTAAATGGAGGCCACATGAGAATAGGAAGAAGCAGGGTGCTGGAGAGGTCCACAGAAATCCACAAAGATACCTCCACAATAGACTACTGGCAATGGTCGAGAGACAGCCTGAAATGACCTACTCTGGTGATAGGATGGCCAAACACCCTAATTGTCGTGCTAGAAACCTCATCCAATGACTGAGGGAACCGGATGCAGAGATCCACGGCCAGGCCCCAGGTGGAGCTCCTGGAGTCCAATTGGCGAGAAAGAGGAGGGTTTGTATGAACGAGAATTGTTGAGACCAAGGTTGGAAAAAGCACAGGGACAAATAGCCAAACGAATGGAAACACATGAACTATGAACCAATGGCTGAGGAGCCCCCAACTGGATCAGGCCCTCTGGATAAGTGAGACAGTTAATTAGCTTGATCTGTTTGGGAGGCATCCAGGCAGTGGGACCGGGACCTGTCCTCAGTGCATATGCTGGCTGTTTGGAACCTGGGGCTTATACAGGGACATTTGGCTCAGCCTGGGAGGAGGGGACTGGACCTGCCTGGACTGAATCTACCAAGTTGAACTCAATCCTCAGGGGAGTCTTTGCCATAGAGGAGATGGGAATGGGGGGTAGGCTGGGGGAAGGCGGGGGTGGGGGAGAACAAGGAATCCGTGACTGATATGTAAAATTAAATTAAATTATAATATAAAATAAAAAAATTAAAAAACTGAAAAAAAGGGGAAAAACGAAAATCCTCACATTTTATTTTAATGTAAAGTAACAATATTCCCAGCTGTTTATTTATTAAGAGAAGGACATCATTTTCTAAAACATTTTTAAAATTAACTGTATATGTTTGAGTCCAAGTACAGGTTTCTGTACATGAGTGCAGTACCAGTCAGTAGAAGCCTTAAGGGAGTATCAGATTCCCTGGAGTGTGAGTTACATGTGGATGTAAGCCTTCTTAGGTGGATGCTGGGAAACAAAGGGTCCTCTTCAAGAGAAGTAAATGTTCTTATCCACCAAGCTATTTCTCCAACCCCTCACCCCCAGATGGTTCATTTTAACCTGAAAACTCGATCTAAAGATGTTTTATTTCTAAATACAAAATGTATGGCTTCTGTGAAAGCCGTTATTATTTTCTGCTTGTTATTCTACCTTCCCTGGTAGCTAAAAATTCCATGAAACAATACATGTGCTTACATTTTCTTAACAGGCAATTGTACAGATTTAAAGAAAAACATACTAGAAACACTGAAATGTGAGAATAAAATGTTAAAGGGTTTGTTTTGGATAGAAATGTGACCTAATAATTACAACACCACAAAGTAAAACCAAAAGAAACAACAATAAGTGACTCAGAGAGATGAATCAGTTCTCCATGGTAACTCTCAAAGAAACCTTCATTAATAAAACATGGCTTGAATGTCTCTGCTGTTTGGATCTTGAAAATTTATAAAGAATATCAATAGTCCGAACAGAGAAGGGAGGGGAAAGGGATAAAGGGAAGGAGAAGAGATGGTTCAAAAGTGCCATAAAATACAATCTTTTTAGGAAAGAAACTGAAAATTCAAACAACTTGAAAGAACACCTAGATAATAGTCTCCAGAAAACTAATTTGATTATGGTAACAAAAGACATATAACTTATATTCCAAAACAGGTTTATCCAGTTATTGGCACTCCTTACTCTTGAGGAATTCTAGTAGTCTTCAATGCAGAAGCCAAAGAAAAGTATGAGGGCTACAGCAATGCCCAATGCTTCCAACTTTAGTAGCTTTCTAACTAAGGGGAGAGAATCTTTGCAAGTACTACACACTCCATCATTAAAGATGACTGAGCCTCATCTGGGATTGTCTAAGCATAAGACCATATTATAAATAACAAATATTTGGCTCATGTGCATACTTTTTGCATAACAGATGTACTTAACAACTCTGGTGTGTGTGTGTGTGTGTGTGTGTGTGTGTGTGTGTGTGTGTGTGTGTGTGTGTGTGTATTGCTGAGAATCAAAGTGACTTACTCCACACTTTGGCCTTTTATAGTATTGAAGAGTGATCTGATGGCTTCCTAGCCTTCATAGTTACCTAAATTGTTCTGATAAGATACTAAACCTTACCCATACCTCATAGTCATCTTGAAGAAGGGATGGGGGTAACACAGCAGCCAGGAACAACAATAATGGGAATAATGTCATGTCTATAAACAAAGAAGAGAAAAAATCAGCATTTAAATGTTTAGTCCTTGAGTTGTGAGTAATGCAGAAGGTATGGCAGAAGTAAGAGATACATATCCCAGATTTACTAGCACTGTAACAAGGAGGACACAGTATTTATATCATCAAAATGATAATAAAATCAACTCAAGAAGCCTGCTGCCAGCTGGTGCAATAAGGAATAAATCAAAATGCCTAAATGAAGCTCCTGGAACCATGCACCTATGAATGATGTGGGTGGTTAGTGTCTCCTCCCCTGTCACACTCTAATCCATGGAGGTCCTCTCTTCAGAGTCTAGAAATTTAGGAATTCTTCCTTTATCCTTTCAAGAGTAGCAAAAGCACCCAGCTATTACCATGGCAGAGCACTACTATGACATGATTGAACCTTGTTTGATATTTCAAGCTCTGCCTACTCTATTATAGGATGTTTGTTTGTTATTCATTCATTAAAAGGTTTTCTTTTCTTCTTGAGACAAGATTTCACTATGCAGCCCAGTCTAGCTTCAAACTTACACCTTTGCCTCCTAGTCTCAAGTGTTGAGACATATCTGTACATTACCACACACAACTCTGTCATATTTTTAAATCAAAGTCCTTAACTCGGCTCATGTGTTCAGTGTACTAACACATTTATTCTCAAAAACTAGTCCATAATACCAAGACTGAAAATCTTAGTCTTTCATCATCATATTTTACATATAATGATAAATGAATGATAAATTAATGTCATGTTCAACAAGAGGGAAACCATTTAAATAATTTGGAACACATTCTTTTATTAAGGGTATTAGGTAAAACACACATGCGTGTACACACACACACACACACACACACACACACACACACACATACTTGAATGTGTGCTGGTATGCATGTCTACATATATGCGTATGTGTGGAGACCTGAGGCAAAAATTAGGTGTCCTCAATTGCACCCTACCTTATAAGTTGAGACAGGATCTGTGAGGGAGCCCCAAGCTCATCATTTCAGTTAGTCTGTCTGCACAGCTTGCTCTGGGTATTCTCTGTCTCTACCTTCTGCCTGCACTGAAGTTATTAGCATGCAGTCACAGCCACCTGGCTTTTACATGGGTTCTGGAGATTTAAAGTCTGGCTCCCATGCTTGTAAAGCAAGTGTATTTTCTACTGAGACATACTGCTAGCATCTACTGCTTGTTTTTAATGATTTCTCCTAACCAGTAAGAAAGGTTTTTCTTATTCTATAATTAATAAAGGCCTATATACATTAATGCAATGCATAAATAGGTAATTCTAATGAAATTTTCCAAGACAGCCTTTGTCCAATTTAGGCACACAAAATAGCATAGACTATGTTTGGTGTCACTTGTTATGTGGCTCTCTTTGAGCTTCATTTAAAACTCATAAAAACCTTGTAGTGGGTTACTCTGACTCAATATCTTCCTTTACACGTGAGCAAAATCAGTGTTAGAGATTTAATACTGACATGTCATAAGAATTTTGGGATCACAACTGAAATCTAAGCACTGGCTCTGTGGTGTCAAAGCATTCAGTTACAAGAGCCAGAGATTGTGGTTCTTTAGAAGATTATGGAGACAAGGAAATATGTCGATCAAACCCCAGCAGAGGTGCCTGGGTGAGTGCATTACTGGAAGAATCACCTGGTAACTAGTCACATTCTCCTGAGTATCTACTGTAATATTTTCTAAATTCCAATGTCATATTAAATCATCACTCAGGTTGCTTTGTCATGTTTCTCTGAGCTATGAATCAGTCAGCACAGAACATAAATTCTACAGAACAGCTAGAAGTCATTATGGACACAATCTGGACAAATATCCTGTAAGAACAACAGCCTTGTCAATTCCTGAAAAGCATTCTTTTTTTTTCCATTTTCCAAGAATAAATACCCCTGCTTCCTTGAATTTGCAAAGATGTGGCACTGGACTTCTGAGCTGTGCCTGATCTACAATACTTGAAATTTCTACACACACTTATGCAAATTACCCCTGCCTTTTGTAAAATGAGCTATCTCACCTTCAGGATTGAGATTTACCACAAAGCAGTCTATTACTAAATAGCTCTCAGGATTGACATTTATTGTAACTTTACTGCTTTTGATCCAACATCACAAGTTAAGCCAGATTGGCAGACACTGTAGGTTCAGATGTCATCTAGAAGAGTACATCAATTCAGCACATGAAGAAAAGCATCAATAAATATCCTTTGAATTACAATCTTCTCCAAAGTCATATAATTCCCTTTTAATTGATATTAAGTAGTATCATAATATCCTAATATTCTCCAGAATCACTACTTGTCTACCCAAAACACAAATATCTATGAGGGAAACTGCTTTGTCATATAAGATATACACACAATTTATATATATATATATATATATATATATATATATATATATATATAAAGAACCTACAAGCTACCTCAGTATATTCACCTATGATCAGAACCTACAAACTACCTGAGTATATTCACCTATGATCAGAATAATAAAATGTTGTGTTTTCTGCGTGTTTTGAGTGTATTTTATGGACCAGATATATATTCTGATGATCACCAATAAAATATTTATTTCAAGTTCAGATCTATAATGTTGAGTTGGAGAATTTAAAATCATTAACAAGGCTACCTTCTCATCCACAGTCTAATATTTGCATTAGAGCACAGAAAAGTTCCTGCAACTCATAATTGAAGTTCTAGTAAAGATATCTCTAATATAACTACAATGAAAAGTCATAGAAATTATTTCTGATTTTAGAATAAAGAAATTCATTCCCACATCTCTGCAAAAAAAAGCATTTCCAGGTTAAAAATAAGCTACTTAAATCATGTATACTTAGCTTTACAAGACTAAATAAAAACAGTTTTACTCAACAAAATCATCAATACAGATCTAACAACAGTCCAAATGTGCAAACATTAACTATAACCTTTTGCTGCTGATGAGTTATAAATGCACTGGCATCAGGAGATTCATCTTAAAATAAAACAGTGCTACTTACGGCTGGTGTCTGAGCTGAATGAGGTGTTTGTTCTGCTGGAAGAAGAAAGGTGGTGACAGACAAGAGTCGGAACTGTCTATATGTACTCTACCTATTTCCTGCTTTGACACAGTCTGGTTGTGCAAGCACATCTTGGTTAACAAGGTATGACACAGGATCTGTCATGGCAGATTTTATAGCTTGTCATCTAACTGAAATTTTGACATCATATGGTGACTTTGTATATGGCTATCAGAAACAAATTATTAGAGAATTTTGCTAGCTCTTGAGTGCTCATCTAGTGTTATAATGAGTGTGTGTGTATATATATGTATGCATATATATATATATATATATATTTGTCAGTAGATGCTTTGAAAAATCTTAACAAACTCATTTTCATCTTATCAGAGCTGTATTTCTCTCTTTTAAGGGGGCTGCAGAGGTGACTCAGTGGTTAAGAGTAACTTATGCTCTTACAGACAATAATAGGTTTCTTCCACCCCTGTCATTTGTCTCACTACTGCTTGTAACTCCAGCTCCAGGGACCTGACACCTTCTAGTCTCCCTGAACACTTTATTCACATGCATATACCTCTACACTGAAACAAATACATACATATATATGTATAATTTTAAAAAATAATTCCTTTGAGAGTAAGTGTTAGATTATATTTTTATGATCTCTAGAGAGTTCAAGATGTCTTCACAGTTATCTAAAGCATCCATAACTAATTATTGGACCATAGTGCATTAGAAAATAATTGTGTCCTTTACCTTTGTAAATTCAATGTGATAGTGCCTTACAGAGTATGTTGGAAAAGAACCCCATAGCTCTCTGGTACTTTTAAGGTCCTAGGTATTAGTTTTTATTTTCTGGTTGAGTGAAGTTGAATACAATATTGAGCAACATATCAAATTGCTATCATTTGAGTGTGAAGATCCACACAACGTTTTGTGATTTCTAAGCTTGTTTCGACAACATAAAAATGAAGCAGGATAGACAAACAACAAGCTTCCTAGGCAATGACGTTAAGAAATCTTTTTTGATCAATAAGCAAGAATAAATTATGCAATCACGAGTAGTACATGCATAGCACTGAGAGGCATTTCTGGAGGCTCATGTTGTCATATACACTATAATAAGTCATGCATAATTCAATAATCTCTTCAAATTTTCTTACTTATCTTTAAGTTCACTGATTTATGTGAAAAAGACGTACCAGAGAAGAGAATCTACTCAACACATGTTTGAATTATATTTAATAATAGGCTTACCTATTAGACACATTTATAAGATAATCTTTAAGCTCAGGGTGGACTTGACCATAAGAAATGAAAGGCTCACAGGTTGCTTAACTCTCTTTCATCACCTCCTCATGTGTATTTTTTAAATATACAAGTGAGAGCCAGGTGGTAATTGTGCACCCCTTTAATCCAAGCACTCAGGAGGCAGAGTTAGGTGAATCTCTGTGAGTTTGAGGCCAGTCAGGTCTACAGAGTGAGTTTCAGGACAGCCAGAGCTACACAAAGAGAAACCCTGTCCCCCAAAAACAAATAAATAAAAAAAAATAGATATACAAATGAAATATAAGCTCTAAATAAGTAAATAACATTCCTGGATCACATTACCTTCAGATACGCTGTCTCTGTTTCCAGCTTTCTATGAAAGAATGTGTCAAGAGTGTGATCATCAGGCCCTCTGAATGAGTGAGACAGTTGATTGGCTTGATCTGTTTGGGAGGCATCCAGGCAGTGGGACCAGGTCCTGTGCTCATTGCATGAGTCAGCTGTTTGAAACCTGGGGCCTATGCAGGATTGCTTGGCTCGGCCTGGGAGGAGGGGACTGGGCCTACCTGGACTGAGTCTACCAGGTTGATCTCAGTCCGCGGGGGAGGCTTTGTCCTGGAGGAGGTGGGAAAGAGGGGTGGGCTGGGGGGAAGGTGAAGGGGGCAGGAGGGGGGAGAACAAGGGAATCCGTGGCTGATATGTAGAACTGAATTGTATTGCAAAATAAAAATTAAAAAATTTAAAAAAAGTGTTATCATAACAGTCTCCATCCTCACCCTGATGGCTGCTTAATGTTGTGCAAATTGTCATAAGCTTGAGATTTCAGTTCTCATAAACACTGGTGAAAGTTTTATAATGATGTTCTCTTTGAAATATATGTGGGAAATAATGCTTAGTTTACTTGTAATAAGATGATAGAGTATAGAGTACATATCATCCATTGCCATGTAGCTCATATTTTCAAGGCCTTTTTTTCTGTGTTGAATGCTTCTTTTTTTTTTACATGAATAAAAGTACTCCAAACATCTGTGAATAACGTGAGAATAACTTTACTTTACTAATCAATATGGAGTAACTGGTTTCATGAGAAATTCCCACAAAAAGTGAATGAAAATAGCTTGAAAGGCAAACATCTTCTGTCCTATGATTCCTGCTTTACAAATTTTTGTAAATTTAATACTTTATGATCATTAAATATGCTATATTATTTAAGGATGCTGTGGTTCATGAAATAACACACATGATTTCAAGCATCAAATTGACATTAATTTTTCAATTTGGATGTTTCTTGTCAATTTTATTTCCTCATTTCTCACTATTTTTGTGACCTTTTCTTCATTGACATATATTATACCCAAGGTTAATTTTTCATAACACATGTTTCCTAATTGTAGGCCCCAGAGAATCTACAGCTTACAGCTTACTTTTTGGTTAGAAAGTTAAATTGGTAAACTGATTCTTTGTCTACACAATATGTATTTGCAATAGTGTCATAATAAAACTTGTAACTGACTCCATGTGATTGTTGAGGAATCATAATTCAGCAAAAGGCTATAATGAAGGGAATGACATGGAATGTCAAAAATCTAGAGAACAATATGCATTTAGGTGAAGTCTAGTTTACTCCAATCAAAATGGTTAATGTTCTAGACAACTCCTTAAAAATGTGTTCTAGATTTACAGGTCTATGGAATAATGTACGATAACTCAATTCATGTGTACAATGTGAGATGATAAAATCAAAGTAGTCAGCAATTTTGTCTTTATGATTATGACTTCATGCTTTCAACATGTAGTTTGTATCTCCTAGTTATTTTGATATCTATAGCAAGCCATCATGGTGATCCCTTTGTATGGCATAAGACATCAGAGCTTATTATTTTTGTCTGTGTTTTAGGTCATGCTCTCTAAACTTCTTCTACACTACACCATTGCCTTTCACAGTTGTTCCAAATTCAAATTGCTTTTTCTCTTAATCAAAGTATTATACATTTCATAAATATATTTAAACAGAGATTCTGTAGCATTACAATAAATATCTGGTATATTGAGACATAATTACAAAAAAAACAACCTCTCTACTAAAAAAATAGATAAATAAATGACAGGAATTATTTCCCAATTCTGTTACTCAGCAGCTAAGAAGTGTCCAGCAGGGAAATCTATCATGTATAATCTGAGAATGATAGCATTTTTCTTAATATATAAATATTCAGTGGACTTTCTTCCACAGTTTCACCACACTCCTAATTTTGCTCATTAAGAATCACTGAGTTACAGTGAGCCAAAGCAATTTCATGTATTGGCTTAAATATATAATCTAAATGATGAAGAAATAATTTTCATATTTACAGTTTTTTAATCCATCAAATTATGCTCATTAACCAGACTGAGAAATAAGTCCTTTCTCTTGGTGGTTGATAACTGACTCAAGATACAAGATTGGCTTAAGTGCCTATACCACTAAATCACCTTCTATCATTCCCCCACCTCCCCCCGTTTGTAGATCTGTAGAGAAAACCACAGTACAAATGATATTTCTTTTTCTGTATTTTTTAGTAAATGGATGATGGCTTTTAACTATATCATGAAAAAAAGACCCATACTTTTGTGTATTTTGTAACTTGTTTGTTAATCTTTGACCTTAACTTTTATGGCCTTAAGCTCTCTTTTGTGTTAGTTTTAAAACTGTCAGGAAGAACGTTAAGGTCACTGGAGAAAACAAATGCTGCTTTCAGGATAGATAAGCTCCAAAGAGCTGGCTTTTTAATAAACCATGTAATTATAGCTCATATATTCATTTATAAATACATACCTGAATGACTAAATCATGCCATATTGATATTTTTCTCATCTATGATGAGAAAAGACATTTTAAGTCACTATAAATATCAGTGTGTAAATATGTCTTCCTCAGGATGATGAGACTTCCTTGGAAGGTGGCACTTGTGACCCGAGGAAATCTCTTGATCAGGGCCAGAAGTCAACCCTGTTGGCCAACACATACAACAGTTGAGAACACAGTCTTCTCAGAGTCCTTCTCCCTGCTATTCTGTGTAATCCCTTTCAGATACACAAATAGAATCTACCATACGATGACATTTGCAGTGTTACAAAAGAACATATCACAAAAGTGATGTTGTGTGGTTAAGACATTTATCTTATACATGACTCACCCATTATCATATCCAAATTTGAGCACAAACATGTTTTCAATAATGTATATTGAATTATTGAATATTAAGTCAAGAGAAAATGAGAAAAAAGTGGAGGGAGAAGCAGGCCAGTTTAGAAGAACAAGGAGGGAGGAGGGACAAACAACAGTAAGGATGTTTGAAAAAGAAAACTCTAAAGAAACATGTTATTTCATATTTTTCTGAAATTACATATAATTCATATAAACATGTACATATGGATATATATATATATATATATATATATATATATATACAGGCATACATACATATATATATATATAACCTAGTTATGCCAGTGAGGCTAACAATACTCCCTCTAAGAGCTTTAGACTATTAACAAAACTCTAGTACCTGGCATTAGAAAGTTCTGTTGAATTTTTGGTTAGGGGAGTCCATTTTACTCCCAAAACAATATAGGCTTTTTGCTGTTGACCTTCGTTGCAGTCCAGAAGTTAAAGGTAAGTCCCTGTTTCTGAAGACACCACATACTTCAGGTGCAGGGCTCTGTCTCACTGGCTCTCATCTGAAAGCTTCCTTCCAGAAGTTGCTGTGCAAGGTGACAGGTGGAGAATAGCAATCCGTAGTCCTAATCAGCTGTTATGCCTATAAACCATAATAATGACAAGCATAGTAAGACATCCTCAAAGGTTCAATAGTGGCACTATTAATGTAGGTTGTAACTAACAACATCTAATTGTACTTAAAGACCCCTCAATAAGGGGTAAATTATGCTTGGTACTAGAAACCTTGTCAACTACCCAGGGCTAGTTAGGTCATGGGTCTTAGAGGAGAATTTACCATCACTTTACTAGACCACTATAATTCCTGCTTTGAAAAAACACCAACTGTACAAATTGTTCAGAACTGCTGTGATATAAATAAGGCTTATCCATGCCCTGCTGGGGACCAGCTTCAGAGAGATCAGACTGGAGAAGGGTGGATGCAGCAGGCAATATAAAGAAGTTGCACCAGACAACACTTTGAATTTTTTCTGAGCCTCTAGGATTATTTTATTTGATACTGTGCTCAGGAGGCAGTGTATAAAGAGAATATATGTCTGTCTCTCTCTTCCCAGGGCCACAGAGTTTATTTTTTTTATTCTACAACAATGATTACATCAGTCTATATTTGCATTTCAAAACTATTGAATACATGACTATTTTCCCAATGTGAACCAAAACATCCTTAAAAAGTCATAATCATAAAATTCAATGATCACAGTTCCTGGAGCAAGTAGACAGAGTTTAACTGGGTGGTCAGTAGAGGTCTTTAATGTTTTCTCATGGTCACTGTTGCCAGACAATTAGAATGTTAAAGCCTAATTCTTAACTTATAATAAACAAAACAAAAATTCTTATCAAATTATTTTATCAATTATACTATAACCTATTTTAAACTTTTATATATATACTAATTTATATACCTACATAATTCTGCAACATTCCTGTCTTTCTTATTTTTATAATCTTCAAATGATTAACTCATAATGTGAAATCATGTCCTTTTTTCTTGATTCTTAATTTTCAACTTTTCATTTTATATCTATAAAAGCATTATCTTCACTACAAAATAGGCAGAAAATGTTGCCAAACTCATTCATGGGGGGTTTTTTTTTGTACTTTCCCTATCTCGATTTTCATCTCTATTTCTGTGGTCTAGTTAGAACATCCTGTTCAGCCATCTCATCATACATCTTTCAAATGTATAGGTTTTATATTCCTTTCTTCAATAAATGTATTCATCTTATTTCCTTCCCCAGACCATCAACTTTTTGAGGACAAAAGGGAACAAGTCAGTGACTCCTAAAACCACTGTACAAATGATTTTATTTTTTTGAGCAATAAATATAAAGGACGAAGTGGGGCTGTATCCACTCAACCAGAAACTGGACCTTGTCACGCTAAGTTTCCTTAGCAAAACAACAGTCACACAGTCTCTTTAGCTAAATTATGAGAACTGGAACTTTGCCACGCAGTTTCTTTAGCCAAAGGACAACCATACAGCCTATTTAACTAAATGGTGAGATGTGCCTCCACTGCCCAACACACTGGGAATTGATATGTGTAACTGTGTCAGAGTTAAATAAGAACAAGGCTTTTTTTGTGGGAACAACTTCTATTTGACTCAACATTGGATTATTAACTGCCAGTGCAGCCACAAAGTAAACTTTTGGTCTCTCTTTCTATGTAATCTCACTTCCACATCTATAGGCTTTCCACAGTAAGATGACAGCAGACCTCAGGATATGACTTCTCTGCTTCTCCAACAACAGTCCAAAATAAATCTCTTTTCTTTGTAACTTACCAGTTCTCCAGTTTATTGTTATCTTAGCAACACCAGTGGACTAAGACAAAAGTACATTATAGAGGTACCAAAAGCCACTACTGCAGTTTACTGAGCTATGAATAACAACCTCATCCCAGTGTATAGTTTGTTATCCTAACCTCATGAGGAGAACAAAGAAGAAGGAGGCAAAGGAGAGAAATGGAAGTATATCTATATCTATCTACCTATCTATCTATCATCGATCTATCTATATCTGCCTCTACATATATATATGTGTGTATATGTATATACATATACACATTCAACCCACAGCACTAACCTAAAATTATGAATGATGTGAGAAACGTGTCTCCAAAGTGCTGAAAAGATCTAACATGTGTAAAAGCTCTTATATCCCTAAATAGTATGTTATGTGCTCTTTTCATATAAAAAAGATTTAAATGATACTATCTGTGTAAATAGAACATACACGCATATGAAAAGTTGAAGATGAGTGGGATTGACAAGTAAATAGATTTGGAGCCTTAATAAAATTAATTAATAAAACTTCTATTTTGTACTTTAGCATCCCTGGGAAAGGTGTGTATTTCTATTAGAAATGCTACCTTTGTCAATCTTCTTAGTAAGTATACTTATGAAAGAAGCTATTTTCTTGGATCATGTAGCTTTTGTTACATATTCCTTAAATGATGGATGAAAGAAACATGCTGCTGCATACATAATTAATCAATGTAACTTTATCTTAACTTAATAATATATGTTTAGGCTTATTCTCATGACTTAATTTTATTTCATATACATATGCAATGTCCTTACTCAATAAGTTATTCATAGACATTTAAAATTTCTTTGGTGTGATTTATCTAGAGTAATCTATTCTTTCTTAAATATAGAAATTTGATACATATTAATTCTTGATTTTTAGAATAAAGTTTTAAAAGTTGGGTACTGAATTAATGCTAGAAATAGTGGACTCTTAGGAATTAGGAATATCTCAAGGGTGGCACAGAGGTAAAGGCCTTACTTCTCACACATGAATAAAATAAACTTAACCATGTTATTGTGAGTTTTGACATTTGTGTAAGAGCCTCCACTAATTTTGATGTCCATATAGGAGTCACTGAAATTGTTGTCTCACCAATGGTTAGATGCACAGAAATTAATACCACCCACTGTATTACCTCTAAATATGTAAGATAATTCCATTCACATGTGTAAGCGATTAGTAAAGATTAACCCTTCATTACTGTGGAAAACTATGAGGAAGGAAGACATACATGTTTAATTACTTGATCAGGAAATATGTCTGTTGGTAATCCTGTGAGGATATAAAAGATGAGCAAAATGTATGTACAAATGATAATGTATTTTTCCTTGGTTAATCAACACTATGGTACTTAAAAACACACACATGAAATCATCTAAAAATCAGAAATTAATAAATACTTTCCATATCATCTTAGGCAGTGTTCTCGTATGACTGATGGCAGTATTTTCAACCCAGATGATCATAGTGGAATAATAAACTTTAACATTGCATATATTAATGTTATTCTCACTAAAGCCTGTCTTAAAACCATTACAATCTCCAGTTCTTATCTTACAAGAACTCCCTGTCATTAGCAATGAAAATGCCTTGAAACTTTCATTACATGATAAGAACCCTTCATTTTAGTGATAAGCTAAATGCTATTTGTTTTCAGTTCACATTCATCTTTGTTTCCTTAACATTTGCAGGTATTTTTGTGGTGTATTTGTCATTCTAACTTTGGTGTTAGGAACATCAGCAGAACTCCTGAGTTGTTGGTTTTCATTTCATTGAAGTCATTGTCTTTCTCAGTAGTAATTTATACATGTGTGATGCATGTTAAATCTGTCAATTAAGCATTTGATAAAAGTCCATTCTGTATGTCAGGTCACACATTCTCTTTGCTCACAACTAGATACTCAAAATAACAAAATGTTAACAGAAAAAAAATCCATTAATATCTTGAAAAGTTTCAGAACTTTTTATTTTTAGATAGTTTTAATTTGTTATTTGAGAATTTCATATATTATTGTATTTTTATCAATTCCGCCCTCATTCTCCTTCCTCTAGCTCCTCCTGTATCTCCCTATTCCTTCTCATGTTCTCTTATACCTTAATTGTTATTGCTAGATATAAACATAAACATAAAACCTAGAGAATTCAGAGCCAATTTCTTGGGAATTGATAAAGTGTCGATTAAGTTATAAAATATCTTATATCTAACTTATCAGTTCTCATTCTTGGAGAAGACTTATTCTTCCTCTCTCACAGCAGTCATTAGTTGCCTGTGCCTTTTCATCTATGGGTGGAACCTCCTGGGACTCCTCCATCCATGTTAGTTAGGATGTTTTGAATAACTGCTCATTGTTTTAAGCATACTTAAAATAACTGTAAGTCTTAACACTAGGTGTGGCATGCACAAATGGGTCCTGCAGAAGATGGGGAAGAAGGAGTGTAGGAGCCAGAGGGTCAAGGACATCTCAAGAAATCCCACAGAATCAACTAATCTGGCCTCATAGGGGCTCACAGAGTCTGAACTGACAACCAGGAAGCCTGCATAGGATTGATCTAGGCCTTCTGTATATATGTTATGGTTTGCGTAGCTTGGTCTTCTTTTGGGACTCCTAACAGTGGGAGCAGGGGTTGTGTCTGACTCTTTTGCCTGCTTTGGGGATGCTTTTCCTCCTACTGGGTTGCCTCATCCAGCCTTAATATGAGGGGATATGCCTCATATTAAATATGCTATTTTGTATGCCATGTTTGACTGATATCCTTGGGAATGCTACCCTTTTCTGAAGGGAAAAGGAGGAGGAGGAGATCTGGAAGAGAGAGAAGATGCCAGGGGAGGGACTAGGCAGAGAGGATCAAGGAGAAACTGTGGTCAGGATGTGATTGATATATGAGAGAAGAATAAAAAATAAAAATAGAATAAAATAATTTTATTGGAGATCAACTAGTACAGTATGGATGGCGGAGACGTACTGAGAATGAGTACATTTGATGCTTAAAACAATAATTATCTTATTAATTACATTAGTAACATTATTAAATGCACAAGGTATTGTAAAGCCAAGAAAAATGTTCGAAAGCAGTGTCTTTTAAAATAATGTAGCATCAAAAAAGGCAATGTTGAGATGAGGGTTTGTGCCTAATCTTATTGTATCTTGTTATTTGGTGTTTGATTCATATCCCTAAGAGGACTGCTCTTTTCTGAAGGGAAATAAAGGAGTAGTGGATCTGAGGGAGAGGAGAGGTGGTGATGGGGTGGTGGGGTGACTGGGAGGAGTGGAGGGAGAGGAGGCTGATGTCAGGATGCATTGTATGAGAGAAGCATAAACAAAAAGTAAAAAGAACTCTTAAAAGATGATGATGTTGAAATATCTGAAGAAAGTTACATTTGAAGAAAACTTCCCCACTAAGAACAAAAATCATAGTGAAGTTTAAAGTTAAAATTAAAATGTGGGGCATCTAAAGCATATTTTATCAAGTAATACTTTGTCAAAGTATTTTTCTCTCATTGCTAATACTAAAATAATATAAAATCATGATTGAGATCTTTTCTCATTCTATCTATTATGGCATGAAAAGTTTTATCACTGTTTATCCTCAATTCACCCTTTTTAAATTCTACGAATTCCAAGTCATATAGGCTAGAATCCTAGGTTGGGATCTAGTGTCAGGCTGCAACAAGAGAGTTTGTGATGACCTTCTTAATGTTGTTCATACATGCTAAGGCTATCTTAAGAACACTAAAAAATCCTGCTCCTATTTTCTATGAGGAACATCTTGTCCTCTGCCTCATCTCTGATGTCTATCACTTTTATTTATTATTATATACTTTATTAGTAATATCAACATTTTGCTCCCCTTGTTCAATAGCAGTTGGCCAATTTTTGCTGTCCTTAACTTTTCACATAGCTGTCTCCTGCTTTGTAGCACTCTGGGCCATGTTTCATGACCTTCATGGGTTTTCCCTCTGCTAGCCACAGTTAATTTACATTTAACTTAGTAGTGTCTTCCTAGACAGAGTTTAATTAAAATAAATCAAAAGTATTCTAATCACCAGTGTTCATGTAGTACTAAGTATGGAATACTTGGGATATATTCACTGAGAACAAATCTCCTTTTGTTCTGATTTTTGGCTTAAAACTTTTAAAAATAAGTAGTCTTGATAATTATATACATAAATACTGTATTTGCTCATTTGAACCTCTCCTTTCCTCATTCCAGATACTCCTATGTTCCTCTTTCCCCATGCTCTCTCTCAAATTCATAACTTCTTCTTCTTTAATTATTGTTTTATCACATACACTTACACACACACACACACACACACACACACACACACACACACACACACACACCCTGCTGAGTCTATTGAGTGTTACCCTTATGTATATGTATTTAGAGCTGATTACTTGAGACTGGATAACCTATCAGAGGTCTCAGCCCTAGATAAGATTGATTCTCCCTCGCTTGTCAGCCTCTGATTGCCTGTAGCTCTTCATCTACGGTGGGGCCTTGAATTTCCCATATCCACATTGGCATGTTGACTGGTGATAGCATCATGCTGGTACTGCTCTGTCAATGATTGTTTTTAAGATTTATTTATATGTGTATGAGTGTTTTGCCTGCATTTATGTCTGTGAGTCACATATATGAAGTGTCCTCAGAGGCTGAAAGGGTTTCAGATCCGCTGGAGCTTTAGTTATAGATAGTTTTGAGTCACCATTTCAGTGCTGGGAGACAAACCTAGGTCCTCTGCAAGAATATTATTAAGATGTCATGGATTCATCTTTCCTTCTGGTTAGAAACAGAATCTCACAGTAATCATGGCAGTAATCTGGCTTTTGAAGTCTCTCTGCCTTCTTCTCTGAGATGCCCACTGAGCCTGTAGTGTATGGCTTCCCTTGTAGATGTATCATTTGGGCTCATGTACCTCACAGTCACCGATGTCTTGATGCTCTAAATCTGTCTTTAGAGTAAGATACTTCTCCATGGTCTGGCTCCTTATAAACTTATCCATGCTGTGGCCCATACCTTTTATTCTCCTCTATCAAACCTCTATGTTTGTAAGGAGGAACCACTCTCTCACTCCTGTTTTCCTTTCCCCAAAATTCTCATTCACTGTTTCTCATTCAAACTAACTGATAGCTGTTTTATTCATGAGAGACTTGCCCAGCTCCCATAGAAGATTTGAACATTTAACCTGGTTTGTATTTTATTTTACAGGTATCTCTAACTCGTTAGTTTTTTTTTTTAAGATCCACTTATTATTTATGGATGCTCGAATGAATTTATGTGCACCACAAGCATGAAGAAGCTCGCAGAGGCCAGAAGAGGGCATCAGATCTCCTGGAACTGGAATTACAAGTGAATGTGAGCAGCCATATGGGTGCTGGGAACTAAGGTCCTTTGCAAGTGCAGTAAGCACTTGAAACTGCCATAACTCTGGCTCCAAATTTAGTAATTTTTAAACATGACTTCTTATTATAGATCTATCTCACTTCTAATCTATGGTCATATTCTTGATTTCTTGGTACACCTCTTTTCATATATTTATTCCTGGTCTTAGTGATTGTACTAGATGGTTTTGTGTGTCAACTTGACACAAGCTAGAATCATCAGAAAGGAAGGAGTCTCAGTTGAGGAAATGCCTCTGTGAGATCCAGCTGTAAGGTTATTTTTCTCAATCAGTGATCATGGGGGAGGGCACAGCCCATGGAGGGTAGTGTCATCCCTGAGCTGGTGGTCCTGGGTTCTATAAGAAAGCAGGCTGAGCAAGCCATGAAAAGCAAGTCCAAAATCAATACCTCTCCATGGCTTCTGCATCAGCTCCTGCCACCAGGATCCTGGCCTGTTTGAGTTCCTTTCCTGACTTCTTTCAGTAATGAACAGCAATGTGGAAATGTAAGTCAAATAAACATTTTCCTCCCCAACTTGCTTTTTGGTCACAGCGTTTTATAGCAGCAATAGAAACCCTAACTAAGACAGTGTTCTATTTAAAAATATATCAATTAACTTAACAAAAAACACTTATTTGGAAAGGTGTATCATTGAAAAATAATGCTTGGTTAAGAATGTTTAGATAGAGTTAATGAATGTAACATGTTTTATGTTGAACGCAATAGTTTGTAAGACAGAATGTATGAGCTTGATTCTCATTTTTGAGAGGTTAAGAATAAATTCAAACACAGGACAGTAATGACCACACTGGCCATTAGGCAATAACAATATTTGGTTAGTAAGTAGATGAGAAAGAAGGAAGAGAATTATTTTGTACTGTTTATTATTTTATCCCAGTATGAGGAACTTAGAGCAATGCTCCCGGAAACACTAAATCCCTGTCTTCCTATGCCTGACATAAAACTTGAGTTTCTTACAACTGGCAGTTTGTTTTTTGCTGGGCTTGGTTCCAAGCCACAGTATGACAAAAAGATATAAATCCCTGCTGTGTTCTCACTAATCTCCTTGTTCTGGTGTCTTCCTGGTCTCATAAAGGTCAACCCACGACTGCTTTGGCACTCATTTTGGCATTACCTTCTACAGTTTCTTCCTACAATTGTTAACTTTCATTAAATAAAGGTTCACACAATAAAGAAACATTTGATAGATTTACCTGGTTCTGGTACCTGGTTGACACGTCATTGTGTTTCCTTAATAACTCACAAATGTCTAAAGGTCATCTGTGACTCATTAGAAGTCAGTCCTTGTAGCTAAGAAACTATTGCTTAACCCTCATTCAAGAAGAAATCTCTTTAGTCTTCAACACAACACCTATAGATTAACTATAGTTGTTTACTTACAAATTTTAACATGAAAAATTATCTCTGAAATACTTGTAGTCGTGGTGAGAAAAAATATCCCTCATCCAATTCTCAACATACCTTGGAAATTTGTTATTTATTCCAATGTTCACAAAAAAAGGGAAGTAGTCTTCATTTACCATGGTCTCCTATTCCTTGTTCTCCCTCTCTGTTGTTGATCCAGCTGGGATCTCCCGCTCCCCCAAGCTCTCTTTCCCTCGACCCTCGCCTTTCATTACCCCACTCATGTCCAGGCTGTTCATGTAGATCTCATTCCATTTCTCTGTCATTGGGCGATCCCTGTGTCTTTCTTGGGGTCCTGTTTTCCGGGTAGCCTCCCTGGTGATGTGAGTAGCAGACAATTCATCCTTGTTTCATGTCTAGTATCCTGCTATGAGTGAGTACATACCATGTTTGTCTTTCTGAGTCTGGGTTACCTCACTCAGGATGATTTTTTCTAGATCCATCCATTTGTCTGCAAACCTCATGATGCCATTGTTTTTTTTCTGCTGAGTAGTATTCCATTGTGTATATGTACCACATTTTGTTTATCCATTCTTCAGTTGAAGGGCATCTGGGTTGTTTCCATGTTCTGGCTATTACAAACAATGCTGATATGAACATAGCTGAACAAGTGCTCTTATGGTGTGGTTGAGCATTTCTTGGGTATATGCCCAAGAGTGGTATAGCTGGATCTTGGGGGAGATTGATTCCCAATTTTCTAAGAAAGCGCCATATTGATTTCCAAAGTGGTTGTACAAGCTTGCATTCCCACCAGCAGTGGAGGAGAGCTCCCCTAGCTCCACATCCTCTCCAACATAAGGTGTCTTCAGTGTTTTTGATCTTAGCCATTCTGACAGGCGTAAGGTGGTATCTCAGAAGAGAGGCCCACAGAAATCCACAAAGATACCCACACAACAGACTGCCGGCAATGGTCGAGAGACAGCCCGAACTGACCTACTCTGGTGATGGGATGGCCAAACACCCTAATTGTTGTGCTAGAAACCTCATCCAACTACTGAGGGATCTGGATGCAGAGATCCATGACTAGGCCCTGGGTGGATCTCTGGGAGTCCAATTAACGAGAATGAGGAGGGTTTATATGAGCGAGAATTGTTGAGACCAAGGTTGGATAAAGCACAGGGACAAATAGCCAAATGAATGGAAACACATGAACTATGAACCAATGGCTGAGGGGTCCCCACTGGATCAGGCCCTCCGAATGGGTGAGACAGTTGATTGGCTTGATCTGTTTGGGAGGCATCCAGGCAGTGGGACCAGATCTTGTGCTCATTGCATGAGTTGGCTGTTTGAAACCTGGGGCCTATGCAGGATTGTTTGGCTCGGCCTGGGAGGAGGGGACTAGACCTACCTGGACTGAGTCTACCAGGTTGACCTCAGTCTGTGGGGAAGGCTTTGCCCTGGAGGAGATGGGAATGGGGGGGGGGGGGGCGTTGGGGGGAAGGTGAGGGGGACGGGAGGGGGGAGAACAAGGGAATCCGTGACCGATATGTAGAACTGAATTGTATTGCAAAATAAATTTAAAAAAAAAGGGAAGTAACCCATCGACTGTAATTGTAGTTACATTTGTAGTCTTAAAGTACATTGTAATCTTAAAAAAATAAAAAAAAAAAATGCTGGCATGCCTGCATTAGATCACAGTTTGTGATTGAAGATGTTTACGTTATCCTTTTATGTGAAGTCAAATAATGTTACACACTCAAGTGATGCCTTTTGCAAATGTCTCTTAGGAAGAAACAGAATTTCTTTTGACTATAGGGCCTTCTAGGGTAATAATGTCCACTTCCTCTCTCCCTGGCCTCAAAATCTTATCTTCAGCTAGGTGTCTACATACTCCTGGCTATTTTGCCATGTGTTTCTATCATTTAAAGAATGATTCTCAGCCTATGGAGTCTCTTGAAAGGAAATACTCCTATATAGACTTCTCTTTACATTAGTTCTAACTGAGTTTTCAACTCTTACACTGATGCCCTTCATTTTATGCCTCAACCTGGTTTTTGGTTTTTTATTTTATTTTTTTCTTTGTGGCATATCTACTCCTCAGAAATGTTCCTTCCACTAACAGCACATTATATTGCCTAGGTGAATCAAACCTCCCATTCCTAAAGAAGTTGTTTCAAACACACTGCTTCACAAATGGTTGAAAGTCATGCTGGCACAAGTTGTTCATTTTATGGTGTCCAAGAAAAGAGAAACATTCATGTACTACACTAGCTTCTTCCTTCTCCATCATTTATTTTAGATTATAGAATGATACTGCCTGCATTTAAGGTAGAGTTTAACCATTTTGTGTATCTCTAAACACATCCTCACAGCAATTCACAGTTCTATGGTTTATTAATTTCCTAGATGTCCTTTAACTCAACCAAATTCACAATTAAAATTAACCCTCACTGCTCTTTGTAAGAAAGAATTCTAGTGCAAATGACTGGGTGATTCTGACATTAAACATTTTGCATGTGAGGAAATGGAATAATGCTCCAGTACTGGGAATATATGAATGAAAACAGAAAGCTAGAAATTTAAATGCCATTTACACTTTTCACATTGTCTTAGTACCTTACGGTTTGCAAACTAAATTCACATATATTGGTATATTTGAATTTTCCACATTTCTGAAAGAAGCTTGTCACTATATTCATTCTGTGGGCTTATAATATATAGCAATCTCATATAGGAAAAATTAGAACTATATTACTATTTCAAAATTGGATGATTTATTTTCTGTGATGTGTTATAAAAATTGTAAAACTTAGATTACTCTGCATATGTGAAGTATTGCTTATATATAAAATTGTCCTTTTAACACAAAAGATCCAAATTAAATTTTATTTTACACTTAAAGAAACTACGAAAAACATTTACATGAATCTACTTTGTATCACAACATTTTTTTTAAAAAGTAGTTCTAGCCATAAATAAGATCTTACTGATTTGTATTTATGTTCCTCGAGGTAAAGAAAAATAACTTTCTACATGATTGTTAGAAAGTTTCAGTTTGGGTTGACATTATAAATGATCTATTAAATCAAAATGAAAGTGACTTAAAACCAATCAAAACTGATATAGTCTATCTACATTATTACCTAGATTTGTTCAATAGGCTCATTTAAAAAGGATGAATTTATATACGGAAGGAAATTATCATTTATTAAATGAAATATCCTCACCAAACTTAGTTTAGCTTTTCTTTTTTTTTTTTTGGTTTAATATATGCAACCCATTTATTTGAATGTGTTTATATCATTGTAAATCATTACAGATGGAAAACATACAGTTAAAATAATTTATTCAAATGGTTCCTCTAAATTACATATGATTTAAATTAAATTGATGATCTGAATAAAGTGATTGTTATTCACAAACTTGGTAAAGCAATGTTGTAACTCCTATGCCTGTTGTCTCTTTCTGAAATTATCTTGTTCTTATAGGCATAAGCTAAATTAACCTAATGTTTATAGCAAATCTCATGTATTTTTATTAAAAATATTTGTTCAAAGAAAAAAAAGAAAGTTTCAAAACCAGACATAAACATGTGGGTTCATTACCAGCATGATACACAGTCCATTAATTATTCTATTTTTTTCATGATGAATGTTGTTTTGGTTAATTGGAGTGTAGAAAGAATGTTAACTGTTCAGAAATATCAAACATACATTTTTGATAACTATTCCACATATATAAGGTTTCTGATTAACATTTATTGTCCACAAATTTGCTTCCATAATTTTTACTTGCAATCTAGACAAAATTTATTTCTATTTTCATGTTTGCACAAGATTAATTTAAAAAGTAATATGATTAAAATAAAAAGTTTAATTATTAAATGGGCAGAAAAGGCACTTTAGTATATTTCTCAGATTCTACAATAGCTTTTCAATATATATATTTTAACTTTACGCTACAATAAGAAGCAATTATTTTAGAAGTTAGATTTAGGGCAGCAGTGGTGCACACCTTTAACCCCAGTGCTTGGGAGGCAAAGCCAGGCAGATCTCTGTGAGTTTGAGGCTAGCCTGGTCTACAGAGGGAGATCCAGGACAGGCACTAAAACTACACACAGAACCCCTGTCTCAAAAACAAAAATAAAGTTACAATTAAAATAAATCTTCAATATTTTATAGCATTTTAGAATGTGAAACTATTGTTTCAGTGACTTACAGAAAAATAAACTCACAAAATTACTATTACTTGTACTGAATACTCCAATAATTAAATAGGTCCAAATTTGGGCTAAAGCACAGTTATTTCAAATGTATAATATATTATATTTAAATAAAGTTTGTTCATTATTTAAAGCATCCATAGCTTTTCCTTTTTTGTGTTTTTTGTTTGTTTGTTTGTTTGTTTGTTTTTTGAGACAGAGTTTCTCTGTGCAGTTTTGGTGCCTGTCCTAGATCTTGCTCTGTAGACCAGGCTGGCCTCAAACTCACAGAGATCCACCTGGCTCTGCCTCCTAAGTGTGGGATTAAAGGTGTACGCCACCGCCGCCTGGCTTATCCATAGTTTTTAAATACCATCTGTTTGTGATTCAGTCCATTCCATTACCGTGAATTTTGATAATATATTTCTGTGATAGGGAGACAGAATCCATCCTGCTATGGACAGTCAAGAAAGAAAGAACAAATGTTTCTCGAGAGGAAAAAAGAAAGACCAAGTACAGATGATTTCAGAGAAAAGGGAAGCCGGGACTGTAAATGGAGGGAGCAAGAACTGAAGGCAGAAATATTACACTTCACAGGTCTCGTAGTATTAGCAATATTGTAATTCATATGTATTACAATCTTTGCACATATGTGAAAACACATACAAAAGTGCAGACATATGGTGGTGACTAAGCCATTTTGCAATAAATCCACAGCCTGAGTCACGACATTAATAAGTAATTTATATCTTAACTGCTCATTTATACCTGAATTCACCTTCATTAACTATACTGGTAATTTTCACATGGTGTAATGAAAATTCTGATTGCAGCATTCCATTCTTTTGCAGAAAAGGCAGCTAGCTGCTTCACTGATTTTGAAGCTGTTGTATTCTGGATCATGTTTTACAAATGCATGCTTAGAAACTTAAGCAAGCAGCAGTTTCCAATTGGGAGACATTGTTAATAAGTATCATTTTGGGTGTATTTGCAAGGCATTTTAACATTGAAATTGTCAGATGTATTTTGTTTTTGTTTTTAGTAAAGACTAATTTTTTTCAAGATTTATTATTTTTGTTTTAATGTGTATGGTTCTTTTGCCTGAACATATACATGTTTGCCATGTGTGTCTGGTGTCTGCAGAAGCCAGAGGTGGATGCCATATCTCCTGGAGCTGGAGTTACAGATGGTTGTGAGCCATAATGTGGGTTTGGGGAACCCAGTCTGTATCTACTGCAAGAGCACCTGACAGAAATTAACCATTTCAGTGGCCTTCATGACCCTAGGCATGAAAGTGTTCAGTGGAACACGGGTATCATTGCTGTATACATCCATCTATTCTGCAGATGGAACTCCAGAAACCAAAGCAGAGAGAATATCTATGCATCCCCGCCGGCCCACACCTCTAAAGCCTTTGTCATTATCATTATTGTTTTACAGGCTTAATAATGATCTTCTTGCAGAAATCTAATGCATAAAATATGAATTTAATGGAATATAAGTATATGTGTGTTTGGCAAAAGGATGAGTTCTGAGTATGACATGGCAATTGAATTCAAAAACTCGTAGTAGCTGTGGTTAACAATACAAGCCTTCCATAGGGTTGGACGCCCACAACATTCATTTTGATGGGGAAAAGGCCTTCCCCTCTGTGAGGTACTATTGTTAATTGAGGAGTGCTGGAGGAGGGAATGCCAGCTTCTTCAGAAGTATAGCCACTAAAAAGTAGCCATGTTTGAAAAATCACCTCCAATCCATGCCCATGTATGCAATCATAATTAACGCATTCTCTCTCTCTCTCTCTCTCTCTCTCTCTCTCTCTCTCTCTCTCTCTCTCTCTCTCTCTCTCTCTCTCTCTCTCTCACACACACACACACACACACACACACACACACACACACACACACACAAGCAGGAAGATGACTTCAGGGGAAGAAGGGTTTCAGAAGGAGGAGGAGGATGAGAAAAAGAAACAGGGGGAGGAAACAACTAAAGTTCACTGTGTACACAAGAGCAATCAAAGAATAATATATACAGATAATATATTATCTATAATTTATTCTTCTTGAGATTTCCATAATAAATTTCACTGATGTAGCATTATTTCTTTTATTTGGTACCTTTGATTGGTTGTGTTGGCTTTTAGCACTTTTCTTCTGAGGTTCCAGCTAGCCTCAGGTGAGAATTCTTAGAAAGCACCATGGTTGCACAATGATTTTACCTACACCTAGAAGTAACAAAACAACAAAGTCTCACTGTGAGATGCATTTCACTCCAGTTATATCCCATGTCAAAGCCTAAAGGAGTAGTAAATATCTTATTTGCAAAGCAACCTCGATCTTTCATGCCCCTTTATGATAATCAACAAACTCTAGAAATTTCTTGCATTGGACTTACTTATTTTTTATGTCTTTATGATTTTTTTGAATGAGAATGTGTTAACCTTTCTTTCTGTACATTGCTGAAAGGTAGATCTTACTCCTGAATTTTCTTATATAAAAATTGAATTTGGAGTGTAGGGTCCTCACCCAAGAGTACCAGTACCAGTACCCAGTATGTGCCTAGCACCAGTATAATACCTAGTATGGCATTCTCAGTCAACTCCCAGTACACATAATCAATAGGACTCCTGATACAGAGGAATGATCACTGATTCCATGCTCCACACAGACTTTACCCCATAACCTCTTCACTGCTCTCTGACCAATCCTCTACTCTCTACTAAGACTTAGAGTTAAGAGAAATAACATCTCATGCTAATTCTGATGTTGCTCAGTCCTACTAGAAAAGTGTGTTCTTCTTATCACAATTATGGGACACTCTCCCTTTAGCATTCTGGAAAGGAATTCAGAGATAACATACATGTGATTCCAACTAGAACTATTAGATGCTGAGGAATACTTTCTGTGGAGTTTCTGTGTGACTTAACTATTTAAAACCAACAGAAAGGACCCAGTGTCATTTGATGCTTTACACACAGGAATCAACACACACAGACACCAGTGGAAATCATCTGTTTGCCATTCAACCCACATGTAACTGAGACTGTCCCAGAGCATGAGGCATCTTACAGTTTCAGCCTTCATGATTTTCAAGACATTTGGATCCTATGTACGCATCAAGGAATTGAAGAGCACTGATTTTCACAGATACTATTCCAAATCACAGTTCAACTGAATAGAAGAGCAGAATCAGAGACACAGCAGAGTGACATTTGACCCCACTTGTCTTCTAAACCATTTCTTGTTAAATAAGACCTGTTTAATTAGCATCATGTTGTTGTTATATCATGCCCATCTCATGTTTGAGAAACAAACATGGATTGTTTTTATAATCAGAAAAATCTCTTTGTTTAATTTGTTTTTATTCAAATGAAAGTACACGTGGAATCCATAAAAGAGCACAAAGGAGAAATCAAGATTCTTCTAATCATGGAATAATTGTAATTACTCACTAATTTTAATTACGGAATTTTCAGTGAATGAAAGTAGTAAGGGTAGTTCAGTCTAAGAATCTCTAAGCCTATTAGCCTCATTTGGTTTAATCTGTTTGTGTGTGTGTGTATGTGTGTGTGTATGTGTGTGTGTGTGTGTGTGTGTGTGTGTGTGTGTGTGTGTGTGTGTGTGTGTGTTTAATTACAGAGCTAACCTACCTAGGCATGCCTAGCCCAGCCCTCCTATGAGGGTTTGTACCTAGTCTTCCGGTATCTAGTTCTGCTATATATTTTGGCTGATACCCTGGGAGGCCTGATCTTTTCTGCAGGGAAATGGAGGAGGAGTGGATCTGATGGAGAGGGTAGGTGGTGAGGTGAACCAGGAGTAGTGGAAGGAGAGGAGACTATGGTCAGAATGTACTGTATGAGAGAAGAATAAATAAAAGAAAAAAAAAGTTTTGAAAATTGCCAAAAATAATGATAAGCCTTGGAGAGAATGACAAGGATCTTGGGGTAAATTATTTTTTAAAAAAAACTTCCTTTTATTTTTAAGAATTGCATCCATTATTACTATACTTACATCATGACATCTTGCATAACTGGATGCATCCACAATGTAGCTCCACCCTGCATGTCCTTGGAATGACTTACACCTTAAGGCCTACTGGAACTTGCAGCAGCTCCAAGACATGGCTGTTTCCTCCAATCTTCATGTGTGACCCTTGTATTTAAAAAAAAAAAAAAAAAAAAAAAAGGAAATGTAGAGCTAGCGGCAGTGCAGCGGAAGGGAGAGCTAGCGGAAAGGTAAACACAGAAGTACCCAGTGGGAAAAATCTCACACTGAGATATGCAGAATAACACAGCAGTCTGAATTAAAAATAGCTGAGCTGGAAGAATGGCATCGTAAGGTGTAAATGATGTCTCTGGTTTTTCTTTGTAAAAGTTTGGTACTATGACGGGAAGCCATCTTGAAAACGGCTCATACTATCTTGTACTTTAGGAGTTAAAACTTTATCTTCCATTTCCTTAAAATTCACAAGTCTTGTCATGTAATCCAAGTCACCATTTTCCCTGGGACCCAGGGTAGCCTCAGTTAAATATGGATGAAGCAAACTTGTTGAACACTATATGCAATGGGAGTTGGGCCAGAAGTGGTTAAGTGAGGCTTTCTCTTTAAGAAACCACTGAAGAGGGCTGTATCAGAAATACGAAGCTATATGCAGGGACTGGTCCCGGGACTCCACAGGCATGGGTGTTGGACAGGAGTGCACAGGATCAGCTCAACCTTTTGGGCTCAGTTAAGTTTGTTGCCCCACCCTTCACACAGGCAGGCCTGACAGGAGTTTGCATCAGCCCTGCACTGAAAATACACCACCGACCTGACTTACTTGCAGTAAACACTACCCAAGCAAGTTTGGTTCTGGGCTACCTTGTACCAAGAAACCAATTTCCAGCCAACTCCGCTCTCAGACACTCACATTCATAGACCTGACTGGCACGCAGCACTACAGTAGGAAGCAGGGCCTCTGCTCCCAGGCTGTGCTCTCTTCAAGGCGAGCCTCCCAACACAGAGACAGAAAGGAGGGATGTTGGCAGAGCTAGGTAGCGCACTCTCTTCCCTAAACGGTCAGGCCAATAAAGACAGTGCTTCCTAAATCATTCAAACAAGCAAACAAACAAGTGGAAAAGCATCTTTTATTAAAAACCATTTTGCAATATTTGTTGATTGGCTGATTATTTCATGGTGTAGTCTCTGTGTGTGTGATTTCCTTTTAATATAATTTTTGTTATAATTTTTCTTCATTATTATTTTGTTGTTTCTTCCTATTCTAATAAGGAAGAAGTCCTCTCTCTCTCTCTCTCTCTCTCTCTCTCTCTCTCTCTCTCTCTCTCTCTCTCTCTCTCTCTCTCACACACACACACACACACACACACACACACACACACACATAATCATGGCTTTCATTTCTCCCTTTTACTTTTCCAATATTGTATCCTTGCCTTTCTACTTCTGACTCTATTCTCATAGGTTTCTTTTCTTCTCATCTTTGACTCCTTTTGAATATTTTCTGGGTTGTGTTTTCTCTGTCCTCACCACTCATGTTGTAGCTGCTGCTACAGGCGTTGCCACCATAGTCACTTCGTAGACTCCTTTATTTCCCTGTCTGCCTCACTGCTGTTTGTTTCCTCCTTTTGAAATGATGCTGGTGATCTCAGCACGTGACCATGTCGTGGAGATGCTCTGACACTAAACTATAATCCCAGACCAGTTAGAGTCATCAGACCTTGATCTACATACAACTCATCCTGCCTAAATTTCAGTGACTACTGTAAATAAAAGAATAAGAGAAAAAAGGAAGAAGAAAAGAAGAAAAAACTCAATTCCTGGAACTCATCTGCCCACAACAGAGCTTAAATGGTATCAAAACATACTCCTCCCCATTAAAGAGAGTATAATTTTTAATACTGTTAAAATAATTTTAAAAACATCTATTGGAGGTTTATTCAACACTTCATAGTGCCTGGATACCCTAGGGCACATTACTAAAGAAGTCTGTTACCTACAATGGGTTTCACATAAAAGCTGAAGGGCTATCCACCACAACATATGCAAAAATATAAAAATAGAAACATACAAATAATGACAGAACAGACAACATGACTCCCTTAAAAGTTGACAAATATCCATAGATGCTGAAGTAGTAAAAAATAAATATATAAAATAAAAAAGAAATATAAAAATGACTTTCTATAAGATGTTTTTTATTTAAAATTTTTTCATACAATGTATTTTGATCATATGATGATGAACTTTTCTTTTTGTATTTTCTTAAATACAAAAACAACTATATCAATTAGGAAAAAACATGCCAGATATGTGTTAGAAGTTTGATAAACGGAGATTTTTAAAAAATGGAAATTTAAAGTTCTGCTTTTCAGAAAATATCCATGGGAAAGCCTTATCAATAAATCAGATCAAACAAAAGGTAAATTTTGGTGTTTAAAGGTATGGTTGATTAATTGCAGCATTCAAACAGCAGGAAAGAAAGATCAAAAGAATTATGAATAGAAAATATAAATCTTCTGGACATGGCTAAGGGACCAAGGTTACATAAAATTGGTGTAGGAGATGCTGTGGAAGTATAAACTAAAGGCATATTCAATGTATGAACCAAATATACTTATATAAGAATGAATATAAAGTAAAAAATGAAGACTTATTTGGGAAAAATATAAAATTTTCCCCTTCTTTCAAAAGATTTGGATGTTTACTCAGGTAAAGGAGACATCTGGAACCCAAAAAAAATATAACCAGTAAAGAACCTACCCATGCTGCAATACAGTTAAAATTCCAAGAGGACTGAAGAAACAAAGAATATTGAAGAACTCAAGACATGTACCTTGACCTGTAATGCAAACCAATCAGAATGACAGCAGACATCTCAATAGAGACTCAAAGTCAGAACATCATTGAATGAAAACACTACTAACCAAGATTACCATATCCAAGAAATCTATCTTTCTGAATTAAAGGAGAAATTAAGAATTATCAAGCTCAAAATAAATTCAATGAAGTCAGGATAACTATACAGCATTCAAATACAATTAAATGAATTCTCAGCAGAAAAAAAGGAAGATAACAAACTATGGGGTTGATAAGCAAATGAGAATTGGGAAAAACCTTGATTAGAAAACATCAAAATGAAGCCAGGCATGGTGGAACACACCTATCATCCCAATACCTGGCAGACAGAAGCAGGAAGATGAGAAATTCAACAACTGCCTTAGCTACAAAGTGAGTTGGAAGCTGTGCTGACCAATAGGAGACCCTCCTTTATTTGCAGCTTGTAAGAAGCACCATTCATGGGCACACACAGGAAATGAAGACATTGTCTTCTGAGCAACTGGAAAGCAGAAGAAAGCAGCTTTACTCATAATCTTCAGAGCAAAGTCAAGTACCATTATATATTGAAAAAAACAACAGCACATTAAGAAGAAAAATGATAGCAAATAGGTATGCAATGAATGGTGGTGCAACCAATTCCACAGAACAACAGTTTTATATGTGAACAACACCACACAAATACAATTAATCATATGGATTCCTTACCATTGATATCAAAACATTGACAATGCTATTTCAGAGTTAAACTGCATTATGAATCAAATGATACTTACTAGGTAAGTATGGAGATAATATGACAACCAACAACAGCAGAATACACCTATCAGAAATACAGAGATTTCTCTAAAATGGAGCACATTTTAGACAGAAAGCCAAATACCAAAAAAAAAAAAAAAACCCACAAAGAATGGAACTAGAAATTACAGGAAGTATTTGAACATATAGAGATAAAACAGTGACTTTTGAAATGATCAGTAGGTCACTGAAGACATCAAAGGGGCATTAAATATGGTATGCACAAGTAGTGGAATTAATACTCACAGGTAAAAAGAAATGAAATTAGCAGGTAAATGGAAGAACTGGAAAATATTATACTGAGTGTGAGTAATCCAGACCCATAAAGACAAATACCAACATGTTCTCTCTTATTTGAAGATACTAATTTCAAATCTTTAGGTTTTAGTATATAACTTGAAGTAACAGAAGAAGAACAGGAAAAGGGACATTGGGGAAAAGACAGGAGAGGGAGCTCCAGAGAGGATAAGAGGATAGGATGATACAGGTGCTCTGAAAAGCATAATGGGGAAATTGGGGGACTTTAACTGGGAGGAAAGAGAAGGGAAACATGGGGAGAGAGGAAGGGAGAAGAGATAAATAACACTAAGAATGTGTATTCTTAACATTTCTATCTTAGTGATAAAATTCCATAACCAAGGCAACTTATAGAAAAAGGGTTTATTACGGTTTGTAATGCAAAAGGCAAAACAGTTGCTGATGGTGGAGCAGACATAAGAGTCATAGGGGATGGAACTCAAGCAGGAAGCAAAGAAAGCTCACTGGGAATGATGCAAGTCTTTGAAACCTCAAATCCTTACCCCAGTGACATATTTCTTTCATCAACACCACATCTCTTAGACCTACACAATCAGAACCACCAACTGGAAACTGAATGTTCAGATGACAGAGCCTGTGGAGGAAATTACCATTCAAACCACCACAAAGTTTAGACAAATAATACATGTATGTGTGTGTGTGTATATACATATATGTGTATGTGCACATATGTATTTAATAGAGTTACATTACACAAGTCATGGTATATCCACCAAGAGCCATGAACTAGCTAATAAAAATACCAGCATCAGTCATGGGAAACCTTCACTCAAGTTTTTGGTTGGAACAATATGGGCTATTGTCATTGCAGGGATGACTTTCAGATGTTGGAAAAAGACTGGTATTTCTGAAGACATCATGTTCTTTGTATACAGAATTTGAACAAATTGATCTGGAACTAAATCTGGAAGCCTTCTCTCTGAGGACTATCACTCAGAGTGTAGGAAGGTCAAGTGAGGAAAACAAGTCAGTTGTCCTACCCAGATGGACAGCTCATAAACCACAATAACAACTGGTTCAGCAAGATATACCCAACAATTCAATAGTGGCAGTCTCTTCTTGGGATTAACCAACAGCTGTCTAATTAGACATAAGGCACAGTTGAAGAGAGGGAATTCACATTTGGCAGTCAAAGCTAGCAAAGCCTTGATGATGATTCAAGAGGTCATAGATCCTAGAGGAGCGCCTAGAACTACCATTTTCCTAACATAATAAAATTGTATACTAAATAGTCATCTTTATACTCACTTATAAGTATAGTTTCACCCTGGATCAAAGAAGAATCTTACTGTAAAAGATGAGACTATTACAGAGATCCACAACTGATCAGAATGCAGAGAACTAACCCTAAGATGCCTAACACCAGTTAGTGCATCTTTAATATAACCCCTAACTAAACCCAAGGCTCAGGGAAAATCACAGAAAGGGAACAGAAAGACTGTGAGAGCCAGAGTACCAGAACATCTCCTGCTTCTAGACATGACAGGAACATTAGCCACAAAATCTCAATGACATGATTGCCTGAACAGGAGGACCTACATGATGATACCACCAGTAGACACGCTGAGAATGGGAAATGTCCACAAGGTGCAACCCCTAGATGAAAAGCTACAGGTGATCAGTGGGTGCTGAGAGAGAACTGGTATCCTCCAGAGAGGAGCTCCTGCATAGGTTATTTAGTTTCAAGTGTTCAGAACAGGACACATGTTCATACAATCAATGATAAGTAGATTAAATAAGTTGTATATTCATTGAATAAAGCACTCTTTAGGAGAGCCAGCTCCAAGACAGCACCCAGGGTATGTTAAAAATAATAATAATAATAATAATAGTAAAATAAATAAATAAATAAATAAAATAAAAAATCAACAAATGCAGCGAGGGCTAGACCTTTCCTATCTGGGGGAAAATAAGGAAACACACACTTTCTGATGGTAACTTTCTCTTTTACTTTATCTTAAAACAATCGTCTCTGAAAATCTCCCTTGCTCTCTCTCCTCTCTCCTCAGCTCCCTCTGCACACCCACACATGCACTCTAACACACCCTGACTCTTCTTTACACAGCAGCTCCCCACATAGCTCTACACAGGTCCCCTCACATCCAAACTCTGCCCTAATATAATTTATATTTTCAGGGTCACAAAGCATTTCGTGAGTAAACAATCAGAGACAGAGCCAAACTGATACACAGAAGGAATCACACAGTTTCTCTCAGGCTAGAAAGGTTACATTGACCTGGTAGTGAGTAATGTTTGGCCAAGCAGGTAGCCTGAGTGGTTAGCATTCCCAGACAGAGAATGACATTGAAATTCATGACTTAACAATAACAGTTTGTTGACTGAACCTTGAGTGGTTGGGATACGCGCAGAAAGAGAATTACTGCAGGGGGTTATGTCTACCAAAGTTGCTTCATGTCTGACTTGGATTCAGCAATAAACATCTAGGAACTTATCTTTGTGTATTCTCTGCAAGGGCAGCTAGTCTGTTTTTGAATTGATTCTGAAGTCTAAAATTAGCTGTCTTTGTGACTGAGAATACTGTTCCTTTCCTGTGTCAGTTAAGAAAAATCTTCTAGTATTATTTCTATTCATCAGAAAGTATACAGCTTAAATAGAAATCATCTTCCTAACCATCCATAGCTATTAGTGTGCCCAATAGATGGAATATTATCACTAGATAAATATACAAGCAGTGGAGAGAATACTCATAGCTGTTTTTAGGAAAGAAATGCAATGGCACATGAGAGAAATTACAAACAGAAGCAATCGGTCATTTACAGTCAGTAACCTCACGGCTTTATCAAGTGGGGCTCCCTGTCTGATGGGTTGACCTCTTCAATGCTAGTTGTCACCTGCTGTATACTCCCACAGCCCTCTGCAATTGAAGAAGGGAAAGGCTATAAATTTGGGAGAGGGAGGGAGAAAGGGGGGAAGTTGAAGGTGTGGGAATGATATAGATGTATTGCTCGTGTGTGAAGTTCTCAAAATATAGTTTAAAGCAACAACAAAAGTAATACTCCTATGAACTAGAAGGTCATAGTAGGGTTATACTGAACAAAATGTTTGCAAACTAAATTCAACAATACATTTTTTAAAAATTATACTCTATGATTCACTTGGTTTCATTACAAAGAAGCAAGGGTGTTTGAACATGTCAAAACTAATGGATGCAATAAAGCTGTGATAGTTAGTGTTAATTATCAACTTGACGGACTCTAGAATCACCCAGGTAATGGGCCTCTGGGCACGACTGTGTGAACTTATTTTAGATATGTTAATTGATGGGGGATACATTTTGACTATGGGTAGGACTGTTCCATGAGCATAAGATCCTGGACTGCATAAAGGTAGAGAAATCAAGCTAATCACATGCTCATCTTTGTACTTCCCTGTTTCCTCTTAGTGGGTGTGTTGTATCCAGTATTTTGAAGGTTTTTCTTCTACCTAAGAAGTTTTGTTTTTTGTTTTTTTATTTAATTTTTTTTGATTTTACATACCAACCCCTGTTCCCCCTCCCTCCCCTTCTCCTACTCCCCCCACCTCTCCCCCATCCCATCCCTAGCCCCTCATAGTGAGTAGTCAACACAGGCTGGCATACCAAACTGGGGCAGGAACAAGCCCCTCCCCGCTGTATCATGGCTGAGTAAGGCATTGCACCATAGGGAATGGGTTCTAAAAAGCCAGTTCCTAGTGGATAATTTTTTGATGTGTTCTTGGATTCAGTTGCCAATATTTATTTATTTATTGAGTATTTTTGAATCAATGTTCATGAGGGAGATTGGTCTGTAGTTCTCTTTGTTTGTTGCATCTTTGTGTGGTTTGGGTATCAGGGTAACTGTAGTCTCATAAAAAGAGTTTGGTAATGTTCCTTCTGTTTCTATTGTGTGGAACAATTTGAAGAGTACTGAAATTAGCTCTTCTTTGAAATTCTGGTAGAATTCTGTGAGTGACTGAAGGAAGCAGATGCAGAAATCCATGGCCAGGTCCCAGGCAGAGCTCCAGGAGTCCAATCGAGGAGAGAGAGGAGTGATTCTATGAGCAAGAGACATGGAGACCATGATTGGAAAAAGTACAGGGACAACTAGCCAAACTAGTAGAAACACATGAACTGTGAACCAATAGCTGAGGAGCCTCCATGGTACTGAATTAGACCCTCTGGATAAGCGAGACAGTTGTTTAGCTTGAACTGTTTAGGGGGGCCCCAGGCAGTGGGATTAGGGTCTGTCCCTAGTGCACGAGATGGCTTTTTGGAGCCTAGTGCCTATGGTAAGACACTTTGCACAGCCATGGTGCAGGGAGGAGGGGCGTGGACCTGTCTCATCTGAATGTACCAGGCTCTGCTGACTCCCCATGGAAGACCTTGCCTTGGAGGAGGTAGGAATGGGGGGGGGTGAGGGGGAATGCTGGGGGGTGGGAGGAGGGAGGACAGGGGAAACTGTGGTTGGTATGTAAAATAAATAGGAAATCTCTTAATAAAAAAAGAAAAAGAAAGCCAGTTCCTATAGCTGGGATAATTTCTCGTATCATTGCCAGGGGACCCACATTTTTAAGAAGAATTTTTAAAAAAACATAACCAGGCATATTAGACACTTAAAGAGTTCATCTTACCTGGTGAAATGAAATACCCCATTCAGTCTGTTTTATTTCTCTACATTGGAAAGGAAAACACGTGACTGGAGTCACTTTACTAGTCTGCACTTCCTAAAGAAATTAATGAGCACAAAATAAATAGCCCACTAACAAAGATCCACAGAAGCACAGGAGCCTGCAACAGGAGCTGACCTGAACTGGGAGTCTGTGGAACAAGCAATTCATGCTAAGCCTGTGAAGGGTGAAAGTAAGTTCCATGGTAAGATGACAGTACTTACATTGTTAAGATTACAAGGGCCAGTGACAGATCAGAGCCTCAGGCTGTGAAATATACAGGGACACTGAGGGACTTCCAGCAATCTTAAAAAAGAAACTGGTCAAGTGAGAAGTAATACAGAAAAACGCACCACGCTGATGACTAGAAAAGTCAGTTCAAATGAATTCCCACATGTGCCCATGATTAAGAAGAGTGAGGTCACAATTACCTAAACCTCGGGCCTGAAAGTAAGTGTTACAGGGAACAGAAGTAATAAATGCAATCCACTCTTCACAAGCCCACTGAAACAAGAGTAAAGGCTGTTACTTTGGAAAGTCTGGACACAGAGTGTATGAAAATCCAGTGACCTGAAATATTTTCTAGATCCTGGACAGTTTTGGTGTCTATGAGGGAAGATGAAGGAAAAAGACATTACTGATCTGTGTGGGGATATTTTGACTCAAATTTAGTACTGAATCACAATTTTTAAAAAAAACAGGGAGTGAAGTTGAAAGAGAGACTTACAGAATACATGGGATGGTTTGAAGGGAGGAAACAGAAAGGGAATGGTCTTTAAAAATGTAAACTATACTAGATCGTTGCTGATAATGTCTTCCCATTATCAATAAGCCAGAAAAAAATTGAAACAAATTATATGTTTAAAAAAAGATTTTGAGAACTCAAATGTATACACAGTATACAAAATGAGCTACCACACATTTAATTTACAATATAGGCCATTTCTATGTGTTCCAAAATGATGATGAGTGAGCACATACCACATTAAGTGCTTTTTGAAGTATCTAAAGAATGTAGAACTTGGTGACTCCTTGAGAAACGATGTTTTGTGCAAGGAGCAGAGTGTGTTGAAAACTTACTGAAAATAGGAAACGAAGCATCTAAGCGGAGCTAAGTAGACCAGGTATACAATTCATTATTGTGTTTGTATTTTCTTATGGAAGAAGTGTGAGAATTGATTTGAAGAAAAAATGGCATAATGAAACTGCTCTACGTTTTGTAACTTCTGGGGTGTTTGTGTGCTTATTTCTACATAGTCACAACTCTGTTACCCTAATTTATGTCCAACATACATAAAAGCTACAAGCAGGAAATAGCAAAATAACAGATGGTACACAGCAAAAAAGAAACAGAAAAAAATTGAGCTGGATCTGTTTTTCCACATTTCCTTTTTGAGGATAGAGGAATAGATATGTGTAGAAAGATACTAAGAATTCTCCAGCCTTTGCAAGTACACATCCAGGATACCAGTAAAATTCTTCAGCTTATGTGTTAGGCTTTCTAGAGACGAGGTGGAAACAATGAAACTACAGCAACCCCCCACGGCCACTCTTCCCTTGTTATATCCTTAATGAATTTGTCAGGGAGAATTGCTTTGGCATATCTTCTATCAATGTGCTTTTTGTCTCTGTGTCCCATGCACTGCTTAATTCAACCAGGACTTCTTTGATTACTTTCAGTCATGGCTTCTTCCCCAATGATGTTGCTTCTCATTACTCTGCTGATGTCATCAATGCTCACTGAAGAAAGGGTAAGTTTAAAATGATAATCTCAGATCTACCTGACAACTATGTGAGATGGTACACTATTTGAGAGTACAGGAATCCAGAGCATCTGATAGATGACAGCATTCTCAAGGGGTCTCAGATCACTTAACAGGACTATGGAGATGAGAGTGTAAGTTTGCACTCTTCAACACTGGCAGCTATACTTACCCACCAGTGACATGTAGAAACTGGACACTAAGAGAGCAGCACTACAAGTATATGGTATGTACCAGACATCAAAGATTAAGGGGATTGAGATACTTGTCAGTCAGAACAGCATTAACAGTTGAGTTTAGACATAAAGCTTGTCTTCAATTGCAGTACTACCACTGTAAGATGTAAGGAAGCAGAAGAAGAAGCCAACAGCCAACAAAGGACCTTGTGTCAGATACAGCTGAACCTGAGGACAAACAGACAAAATTATCTATTAACTTCTATATCATGTGAAATCTGCCTCAATCACAAGAGATAAATAATCCCTCCTTCTTCTTCATCATACAGATGGTTCCTAATCAGGTTTGAGGACATGTTGTTCATTCAAAATGAACTCTTAAAAGTTGCTATATTTTATATATTCATGTTAATAATTTTTAAAATGTCATCCCTCCAAAAAACACATCTCTTGAGAAGAGTTTTCATATACAAAACAAGATAGAATGTCAGGCAGTGGTGGCGCACACCTTTAATCCCAGCACTCAGGAGGCAGATCCAGGCGGATCTCTGTGAGTTCGAGGCCAGCTTGGTCTACTGAGCGAGATCTAGGAAAGGCACAAAGCTACACAGTGAAACCCTGTCTCGGAAAAACCAAAAAAAAAAAAAAAAAAGATAGAATAAGAAGTAGAAAATTACATTGCTTTTTCTGCTAGGAGAACTCATTTTGAGTTTTGAAATGAATTTGTTTTATACTTGGTTTTGGGTGTAATAGGAATACTATGGGATGACAACTTTGGTTTAGATAAAATAAAGTGATTTATTATTAAAGATGTCTAGCAAATATATTTTTCCTACCAAGACGTGATAAGTCTATTTGATCTATTTGTTCAAGCACTGTTAATGGGAACTATTCATGGGAACATAAAACAGGTGATAAACACACACATAGAGTAGATAACAGTGATATTCTATGGTGAGGTATAAGAGGACAAAACTCTGAGATTATAAAAAAATCAATCTTTATTCATGATGAATTTAATAATTCAACTCCAAATATCAGAGAAAATACATAATTACACTGACTGTTTACTTATGCTTAAAACATTGCTCTTACCCATAGACCCCCACTGCTGTGGAAAATCAACCTTAGATCTTGGTCAGAAAAATCACAAACATTTTTCCACCCCTGCATTTGATCCCCAAATACACACATCTCCAAGATAATGTGTCAATTTGAACCAGTGCTTATAGCTCATCAGTTGCATTTCTATCATTAACCTGAACAAACTGAGAAACAGTCACTTCACTAGATCAAGTTACTATCCTCAAGCAGCCTGGAAGACTTTTTGTGTTAGTATCAGAAAACTATGTGCTAAGCAGACCTAGAGAATGTGATCCAAATCTGTGAAACTGTCGTGGTAAATACGGAGTGGGATGCCTGCATTTGCACAGAGACAAATCCTCTCTAACTGCAGTTAACAAGGAGCCAATGTTATCTTTGTGATGTTGGATGAGTCATGGACTCACAACCTCTTTCCATCTTACTGCATCTTGTGCACATACATATGGATAGGTCTTATGTTCCTTACTATAAATCTTGTTATAATAAATTACTTCTAACTCAGGTCCTGACTCAGACTCAGAAAGAACCAGTCATATCTGCTGATCACAAGACAAATGCCAAGACTGACTTGGACAAGGTTGATGGCCAAGGTAAAGGAAATACAGAAGCCTTGGAGAGAATTCGCCTTGCCTCCCATCAATATCAAACATTGTCTGAAGACTTGGCCAATGCGTTAGACCTCATGTCTGCAGTATTGACTGCCTTGAGAAAATGCTGTATCGTGTGGCTCCACTAAACTTCAGTAGCATGGCTGATAGGCGTCAAGGGAACAGAGCTATGCACTAACAAGACAATTTTATAGATCAAGTCCTCTACAATGTTGACAAATTCTTGAATTTATCAGAAAATGTGTTGAATTCTAAATATAGTTAACCTTGGGCCTCCTGGTGTCCTACTTGCTATGTGTCTCATTGGCCTCTCTTTCAAGTCCTACATCCTCTTTAGATAACCACCCAAACACAAGGAGAGTAGAGACTGTAAATAAACACAACAAACTAGTCTTTCCTCCTTCTAGTAAAATGCTAAAAATGGCCAAAGGCAGCCAAGAACATGTTCTGAACCAGGTGTAGGAGGAGCAGGTAGCTAGTAATTAGCATCAATTCATAACTGTTGGCATAACCTTCCCTTCCTTAAATGCACATGTTATTTTATAGCAGAATTCCTGGTAAAATCATCATGGGCTACTCACTTTTCCTCACTGTAGTCTAATCAAAAGTGAATGGAAATGTTCTATGCTTCAAACTAAGAACATTTTTGGTTATAATATATAAACATCAAGGTTTTTCCTTTTAACATCTTTGATCATTTCATACAAGTTATGATACATTTTGATCACACTCACACTGCAGACTCTATTTCCCTCTATCTCCCATGAACTATAAGTCACTTCCCAATAAGTCACTCTCATGCTTCATGTCTTTTTGCTTTGTTGTTCTGGAGCTCACTGGATTTAACCAAAACTACACATATTGTCATGTATATGATCCATAAACTAAGGCAAATCATCAGGGGCTAAGCTACTGAAGATAATGATTCCCCCAGTCCCAGTAGCTCTGAACTGCTGATGCGTCCAATCTTATCCAGGCCCTGTTCATGTAGTCCTATGTCCATTTGTCCATGTGGAAAAGAAAAGTAAGTCTGAATTCCTTCAAGTCAGTTAGGTTCTTATAAACCTCAGATAAGGGGCTGGTGAAGTACTTGTTCTTAAAGATTAGATTTTTTAAATACAATAGCCTTCACACTTGCAGTACAAATGGCTACTCCTGTACCACCACCAACTTCTCCTGGAGGCCTGGTAGGGTTATTTCCCCCTAAATCTTCACTGTGCATACCAGGTAGAGCACTTGAAGGAAAGCTTTGAAAGTGTTGAGGTCTTCCTCAGAGACTGGATCTCCTTGACACTCTTATCACAGAAGTCCTCAAAGCAGATGAAGGATTCATAGTCTGCTACTGCTTTCCATGGAGCTTTTGATGGTGGGCCCTTGCCATTTGAATTTGTTATTGTATGTATCCTGTGTCCAATTCTTAGACAGTGATTTGCCTTGATTTTTTTAGTTTGTTTGAAGTTTTTTACTTGGCAGGGCAGAATATCAACTACTAAGCTTTATTATACAGTAGATGACTGAGCTCTGATTTAATTTTGTATTTTAAATTATAGACTCAAATGCTTTTATAAATTCTTAACATAGATATACATATGTCATATTATGACAGGAAATATATTAGCAATGTGAAAAATCAAATATTTTATACCTGCTAACATTGGCTTTCTTCAAATAACTATGGCTCAATACATATCTTATCAGTAATACTAAATTACACAGGAAACACTTCTCATTCTAAAACATGACTCACACTCTATTCAGAATGTAAACATCTTCTGACTTTTTTCTAAATACACTTCATCTATACAACTTTCCACTTCCATAACATCAGGCTAATCAGTAGCCCCGTTTTTACTGAAATTATATGATTTTCCTGTCTTCTCTGAGTGAATGAGCTACATCAATTTTCTCACATGAATATATATATCATTATCTATTCTAGTATAAATTCTTTGTTGTTTAAAACTAAAGTCCATCACCGTAGCTCATATCAGCCCCCATGGTTGACATGGCCTAGTAGAGATGTCAATCATCCACTCACCTATTGGTCCCTCCATATCTGATCCTGTAGCCCTCCTTTGGAGTAGAATTTATCTTTGGGGTGAGATGAACTCTTTGACCTTGGCTTGCTAACACCAACACCTATAAAAAATGTAGACATTTATTCAGGACTCTAGTTAGTTCTAGAAGTATCAATATCATCAGCAGACTTTATGATCTGCCGGGGAAAGCATATAAGATGGCTGATGTGCTGCCAGAAGAGATTGGAGGTGAGGAACCCAAGATTGTGGTCCATCAACCCTCCGTGCATTCCCCTCTGGATCTTCTGCTTAGCATGCCTCTAGACGGCCAAGGCAGAAATGCCTGTGTCACAAGGTCATGTTTATAGCATGAACATGTCATGTTCTCCTCCATATAAATACTTCTTGTAATGCTAGTCTTTTTCTTCTATCTGATCTTCAAGTTCTGTGTTCTGAGAACAATGGTGATTTCTGTGATACAGGAAAGGAGTAAAGTAAATTTCACGGGAAAATATACAGAGATAATCACCCAGGCTGGGGTCAATGCAGTTATGCAGTTCATGAGAAAGAACCTGCAGCCTGGGGAAGCTTTTCAGGCTTGAATAAAGTGTGCCGAATGTATGATCAACTATAACACATGGTATGATGTGTATCAACACACTGGACTCAAATTGGCCATGATCAATAATTCAGTTTCTGAGGATATTCAAAGAATAGAGGCAAGCAATATCCTACTAAATCTTCACAAATCTGAAAAAAGAAAAACAATGTAATCACACATGTGAGAATCATTGAAAGACAAGGAAACAGTGTATTAAATAGCAGAATAAGAAAGAATAGAAACAAACACAAATATTGGGTAATACACTTATAATGGGAAAAGCAAACTGGGACCTAACATGCTAGATAAAAAGCATAGAGAGGAGGGAGACTCTTCCCTCCCCATATCTTGCTTTAAAAGGAGTAAAGGAAAATCCCCTAGAGCAAAGACAACAAAAGTAAAATAGTGGATCACCTAACAGATGCTGGGAAATTACCCAGGGCTGCTGTCCCATGTCACTCTCTCACATATTCTAATGGGCGAGAAGCAGAACCCAAGAGAAACTCTGCAATCTAGCCAGCAGCCAGTGCAGCACCATGTGTGGCCTCAAACTCTAAAGGCCCTCCCTCTACCCAGTGAAAGAGAGACCAGAGACCCATAGCAGCACAGGAGACTACACCAGGAGCTGACCTGTACTGAAGGTCTATGGAACAAGCAATTCAATCTAAGATTGTGGAGGGTGAAAGCAAGTTCCATGGTAAAAGGGCAGTATTTACAATGTTAAGATTACAGTGGCCAGTGACACATCAGAGCCTCAGTCTGTGAAATATATGAGGACATTGAAGGACTGTCCAGCAATCTTTAATTATGAATCTGGTCAGGTGAGAAGTAATATAGAGCAACATACTACACTGATGATAAGAAAATTCAAATCAAATGCATTTCCTCATCTTCCCATAATTAAGAAGAATGAGGCCACATTCTAACATTTAAACCCGAAGGTAAGTATCATAGGGAGCAGAAGCATTACTTACAATTTATTCCTTGCTGATCCACTACAAAAAAGAAAAAGGCTGTAACTCTGGAAGGTATGGGCACTGAGTGAAGATCTAGGGTGACCTGGAATGTTTTCTGGATCCTGAGCAGTTATTGCTGTCTATGAGGGAAGACCAAGGAAAAAGACATTACAGATCTCTGTGGGGACATTTTTTACCTCAAATTTAGACATAAATTGCAATGAAAAAAAAGTGAGTGAATCTGAAAGAGAATTACAGAGTACATAGGAGGACTTGATGAGGGAAAGTATGGGGAACAGCATAAAAAATGTAAAATGTATCAGATCTTTGCTGATAATGTCTCTCCATTGTCATTCACCTAGGTAAAAATTTCAAGAAAGTTATAAACTTAAAAAAGACTTTGAGAATTTAAAATTTACATAAAGTATAGAAAGTGAGACACCTCATCTAATTTACAAGATAAGCCATTTATATGAGTTCCAGAAGGATGATGAGTGAGTACATTTCACACTAAGTGGTCTTTAGCAGCATCTACAGGATGTAAGACCTGGTGACTCATTGAGAAAGGACATTGTGTGCAATGAGCAGTGTGTTTAAAACTTAATGAAAATATGAAATAGCCCATTTAACAAATGATGGACTGAGTGAGATTAAATAGATTAGGTGTGTAATTCATTAACTGTGTTTATATTTTCAATTGATATGAGTATATGGAAAAATTGGCATAACTTGCAATTGCTCTTCAAAATTTGTCATTTCTAAGGCGTTTGTATGGTTATGTCTGCATAAGCACAACCCTGTCACCCTGATTCATGTCCAGTACAGATGAAAGCTATAAGCAGGCAACAGCAAAATAAGAGATGGTACACAGAAAAAAAAATCGAATTGAATCTGTTCTTCCACATTTCCCTTTTAAGCACAGAGGAATAGATATGTGCAGAAAGAAACCAGAAATTCCCTACCTAGCCTTTGCAAGTACACATAAGGAATACCAGTGGAGTTTATGTATTGTTCCTGTTAGAGGTGAGGTGGGCACAATGAAACTACAGCAACTCTTCCCTTGTTATATCCTTAATGAATTTGTCAGGTAGGGTTGCTTTGGGATATCTTCTATCAATGTGTTGGATACCCTGTGTCCTGCTTACTTGCACTGACATGCACTGCTTACTTCAACCAGGACTTTTCTTGGATTAGTTTCAGCCATGGCCTCTTCCCCAATGATGTTGTTTCTCATAACTCTGCTGCTGCCATCTATGTTCACTGAAGGAAGGATAAGTTTAAATTGATAATCATCTCAGATCTACCTGACAACTTTGTGAGATGGTATACTACTTGATAATATAGGGATCCAGAGGGTCTGATAGGTGACAGTATTCTCAAGGAATCTTCGAGCACTTAAAAGGGATATGGAGATAAGAGAGTAAAATTGCACTCCTCACCACTGGCACCTATATGCTGTGGGATGTTCTGTATGTCAAATATGTTGCTGATTGGTCAATAAATAAATCACTGATTGGCCCATGGCCAGGCAGGAAGTATAGGCGAAACAAGGAGATAAATAGAGCTGGGAAATGAAAGGCTGAGTGAGAGAGACACTGCCAGCCGCCATGATGAGAAACAGCATGTAAAGATGCCGGTAAGCCACAAGCCACGTGGCAAGATATAAATTAATAAAAATAGATTAATTTAAGCTGTAAGAACAGTTAACAAAAAGCCTGCCACGGCCATACAGTTTGTAATCAATATAAGTCTCTATGTTTACTTGATCGGGTTTGAGCGGCTTGGGACTAGCGGGTGAGAGAGATTTGTCCTGACTGTGGGTCAGGCAGGAAAACTCTAACAACACCTATACTATCCACCAGTGACATGTAGACACTGGACACCTGAAAGGGGAGATGCACAACAAATACAGGGTACTTACCAGACATCAAAGATGCACATGAAAGTGCTCGAGATACATGTCAGTCAGTAAAGCACTAATTGTTAAGTGTAGATACAAACTTGTCTTCAGTTGCAATGCTACCACTGAGATATGCGAGTCTGGGGCGGAAGAATCCAGCACACAACAGAAGACCTTCTCTCAAATATAGCTGGATCTCAGAACCAGCATCCAATATCATCTTTTAATCTCTACAGCATGTGAAATCCGCCTCAATCTCAAGAGATAAATAACCCCTCCTTCCTCTGTATCATACAGATAGTTCCTAATCAAGTTTTATGACGTATTGTTCATTCAAAACAAACTCTTAAGATGCTATATTTTATATATAATTCTCTATAATTTTTAAAACTTTGGTCCTCCAAAAAACACTTACATCTCTTCAGCAGAATTTTCATATAGAAACAAGATTGCATATAAAGTAGGAAATACTACCTTTTCTAAGAAAACTCATTTTTCAGTTAAGAACTGAATTGCTTTATACTTGGTTTTGAGTTTAGTAGGAATATTATGGGGAGGACAACCTTTTCTTAGATAAAATGCAGAAGTCAGTATTACAGATGTCTAACAAGTGCATGTTTTCTATCAAGAATTGGTAAGTGTGTTTGGTCTATTTGTTCAAGCACTCACTATTGGTCCTTGCTCCTGGGATCACAAGAGATAGACATATACAGAGATTAGATAATTGCCATACTGTATGATGAGGTCTATGAGGACGGAACTCTGAGATTCTAAAATAATCATTCTTTAGTCGTGGTAGAGTGAATAACTCACCTAGAAATATCATAGAAAATACATAATGGCACTGTGGTTGTTCACATGCACTTAAAATATTGCTCTTACCTGTAGGTCCCTATGTTATTTTGGAAAATCAACCTTAGATCTTGTTCCAACAATTCACAAGCATTTTTCTGCCCCTGCACTTGATCCTCACATACACACATCTACACGATAATGTGTGAATTAGAACCAGTGCTAATAGCTTATCGGTTGTATTTCTACCACTAACCTGAACAAACTGAGAAACATTCACTTCCCTAAATCAATTTACTCTCCCCAAATAGACTGTAAGATTCATTTTTGTGTGTGTTAATACCTGAAAGCTAGGTGTTGAATAGTCCTGGAAAATGTGCTCCAAGTCTGTGAAATCGTCCTTGTAGGTGAGATTCAGAAGTCTCCTCTTACATTAAGCCAGACCTCTCTAAGGGTAGATGACAAGGAGCCAGTGTTCCCTTTGTGCTCTAGGATGAGTCATGAGCTCACAGCCTCTTCCCATCAAATTGCGCCTTCCATAAATACAAGTGGATAGGTCTTATGTTTCCTACTATAAACCTTGTTGTAAAAAAATTACCTCTTCCTCATGTTCTGACACAGACTCAGATAACTTACCATATCTGAAGAGCAGAAGACAAATTTCAAAGCTGTCATTTTCCAGATTGACTGCCAAGATGAAGGAAATGCCACAGAGGACTTGAAGAGGATGCTCTGTGCAATCCAACAAGACCCAATATTTGTGAATGGAAATGTTTTATGCTTCAAACTATGAACATTTGTGGTTACAAAATATGATCATGTTTTTCCCTTTTTCTTTAAGATAATTTCATACACGTATATGACACATTTTGATCACACTCACATCTCATACTCTCCTATTTCTCTTTATGTCCCATGAACTATAACTCACTTCACAGTAAGTCACTCTCCAGCTTCATGTCTTTTTGCTTTGTTGTTTTGGAGCTCACTGGTTTAATTAATCAAGACTGCACATATGGTTGTGTGTATGATCCATAGACCAAAGCAAATCATCTGGGGCTAAGCTACTAAAGACATTGACTCCCCCTGATTCAGCAGCTCTCAACTGCCAATGCCTTCCTAGAGAGGGCCTAGATCCTGTGAGCACCTCCATCATCTATGACTGAATGTCGACAAGCTCGGGCTCTCTTCAGGCACACCTTTCTCAATTTAGAAAAGTGAGTCTGAACTGGATGCTCATACTCACTGAAGTCAGTTAGGTTCTTACAAACCTCAGATAAGGGGCTGGCAAAGGGTTTGTTCTTGAAGACTGGCCTTTGTAAGCAGAACAGCCTTCACTCTACAGTACAAACGGCTGCCCCTGCACCACCACCACCTTCTCCTGGAGGCCTGGCAGGGTTATTTCCCCCTAAATCTTAATTGTGAATACCACGTAGAACACTTAAAGGAAAGCTTTGAGAGTGTTGGTGTCTTCCTCAAAGAACAGATCTCCTTGTCACTCTCATAGCATAAAGTCCTCAAAGCAGATGAAGGATTCTTAGTCTGGTATTGCTTCCCGTCGAACTTTTGATGGTGGACCCTTGCCATTTAAATTTGTTTATTGTCTATATCTTGTGCCCAATTCTTAGACAATGATTTGTCATGATGTAATGATATTTTAGATTGCTTGAGGTTTTTCTACTTGGCAGGGCAGAGTATCAACTACCAAGCTTTATTAGTATACAGCAGAATACAGTGAAACCTGGTTTAATTTTGTATTTTAAATTCTAGCTTTAAACACATTTTTTTTTTTTTTTTGGTTTTTCGAGACAGGGTTTCTCTGTGTAGCTTTGCGCCTCTCCTGGAACTCACTTGGTAGCCCAGACTGGCCTCGAACTCACAGAGGTCCGCCTGGCTCTGCCTCCCGAGTGCTGGGATTAAAGGCGTGCGCCACCACCGCCCGGCTAAACACATTTTTTAATTCTGAATATAGACATTCACATATTATATTATGACAGGTAGTAAATTGGGAAAGTAGAAATCAAGGATTTTAAATCCGCTAACAGTGGTTTTCTTCAAATAAATAGGATCAATACTCATTTTATCAGTAGGACTAAATTACACAGGAAGTACTTCTTATTCTAAAATGTAACTCACACTGTTCAGAATGTGAAATTCTTTCAACATTTACCTAAATGCAACACAGCCCCACAACCTTCCAGTTCAATAACATCAGGCTAATTTGTAGTACTGTTTTTGATGAAACTCTGTGCTTTTCCTGTTTTCTCTGACAGTATGAGTTGCATCATTTTTTTTCACATGACAATATATCACTATCTTTTCCTGTATAAATTCTATGCTGCTTAAAACTAAAGTTCACGTTTAGTAAAATTCTAAATCACTGGGTTTGATTTTGTCATTCTTGGGTTTTCAGTTTTTGAGATTAATTCTTTTAGATTGTTAATCAAAGAGTATTAGTCATACTTTTTTCTCACCAGGAGAAAAACCCAAAACATTTTAAAAGAAATAAATAAATCTTTATCTGGGCTCCAGGATTTAGGAGCTTCAATCCAGTTGTGTTACAATCACGGAGGGAACTGCATTCCCCTATTGAAGGGAAGAAGCAGAGAGACGATTTGTGATCCTTCCCATACTCTTTCTCTGTTATTCCCCACACTGCCACTGATGGCCAGGGGTTAGTTAGGTCCTGCTCAAAGATGCTCCTCACTGTAAAGACCTGGTTTTCATAGTATTTATTCCCCTGAGGGCCCCTTTTTTGCAAGCAGTAATTCTGTTCATTTAGATATTAACACAGAGTCTAAATGACTCTCTCCCATTGTTTTTATTCTTCTCTTGTATATTACATCCCTCCTCTCCCAGCCTCTATCCCACACCTCCCCTCTCCCCCAGATTCAGCCTCCCTCTGCCTCCCCTTAGGAAAGGACAGACCTCCCAGGACATCAAGCAAATGTAGCATAATAAGCTACAACAAGACCAGGCACATACCATTACATCAAGGCTGGATGAAGCAATCCCCTATGAGGAAAAGGTGTCCACAGGAACGCAAAAGAGTCAGAGACAGTACCCACTCCTACTGTTAGTAATCCCACAAAAACACCAAGCTACTCAACCTTAATATATATATACAGGACCTAGGTCAGACCCTATAGGCTTCCTGATCTATACAAAACTCCATGAGTCTCAGTCAATTGACTCTGTGGGCTGTGTTCTCCTGGTATCTCTGACCTCCCCTCCCTTCCTCTGCAGGACTCCCTGACCTCAGTCTAACGTTTAGTGGTGGAGCTCTGCATCTGTTCCCATTTGCTGTGGCATGAACATTTCTCTGATCTCTTTGATGATGATTCTCCTAGGCTCTGGTCCCAGAACACTTTGCAGGCAGAACAAACTTTAGGTTAAAGGTTCTGGGGCTGAGTTGGTGTCCCAATCCCTCCAGTTGAGGCACTGCCTGGTTAGAGAAGATGGCTAGTTCAGGCTCCCTGTCCTGCATTACAAGGAGTCTTTCCGAGGGTTACTCTCGTAGGTTCCGTGGAGTTTTCATTACACTGGGTTTCATTACCCCGAAATGCCCTCCAATTCCAGTTGTTTCTCCCAGTATTTTCTCCTTCCCTCCCTCAATGTGATCCCTCCTGTTTCCATTGCACCCTCCCCTAGCTCACCCACAAAATCTATGCTATTTCCTCTTCCCAGGGAGATCCACGTGTCCTACCTTGAGCCCTCCTTATTACTTATCTTCTCTAGGTCTATAGATTGTAGCATGATTATACTTTACTTAACAGCTAATGTCCACTTATTAGTGAGTACATATCATGTTTGCCTTTCTGGGTCTTTATTGACTCACTCAGGAGGATCTTTTCTTCTATCCATTTACCTTCATATTTCATGATGACATTGTTTTTAACTACTGAGTAATACTCCATAGTATAAATGCATCACATTTTCTTTATCCATTTTTTTGTTTGAGGAATATCTAGGTTGTTTCCAGTTTCTGGCTATTATGAATAAAGCTTCATTGAACATGATTGAGCCCTTGTGGAAGGGTGGACCATCCTTTGGGTATTTGCCCAAGTGTGGTATAGCTATGTCTTGAGGTAGATGGATTCCCAATTTTCTGAGGAACTGTCATACTGATTTCCATTGTAGCTTTACAAGTTGGCACTGTGCCCATCAATGGAAGCCTTTTCCCCTTTCTCTACACCCTCACCAGTATGAGCTACCACTTTCGTATTTGATCTTAGCCATTCTGACAGGTGTAAGATGGAATCTCAAAGTCATTTTGATTTGCATTTCCCTGTTGGCTAAGTATGTTGTATGTTTAAGTTTTTCTCAGCCATTTGAGGTTTTTCTATTTAAATCTGTACTCCATTTTTAAATTGAATTATTTGGTTTGTTGATGCCTAGTTTCTTGAGTCTTTATATATTTTGAATATTAGCCCTCTGTCAGAAGTGGAGTTGATGAAGATATTTTCCCATTCTGTAAGCTGCTGTTTTGTCCTATTGATGGTGTTCTTTGCCTTACAGAAGCTTTTTGGTTTCATGAGGCCCCATTCATTGAGTTTTGTTCTTACTACCTGTGCTATCTGTGTTTAGTTCAGGAAGTAGCCTTATGTACCAAAGTGTTCGAGGCTATTCCCCACTTTCTCTTCTATTAGGTTCAGTGTTCCTGGTTTTATGTTGAGGTCTTTGGTCCACTTGGACTTGAGTTTTGTGCAGGGTGATAGATATGGGTCAGTTTTCCACAAGATTATTCAACATGCTGATATCAAGTTATACCAGTATAATGTTGAAGATGCTTCTTTTTCCATTGTTTCTTTCTGACTTCCTTATCAAAAATCATGTCTCCAAAGCTGTGTGGATTTATTTCTGGGTCTTTGATTCAATTTCATTGATCAACCTGTCTGTTTTTATGCCAATACCATATGGTTTTTATACTATAACTCTGTAGTACAGCTTGAAATCAAGAATGGTGATACCTCCAGATGTTCCTTTATTGTTCAGAATCATTTTAGTTGTCCTGTTATTTTTGTTTTGGTTTGATTTTGCAAATGAAATTAAATATTTTCCTTTCAAGGTATATGAAGAATTGTGCTGGAATTTTTATGGGGATTAAGTCAAATATGTAGATTATTTTTGTTTGGATGGCTGTTTTTGTTGTCAATCTTATCAACCTATGAACTTGGGAGATCTTTTAACCTCCTGATATCCTCTGAATTTCTTTCTTCATAAGATTTGAAGTGTTAGTTGTACAAGTCTTTAACTTGCTTAGTTAGAGTTACTCCAACACATATTATATTAATTGTGAAGAATGTTTTCCCCTAATTTCTTATTCACCCTGTTTGTCATAAATGTATAGAAGGGGTGCTGTTGTTGTTGTTGTTGTTGTTGTCAATCTTGTATCTAGCCACTTTGTTGAAGGTGTTTATCAGCTGTAGGGGTTCTCTGATAGAAATTTTGGCATCATCTATCTATACGTTCCTATTATCTGCAAATAACTATACTTTGACTTCTCCATTTCCAATTTGTTTCTGCTACATCTCCTTCAGTTGCCTTATTGTTCCAGCTACAACTTCAATTATGCTGAATAGACATGGAGAGTGTGGACAGGTTTGTCTTGTTCCTGATTTTAGTGGAATTGCTCTATGTTTCTCTCCATTTAATTTGATGTTGGCTATCAGTTTGCTGTAAAGTGCCTTTACTACATTTAGGTATAGCCTTTGTATCCCTAATCTTTCCAAGACTTACATCATTTAGTGTAAAGGGCCAAAAGGCCTTATGTGCACAGATAAGCACCAGAGAAACCTAGAAAGCCAAACACACAGTTTACCTCTTCAGTGGAATGAGGTGCTCAGCCAGGAATGCCAGGAATGATGTAGTTTACATCCTGCTGATCCTTTACTGTCTGATGAGACAGGCTCTGTCTATATCTTCCAGAATTTTTGTATTTTCTTATCTCAGACCCATTCCTCCTAAATCTTGTGCATTGCTTTTAGACCATAAATCCCTATGAGAGATGTCACTTGCACTTAAAAACAGTCTAAGTGATTTCTATATTATCTTAGGGCCAGGCAAATCCTGACTCCCATAGGCATTATATTTACCTCAGTCAATCTCCCTAGACCGTAAATCTTGGGCACTATCTCTGAGTCAATAGTTCCCATTTGTATGAAAGAAGTCATATGTACTTTGCTAAGAGCTTCAATGTAAACATGCCTTAAGCTTTGCTCTACTCATGGGGCTAAGTTAATTAGTACCTGAATACTTTTTCCAAAATTGTGCTATGCTTGAATATGGCTAAAGTAAAATGATCTGAGCCAGACTAGAAGTCCTAGTCCAGTACCAGTTACAATAAAATTGGGCTGAGCAGAGACTCATTATTACCTCACTCTGATTATTTTTTCCCTACCTACTGTAAAGCCTGCATGAGAATCACAATAAAATTGGGCTGAGCAGAGACTCATTATTACCTCACTCTGATTATTTTTTCCCTACCTACTGTAAAGCCTGCAGGAGAATCACCACAATGAAGTGACATGGGATTTTGTCAGAGGCTTTTTTAGCATCCAATGAGATGTGTTTTGTTTCAGAGGTTTTTGTTGTAGTTTTCTTTCAGTTTGTTTGTGTGTTTACATTTACTGTTTTCCTGTGTTGAACCACCCCTGCATCTCTGGGTTTTAGCCTACTTGATCATGATGGATGATATTCTTTATGTGTTTTTGGATTAGATTTGTGAGTACTTTACTGAATTTTTATATCTATGTTTATGAGGGAAATTAGTCTGTAATTCTCTTTCTTTTGTTGAATCGTTGTGTGGTTTGTGTGTCAGGGTGACTGTGGCCTCATAAAAGAAATTCCTCAATGTTCCTTCTGTTTCTATTTTGTAGAATAATTTGAGTAGTATTGGTGTTATCTCTTTTTTGAAATCTGGTAGGATTCTGTACTAAAACAGTCTGGCCCTGGGATTTTTTTTTTTTTTTTTTTTTTTTTTTTTTTTTTTGCTTGTGAGACTTTTAATGTCTACTTCTATTTCCTTAGGGCTATAGGTCTATTTAAACTGTTTATCTGATCTTGATTTAACTTTTGTAAGTGGTATGCATGTAGAAAATTACCTGTTTCTTTCAGATTTTTCAATTTTCTGGAGTACAGATTTTTAAAGTATGACATGATATTTCTTTGGGTTTCCTTGGTGTCTGTTGTTATGTCCCATTTTCATTTGCGATTTTGTTATTTTGGATATTCCTTCTCTGTCTTTTAGTTGGTTTGGATAAGCTTTGTCTATCTTGCTGATTTTTTTCAAAAAACCAACTCTGTTTTAATGACTCTTTGTATTATTCTTATTTCTTATTGTTTCCATTTTAATGATTTCATCCCTCAGTTTCATTATTTCCTCCTGTCTCCTAGTCTTGGGTATGCTAGCTTCTTTTTGTTCCTTTCAGGTACACTGTTGTTAGTATGAGATCTCTCCATTTTCCTTATGCAGGTACTTAGAGCTATGGACCTTCCTCTTAGCACTGCTTTCATAGGGTTGCAAAAGTTTGGGTGTGTTGTGCATTCATTTTCATTGAGTTCTAGGAAGTCTTTTATTACTTTCTTTATTTCTATCTTGACCCAGTAGTCATTCATTAGAGGGTTCTTCAGTTTCCATGGGTTTGTAGGCTTTCTGTTGTTTCTGCTGTTGTTGAAATCCAGATTTAATTTGTGGTAGTCTGATAGGATGTAGAAGGTTATTTCAATTTTATTATATCTCTTGAGACTTGATTTGTGACCCAGTATGTGGTCAGTTTTGGAGAAAGTTCTGTGAGGTGCTGAGGAAAAAGGTGTATTCTTTTGTGTTTCAGTGAGATGTTCTGTAGATATCTGTTATATATCTGTATGTCTCTATTTAGTGTTTGTCTGAATGGCGTACCTATTGGTGAAAGTGGGGTATTGAAGTCTTCCCCTCTCAATGTGTGAGGGTCAATGTGTGATTTAAGCTTTAGTAGTGTTTCCTCTACAAACGTGAATGACCTTGCCTTTGAGGTATAGGTGTTAAGAATTGAAAGTTCATCATAGTGAACTTTGAAGTATCAAGTTTCCTCTGTCACTTTTGATTAATTTTGGCTTGAAGTGTATTTTGTTAGATATTAGAATGATTACATGTAGTCAAAAGTTTCTCAGGTCCCACCTGACCCCCATGGTCCAGACAAATCTCTCTCACCTGCAGTCTTGTAGGCGCTCATACCCACATAAACACACAGAGGTTTATATTATTTGCAAAATGTATGGTCTTTGGCAGGCCTCTTGCTAGCTAGCTCTTATGTCTTAAATTAACTCATTTCTATTAATTAACCCATTTCTACTAATATATGTTTTGCCATGTGTTCCGTGGCTTTACCGGTCTGCTGGCATGTTGTTTCTTGGGTAGTAGGCTAGCATCTCTACCATTCCACCTTTCTCTTTCCTGTCTTTCTCCTTCATTTTTCTGCCTGCTTCTAAGCTGCCTTCCCATAGGCCAAAGCAGCTTATTTATTAACCAATAGGAACAACATATATTAACAGTGTACAGAAAGACATCCTCCAGCTATTACATCACCTTGTTTCTTAGATCCATTTGCTTGAAATATCTTTTCCAACCATTTATTGTGAGGCAATGTCTATCTCTGATGTTGAGGTATGTTGCTTGTACACAGCTGAAGGATGGATCCTGCTTTCATCAATTCTGCCAGTCTGTGTCTTTTTATTGGGAAATGAATCCTGTTATACTTAGAGATATCAATGACCAATGATCGATAATTCATGTTATTTTGTTGTTGTTGTTGTTTTGGCAATACGTTGGGGATGTGTGTGTGTGTGTGTGTGTGTATGTGTGTGTGTGTGTGTGTGTGTGTGTGTGTGTGTGTGTGTGTGTGTGTGTGTGTTCCTTCTTTTGGCTTTGCTGGTGTGAGTAATTTTTTTTATTTCCTGTGTTTTCACAAATATGATATATCACCTTTACTTGGAGTTTTCCTTCTATTACTTTCTGTAGGGTTGGATTTGTAAAGAAAGATTGTTTAAATTTGACTTTATCATGGAATATGTTGTTTTCTCCATCTATGGTGATTGAAAGATTTGCTGAATATAGTAGCCTGGGTTGGCATCTGTGGTCCCTGAGACACTGTAAAACATCTGTCTAGACTATTCTGGCATTTAGAGTCTCCATAGAGAAGCCAGATATAATTCTAATAGGTGTGCCTTTATATGTTACTTGGCCTTGACCTTCATCCTTAAAGTTTTTAATATTCTTTCTTTGTTCTGTATGTTTAGTGTTTTGATTATTATGTGGTGAGGGAACTTTCTTTTCTGGTCCAATCTATTTGGTGTTCTGTAAGCCTTTTGTACATTTATAGGAATGCCCTTCTTTAGGTTAGGAAATTTCCTCCTCCTCCTCCTCCTCCTCCTCCTCCTCTTTCTTGTTAAAAATATTTTCTGGGCTTTTGAGCTGGGATTCTTCTCCTTTATTCCTACTATTCTTAGGTTTGGTATTTTCATAGTGACCCAGATTTCCTGGATGTTTTGTGTCAGGAAGTTTTTATATTTAACAATTTTCTTGGACCAGTGTGTAATATTTCTTCTACTGCTTTGTCAATACCTGAGATTCTCTCTTCCATATCTTGTATTCTGTTGGGGATGCCTGTGTCTGTTCCTATTCCCCTCCCTACGTTTACCATTTCCAGTTTTCCTCAGTTTGTATTTTCTCTATTGTTTCTATTTCCATTTTTGGGTCTTGAACAATTTTATTCATTTCCTTCAAGTGTTTCTTCTTTTTTTCTTGGGTTTCTTGGCTTTCTTTAAGGGATTAATTCATTTCTTCTGATTTTTTGTTTGTCTTTTCCTTGATTTCTTTAATGGAATTATTCTTTTCCCTTTTAAGGACCTCTATCATCTTCATAAAGTTTGTTTTAAGGTCATTTTCTTGTGCTACAGCTTTGTTGGAATATTCAGGACTTGCTGTAGTAGGATAGCTGGGCTCTGATGATGACCTATTGCCCTGGCTGTTGTTTACTGTGTTCTTACACTGGCATCTAGGCCTCTGGGTTTTGGAGTAATTATAGGTCTACGGTCTGAATTCTGAGTTTGTTTTTGTTACATGGGTGGGGTTTTGTTTTGTTTTCTGTTTCCTCTCTGATTCTTTCGTTGGAGTGGTCTGTGGTTGAGTATAGGGTCTCTACCTGAGTTGGGAGCTGAAGTTCTTGTGGCTGGCATGGCCTCTGTTCCAGTTGAGGGTCCTCCACAAGAGTTGGAGGCCAGGATATGGTGATGGTGAGGGGTGGGGTAACTGGGGGTATGCTGACCAGACCTGAGTGGGGACAGTTTTAGTACTTACTAGCTACCTGCATTTCTAGTGACTGAACTACACTCTGATCCAGCAGGGTGCCTCTGCTGGATATGGTGACAAAGAGAGGGTGGCCAGTTGGGGGTAGGCTGTAGAAACACTGAGAAAGTCATGCCAGTCTACATGCAACCAGCCTGCCTGAGGTTCTGGCAATTGGCATGGCCTCTGATGAGACAGGTGGCTTTCACCAGAGTTGTGGGCCAGGGTACTTATAGGGGTAGGCCGGGCAGGCATTGAAGGAGTGTTGACTGTCTATAGGAGGAAGGCTTACCTGGGATTCTAATTGCCTGCTTGGACACTGGTGGAGCAGAGGAGTTGTGGGAGTTGTGGGTGGAAGATAGAAGCAGGAGGATAAGAAATTCAAGGACTGCCTTAGTTACAAAGTGAGTCGGAAGCTGTGCTGACCAACAGGAGACCCTGCTTTATTTACTTTCTATAATAAGCACTATTCACTGGAACCCACAGAGAACATGGAGACGTTGTCTTCTAAGCAACTAGAAAGCAGAAGCAAGCAGGAGCAGCTTTACTCATAAGTAGCAGAGCAAAGCTAGAGGCCATTATACGTCATTAGAAAGAACACACATCCAGAAGAAGAATGAGAGTAAACAGGTGTGCAATGAATGGTGGTGTGACCAAGGCCACAGGACAAACAGTTCTAGATGTGAACACCACCACAGAACTATAATTAATCATGGAAATACCTTAGTACCGACACCAAAAAATTGACAAAGACATTTCAGGGTGAAACTACACTATAAATCAAATGGTTTTATCAAGTAAGTATAGAAACATTATTCCACCCAGCAACAGAAGAATGCATCTATCAGACACTCGGAACTTTCTCCAAATTAGAATATGTTTTAAATAGAAAGCAAGTTACAAGAAAAAAATGAAACCACAAATTAACAAGAGAAATTATAGAAAATATATAAACATATAGAATAAAACAATGACTTTTTAAATGATTTTAAAAGACAACAAAGGGGCATTAAGTATGATACGTACATGCAATGGAATTATACTCAGTTGTGAGAACCACTGAAATCATGAAATTTATAGATAAATGGATGAAACTGGAAAATAATATACTGAGTGAATATATCCAGACTCAGAAAGACAACTGCCAGTATATTCTCTTACTTGTAAATATTAATTCCAAGTCTTTAGATTTTGGTATATAACTTGAAATAATAGGAGAAGGTAGGGAAGACAAACGGGACCACAAGGACAAGAAGGAGACAGAGCTCTAGCGATGGTAGTGGGAAAGGATGATACAGGTGCTAAGAAAAGGATAATGGGGAAATGTGGACAATTTAACTGGGGGATGACAGGAGGTAATGAAGAGGAGTAAAGAGGGAGGAGGGATGAATAACTGTAAGGATGTGCATCCTTTACCTTTCTATTTCATGACACAATGAAAGCAACTTAGAGGAAAAGGTTTATTAGGGCTTGTAATTCCAACGGCACAACAATCCATGATGGCAGAGCAGAGGCAAAGGGCATGGAGAAGGAATTCAAGCAGGAAGCAGAGAAAGGATGATTTGAATCTCAGCAACTTCAGACCCTGAACCCACTCACTTATTTCTTCCATCAATGCCATATCTCCTAGACTTCATGTTAGCATTTGGGCATCTGTACTGACCTGCTGTTAGAGCCCTGATAGGATTAAAAACCTCAGCTGCAGCCACTAAAAGCACCCCCTGTGTGCATTCATTCATTATGTTTCCTTATAAGGTGGGCCTTGTACACTTCCCATCTCTTTCTCTTTCTCTTCTTCTGCTTTCATCCCCAGGGACCAGTCTCTGCCCCCTTTTCTGCCCCTTCACTCTCCTCCCATCAATAAACCTCCCACATGGGCTCTGTTGTATGGTGTGACTCCTTCCCACTACAGCACTTCCCCAGTCAGTACCAACAACTGGAAACCGAGGATTCAAATGCCAGAACCTGTGTAGGAAATTATCGTTCAAACTAGCACAGGGTGCAGGCAAAAAAAATACTGATAATATAAGTACATACACATATGTGCATATATTTTTAATGGAGATATATTACATGAGGTCATGATACTCCCACCAAGAGCCATGAACTAGCTAAAGAAAATGCCAGAGTCAGTGATAGGGAACCATCACTCAAGTTCTTTATTAGAGGATACAGTTGTCTGCCAAAACAATATGGGCTATTGTCATTGCATGGATGACTTTCAGATGTTGGAAAATGACTGGTATTTCTGAAGACATCATGTTCTTTGTACACAGAACCGGGAGGAATTGATCTGGAACTAAACCTGGTAGCCTTCTCTATGAGGACTATCTCTCATAGTGTAGGAAGGTTTTATGCAAGCTGCCAAGTGAGGAAAAAAAATCAGTTGTCCTACCTAGCTTGATAGCTCATAAACTACAATAACAATTGGTTCAGCAAATATACCTATAAACCAATAGTGACACTTTTATCTTGGGATTAGGCAACAGCTGTCTAATGAATATAAGGCACAACTGGTGGGAGGGAATTCACATCTGGTAGTGTAACATAGCCAACTCCTCATAGTTCTAGAAGTCATAGACCCTAGAAGAGAAATTAGAACTACTACCTTCTTAACAGAATATAATTGAACAATAAATATTCATTTCTATACACACTGATGAGTGTAACATCACTCCTGATCAAAGAAGAATCTTACTGCAAGAGATGGGGACTATTACAGAGAGCCACAACTGGTCAGAATGCAGAGAACTAACCATAAAATGTCTAACCCCAGTTGGTGAATCTTTAATATAACACTTCACTAAACCCAGGGCTTGGGGAAAATCACAGAAAGGGAACAGAAAGAATTTAAGAGCCAGAGGACCAGAACATCTCCGGCTTCTAGACATGACAAAGACTCCAGTCACAAACTCTCAACAATATGATTGCATGAACAAGACCTACTTAATGGTACCACCAGTTGACATGCTGACACAGATTTCAGGATTTCCACAGGTTCCAAACCCTAGGTGAAAATCTACAGGTGGTCAGTGGCTGCTGAGAAAGAATCAGTGTCCTCCAAAGATGATCTCCTGCACAGGTTATTCACTTTCAAGTGGTCAGCCCTGGACACATGTTCATAGAATCAGTGGTAAATGGACTTGTTAAGTTGTATATTCATTGCTGAAAGAGTGTATTAATTAGAAAGGAGGGGAAGGGGGAGTGGGAGGGACAGGAACAACATAGATACAGTGCTCTTGTGTGAAGTTCTCTTTTAAGGCAACAACAAAAGAAACAAAACAAAGCAAACAATTCCACAGGAGCTGAGTGCTGGGATCACATGACAAGGAGCTGAGATTGGTGATAGGGTAGGAAAGCAATGAATGGTGGTCCAACCAGTGCCACAGAACACATAGTACTAGATGTGAAGACCACCACACAGTTGTAATTAACCATATAAATACCTTAGCCAGTAAGTATTGACATAATATTTTACCCAGCAACAGCAGAATACATCCATCAGAAACACAGAACTGTCTCCAAAACAGAAAATCTTTTTGACAGAAAGCAAATTACAAAAACAATGAATGAAACTATAAGTTAATAAGAGAAATTGTATGAAATATATGAACATAAATAAATAAAGCAGTGTCTTTTGAAATCATCAGTGGGTCACTGAAGTCATCAAAATGGCATTAAATATGTTATTTATAAGTAATGTAATTAATATTTAGCTGTAAAGACAATTGAAATCATGAAATTTACAGGTAAATGGATGGAACTGGAAAATATCGTACCAAATGAGAATAATGCAGACACAGAAAGACAAATGCCAAAATACTCTTGCTTATTTGTAGATACTGATTCTAATCTTTAGACTTAAGTATATAAATTGAATAATAGAAGAAGCTAGAAATGTAGAAAGGACCATGAGGGCAAGAAGGAAGGAGGAGATCTAGAGAGAATAAGGAGATGGGATAATACAGGTGCGATGAAGAGGATAATGGGAAAATGGGGAGACTTTAACAGGGAGGGGTGTGAAGGGAAACTCAGGGTGAGAGGAATGGAGGAGAGATAAATAACACAAGGATATGTACCCTTGACATTCCTATCTTGATAATGAAATGCCACAATCAAGACAACAAAAAAGGGTTCATTCGGGTTCATAATTACAAAGGCACAGCAAGAGTCCGTGATGGCAGAGCAGAGGCAAGAGGCATGTGTAGTGGGTAGCTGGTCCAGCTTTGATCTGGAAGTTCCAACCCCCATTGAGGCTTTGGCAACTGTCATGCCTACAAGGCAGGGCCAAGGGAGGCGCCGAGAGACCCGAGATCTGGATGGGCCAGCTCTCTCTCTGTTCCGGGACACTGGACGGTGGAGGTTGACTGAGCAGAGCTCCAGAGAACACCACTGGACTGCCATACACCTTCCCCAGACCCCGTGACCTACCTACCCCTTCATTTGTAAGTTACCCACTAAATAAATCTTCCTTTTAACTACGTGGAGTGGCCTTAATAATTACACCAATAGTCATGCAGGATGGAACTGAAGCAGGAAGCAGAGAAAGCTCACTGGGAATGATGCAAATCTTTGAAACCTCAAATCCTGACCCAAGGACCTTACTTCTTCCATCAATGCAACATCTCATGGACCCACCCAATGAGTACCAACAACCGGAAAGTAAGTGTTCAGATGCCAGTGCATGTGGAGGAAATTATCATTCAAACTCTCACATGGTGTAGACAAATAATAATGATAATATATGGACATATGTACGCATATATATATTTAATGGAGTAACATTTCATAAGGTACTCTCACCAAAGGCCATGAGCTAATTACTAAAAATGCCAGTGTCAGTCATAAGAAACTTTCATTCAGGTTCTTGATTGGAAGAATACAGTTGTCTCCCAAAACAATATGGGCTATTGTCATTGCATAGATGACTTTCAAATACTTATAGGGGCTGGTATTTCTGAAGACATTATGTTCTTTGTACACAGAACTCAGAAGAATTGATCTGGAACTAAACCTGGTAGCCTCCTCTCTGAAGACTATCTCTTCAAGCATAGGAAGGTGTTATGCAAGCTGCCGAATGGGGAAAAAAACCAACTGTCCTTCCCAGCTGGACAGTTCATAAACCACAATAAAAATTGGTTCATCAAGATATACCCAACAATTCCAACAACAGAGAGGGAGAACAAGGAATAGGTGACCATGGTAAATGAAGACCACATGAGAATAGGAAGAAGCAAAGTGCTAGAGAGGCCCACAGAAATCCACAAAGATACCCATACAACAGACTGCTGGCAATGGTCGAGAGACAGCCCGAACTACCTACTCTGGTGATGGGATGGCCAAACATCCTAATTGTCGTGCTAGAAACCTCATCCAACTACTGAGGGATCTGGATGCAGAGATCCATGACTAGGCCCCGGGTGGATCTCTGGGAGTCCAATTAGCGAGAATGAGGAGGGTTTATATGAGTGAGAATTGTTGAGACCAAGGTTGGATAAAGCACAGGGACAAATAACCAAACAAATGGAAACACATGAACTATGAACCAATGGCTGAGGGGCCCACAACTGGATCAGGCCCTCTGAGTGGGTGAGACAGTTGATTGGCTTGATCTGTTTAGGAGGCATCCAGGCAGTGGGACCGGGTCCTGTGCTCATTGCATGAGTCGGCTGTTTGAAACCTGGGGCCTATGCAGGATCGCTTGGCTCGGCCTGGGAGGAGGGGACTGGACCTACCTGGACTGAGTCTACCAGGTTGATCTCAGTCTGCAGGGAAGGCTTTGTCCTGGAGGAGATGGGAATGGGGGCCGGGCTGGGGGAAAGGTGAGGGGGGTGGGAGGGGGGAGAACAAGGGAATCCGTGGCTGATATGTAGAACTGAATTGTATTGCAAAATAAAATAAAAAATAAAAAAAAAGAATCAGTATTTAAAAAAAAAGATATACCCAACAATTCAATAGTGACACTTTTATCTTGGGATTAACCAACAGCTGTCTAATTGGACATAAGGCACAGGAAATGAGAGGGCATTCATATCTGATAGTGTAAGTTAGCCACCTTTTTATGAATCTAAAGTTGATAGACCCTAGAATACCTAGAACTACCCTTTCCTAACATAATGTAATTATATTTTAAATATTTATCTTTATACTCACTTGTAAGTATAGCATCACCCATGGACAAAGAAGAATCTTACTGCAACAGATTGAGACTATGACAGAGATCCACAACAGTTTAGAATGCATAGAACTAACCATGAGGAACCTAACACCAATTGACACATGTTTAATATGGCCTCAGACTAAACATAAAGCTCAAAGGAAATCCCAGAAAGAGAGCAGAAAGACTGCAAGAAACAGAACACCAGAGCGTCTCCCTCTTCCAGACATGAGAGAAGATCTACAGCCACAAAGTCTCAACAATATGATTGCCCAAATAAGCCCAACATAAAGATACTACCAGCTGGCATGCTGACAAGGATTGGGGAACTTCCACAAGGTCCAACCTTGCGAAAAAGGATGAAAGGGAATGAAAATGAAAAGCTACATGTGGTTAGTGGTGGCTGAGAGTCAGTGTCCTCCAGAAAGGTTATTTACTTTCAAGTGGTCAGGCCTGGACACATGTCGATAGAACCAATGTTAAATGGACTCAATTGTATATTCACTGAAAAAAAGACAGGGTATGAATTTAGAAAGAGGATGGGGACACCAGGGAAGTTGAAGGGCAAGAATGATACAGATGCATTGCTCATGTGTGAAGTTCTCAAAAATATTTTACAACAACAACAAAAGAAACAGTCCAATCCATTCACAGAATTTGGAAGGATTATCCAGAATAAAAAGCTTGCAAACCAACTTGAATGGTACATTTCAAAGAGTATACACTGTAATCCACTTGGATTCATTCCAAAGAAGGACAAATGTTTCAACATGCCAAAACTAAATGTCAATTTGACAGACTCTAGAGTCACCAGTTGATAAGCCTCTGGGCATGCCTGGGTGAAGCTATTTTAGCTATGTTAATTGATGAGGAAAGACACATTTTGACTATGGGCAGGACTGTTCCATGAGCATGGGATCCTGGACTGCATGAAGTAGAGAAATCAAGCTGATCACATGCTCACCTTTGTATTTCCCTGTTTCCTCTTAGTGGGTATGTTATATCCAGTATTTTGCAGGCTTTTTTCAACTTAAAGGGTATGTTTCTAAAAAGATTTAAAAAAATAGAGCTTGGTATATTAGATGTTTAAAAAGTCAATCTTACCTAGTGAAATAAAACACCCAGAAACACCCTTTTCGTTTTCTACATTGGAAAAATGTGTCACTGGAGTGAACTCTTTGCTACTGTGCATTTATAAAAAAGTTAATGAACACAATGCAAATAGCCCAGTTACAAAGACTCACTAACAAAGACTGATGCCTAAGTAAAAGAACAAAAGTCATTTATTGTAACGGATGGAGTCTTCTCAACAAGTGATACTGGAATAACAGTGTGTACATGTACATAACAAGATGAATCTAGACTTAGACATCATATCCTCCACAAAAGTTAATTCAAATCAAATCATAAATACCAACTGTAACAGTATAAAAGATCTTTAATAAGGCATGAGAGGAAGCCAGAATGATCTTGCTTATTTGAATCAAACAGAAGGTATCATCTCACAAAAATGTACTTGATTGTCTGGTCTTCACCGAACTAAACCTCTTGTGTAAAACACTAGTTCAAAAGGATAGGAAGGCACTCTGTACATTTCTGGAAACTATGTCTAATATATATATTGATAAAATACTGCTATCCCAATCAGGCAAATAACTCCCAACACAGTAAGGGAATGAAGACAGGGTAGATAGCTCAGTGGATAAGAGTCTTTGTTTCTGTCTAAGTCTGTCAACCTGAGTTTAGGTCACCAGAACCCCCAGAAAGGCCAGACTGAAAAGCAGGAGCATCCATGAGCCCAGTGTGGAAATTGTGACAAGAATGAGGGGAGTAGGGGGTATGGGGAAAGGAGAGAAAAAAAGGCACAGCTTGTGAGGCCTTAAAGGCAATGAAAATACACACCATGATATCTGAATGGCGGACACAATTAAAACACAGGTCAAAAACATAGACAGAGAGCCAGGCAGATCTCTGTGAGTTCAAGGCCAGCCCGGTCTACAGAGCAAGATCCAGGACAGGCAATAAAACTACACAGAGAAATCCTGTCTCAAAAAAAAAAAAAAAAGAAAGAAAGAAAGAAAATAGACAGTATGACACCAGGAGTGAACTCTAATACACAAGATAAGGACTTTAGATGTCAACAGAGAATATAGGCTCACTGATTACATCGATTTTAGAATTTGGTGAAGAATATTGATGATAAATTGAGAGTATATATTGGTGGGTAGGAGCATATGGGAATGCTTATATTATGAATTAATGCATCTCAAATTCTCTAATAATAAAACCTACTTAAATCACTATTTTAAGAAAAAAGACAGGTAATGGGTATGCAAAGGTTATCTTCTGATTTATGAATATGTGCTCTGAAACACGGCATTGTGCCCAGACACACACACACACACACACACACACACACCGTTTACATATACATACACACAAAGAAACCCTTTTAAAAATTATTGTTCTATAAAAATATTTGAAAAAAATTACAATTAAATGCCAAATGAAAATATCTATAACTTAAATGTGTCTCAGAAAATATTAATGTCAAAAGTTTAAAAGTCTTTTGAATTTTCACTTCAGATTAACAAGGAATTTTAAGGACTAGGTAGAAACTGTCCTAAAAACAACTGAAAGATGGCTGGAATTTGTAAAACATAAACAGACAGAGAAGAAATAAATGTGGGCCTACACTTGTCCTTTTGGCTGCCTAGAGAAAATTTTCCAGTTCACAGGGAAGAAAAGGCCACTTCAGTGGACATCCTGGGCTCTGAGGAGAGGACATGCCAATCAAAACATTTTATGCCCTGCCAGGGATGGCATATAAGATGCCTGACGTGCTGCCAGCAGAGATTGGAGAAAAGGGAACCCGAGATTGTGGACCATCAACCCTCCATGTGTTCCCCTCCAGATCTTCTGCTTAGCGTGCCTCTAGAGGGCCAAGGAAGAAATGCCTACGTGTCCCAAGGTCATGCTTTATGGCGTGCACATGACATGTCATCCTCCATATAAATACTTCTTGTAATACTAGTCTTTTTCTTCTATCTGATCTTCATGTTCTGTGTTCCTAGATCAATGGTGATTTCTGTGATGCAGGAAAGGAGTGATATAATTTCACAGAAAATTATACAGAGATGATCACCCAGGCTGAGGTTAAGGCAGTTATGTAGTTCATGGAAAAGAACCTGAAGCCTGGAGAAGCTTTTTAGGCTTGAATAAACTGTGCCAAATGTGTGGTCAACTATAGCAGATGGTATGATGTGTATCAACACACTGGACTTAAATTGGCCATGATGAATAATTCAGTTTCTGAGGATATTCCAAGGACATTGTGTAAAACTTGAGACCCTAAGGGGTATTGACTGAAGACTATGGATGGAGTAACATATAGATGGGATGACAAACTAAAAGTGCTGGAACCTAGAATAGGAGGAAAATAGTGGCCTTCACCAAGAAAGGGAGATGGCAACTTTAATTCAGATACTTTTTATTCCTCCTGAAGGAGTGTGGAGATAATGTGACAATTGATGGAGTGATTGCTACAAGCTTTATTGGGTTCCTAGATTGAAAGGAGCTGCCAAGAAAGGTGAGCTTCCTTTCATAGAAGCTCTATAAATTAGATTAGGTCTTCCTTGGAATTGTTGGAGATAGAAGGACAGAAGTTGCTGACTTGCAGGGACAAATTTCTTGTCTGAGGTCATTGGAGCCCACCAGTCATGGAGCTTAGTGTTTGCAGAGGGCTGAGGAGGAACTTAGGCAGCTACAGGGGTCTTGAGGTTGGAGCAGGCTGTGTTAGAAGGAAATAACTGTCTGGTACATTGACCATTGTTCTTATTTTTATCATTTTTGCGAAAATGCATGTTGCTAGCCTTTGGGTCAAGTACTCAAAAGATTATATACTCATTAATAATAAAAATAGATTATGCTTGCTTTGGTGTTAAGTCTGGGATAGTTCCTGTGTTTAGTAAAAGATGATGAAGAATATATTGGAGATGGTCTAAGAATAACCTTTGGAATCATGAGAACATTTTGTATTGGGTGATTTTCCCTTTTCTTTCTGTTCCCCCTTTACTTATGATAATAAAAGACTGAGGTCACCAGGGCAGAAGCAGAAGCTAAAGAAACTGTAGCAAAAACTAAGTGAAACTAAGAGAAGCCAGAGAAGTTAGAGAAACTAAGAGAAGCCAAGGAAGAAAAAGAAACTTAGCAACTGCAGAAGCCCGAAGTGACCTGTCAGCTTGCATGAACATTGTCTCTGAGTTGTTATTGCTCCTTCCAGGTATCCCATCCTTCAGACCCCCGAAACTGCTGAGGCTGGCCCCCGACAATGCCCATATCAAAGTAATGAGCTTTTCCAATTTGTCATCTTCTAAGCACCAGCTTTTTCAATCTTTATCTTACATACCCATGTTCCTACATCCTTAGTTTTAACAGAAACGCGAATTTATTTGAGGATTTCCAACTGGGCTACCACATTATCTGGAATATTCTCTACAAAGAGAGAAAATTACTCAAAATCAAAGTTAGTGGAAACATAAGGCCTACATTTTTATTTTATTTCATACACAGCCATATTCAGAACAGAAGTGAAAACTGAGTTAATTTTAACAAGATCAAACCACTCTACACACAGAAAGGAATGTTGCTTTATTGTGACTATATGTTAATTTCAACTTTTAAATTTTTTCCTTTAACTGGAAAAAAAAATAAATATTTTAAATAGCTAAAATTTTAAAAATTAAATATTATAAATGTATAAAAGTAACCTGTAATTATAAAATTAGTATAATCATGAAAACATTATGCATAAATCTACACATAAGCATATCAAACCATATTAATATTAACAAATGTCTTTCCTAAACACGCAATGAATTCAGGTTTGGTATTTTTTAATGCAGTGGGGTTTTTTTTTTAAAAAAAAAAAAAACAACTATTACAATCCAGGCTACTTATTCTGTTTTTTTATTTGTTTTAATTCAGATAGAATCTTCTAATGTAGCTCAGGCTGGCCTTGACTCAAAGCAATTCTCCTAATTCAGCTTCATAAGTGACAGGGCTCCAGGTGCATGCCTGACTCAAAGCCCTGATTCTGTTACAGGGTAATTATTTTATTTACTCCTTCTTACAAGATTTAATATTTTGTAAGAGAAACCCTGATGATGTTTTTTTCTTTTCATGTGTTCTGTTAGTTTATTTTACATATTATATTGCTGTCATCTTACTTCAGATTCTCTCATACTCTTCTCAAGTGTAATATTTACTTGTTGTCTATATTTCCCTTTACTATTAGTATAAATCAAATATAAAAGTGTGTGTTTCATCACAATTCCATTCTATTATAAATTTTTATGAGTTCTTGCTGTGGGATGATCTGTATGTCAAATGTGTTGCTGATTGGTCAATGAATAAATCACTGATTGGCAGTGGCCAGGCAGGAAGTATAGGCGGGACTAACAGAGAGGAAAATTGAGAGAACAGGAAGCTGGGAGAGAGACACTGCCAGCCGCCATCAGGACAAGGAAGATGTAAAGTACCGGTAAGCCACAAGCCACGTGGCAAAGTATAGATTAATAGAAATGGATTAATTTAAGCTGTAAGAACAGTTAGCAAGAAGCCTGCCACAGCCATACAGTTTGAAACCAATATAAGTGTCTGTGTATACTTGATTGGGTTTGAGCGGCTTGGGACTGGCGGGTGAGAGAGATTTGTCCTGACTGTGGGCCAGGCAGGAAAACTCTAGCAACAAATGGCGTCCAACGTGGTGGCAAGAGTTTCCACCTAAAACCTGAAAAAAAAGGTTCTAAAACGGAGCTAAAAACAGCTCCTAGTTGTTTCTTTTAAGCTAACGGCAGCCTGCGTGTTTGAGCTACTATGGCGGGTTCCTGGCGTGCATGTTCGACCTGCAGTATGGTGGGAATGAGGCCTCTGCAAGTGGCACATTAAGCTGTGTGGTGGATTTAGCCTTTGCTAGTTCAAAACAAAAAAAAAAGAGGTTTCTGGGCTACACACTGCTTTGATAGAAGCATAGACCCACTATTTCTGAGAGTTGATGGCTCCCAGAGCTGGCGGAAAACGTATCACCGCCATGTTGGGAAGCTGAAGTGGGCGGAGCCAGCAGCCACAGCGCCAGCGCCGTTTCAGGCTTAGAAGGCTGCAGTTTAAAGCAATAGGCTCAAGCTAATATAAAAAAATAAGCCACGTAAAGATGGCTACCACACAGAGAATCTGGATTATGTTCTCTTTGATATTCGTAACTGAAGAAAAACATTTGATTACAAAAGCTGTTGAGTTATGCCAAAATGTATATTTTAAAGGTACCTTGACTTCAAAATTTGGATGTAAGGATATGTTGCTTTGGAAAGGAGGCTCTGCTTTTGTTTCCACAGAAAGCCAGAGGCTATGGATTTGCTCAAGATTAAGACACATCAGGTTTGACCAGCCAAGACCACCTGAAAGGTCTCCGATGACACCATGGCCCACATGATCCAACATCCAGAACGGTTTCAAGGCAACTGGCTCAGATGATACAGCCTCACGGACTACTCCATGATCCTAAAATTTTCTTTGTTTCCCCAGAAGATACAGCGGCCCCCTCCAGCAGGAAGTAGTAAGAGAAGCTACGCCCAAATTCCCAAATATACCAAGCTGACTTTGGAGATGTGTAAAGGTTAAAACCTTCCTTTTTAAGAAAAGAAAAGGGGAGGTGCTGTGGGATGATCTGTATGTCAAATGTGTTGCTGATTGGTCAATGAATAAATCACTGATTGGCAGTGGCCAGGCAGGAAGTATAGGCGGGACTAACAGAGAGGAAAATTGAGAGAACAGGAAGCTGGGAGAGAGACACTGCCAGCCGCCATCAGGACAAGGAAGATGTAAAGTACCGGTAAGCCACAAGCCACGTGGCAAAGTATAGATTAATAGAAATGGATTAATTTAAGCTGTAAGAACAGTTAGCAAGAAGCCTGCCACGGCCATACAGTTTGAAACCAATATAAGTGTCTGTGTTTACTTGATTGGGTTTGAGCGGCTTGGGACTGGCGGGTGAGAGAGATTTGTCCTGACTGTGGGCCAGGCAGGAAAACTCTAGCTACAAGTTCTTATTTTGTATGTTATTTTAAAAGCATTTTGATTATAATCATTCTCTTAGTAACAGCTTTACCTGGGACTGTGGCTTCCATTAAAGAATACAGAATAAATATTCACTCACTCTTAGCTGCATGTGATTTTACTCATAAGCTAAACTTGAGTGTCTTTCAGCAAAGTTAATGTGTATGAACATCTCTTCTTTTTCTTGAGGACAGGGGATGTACCTGGACTGTTCTTTCTCTACCCACTTGGCTAGAATGTGTCAATAATTGAATTCATGTTCCTGTTTCAAGCAATGGAAACCCAAAGCAGGTGATGGCTATGACAACCTCAGGATTTGTCTACCCTGGAATGTTACAGGAAACAAAAACTAGTCTATTTTCTGAAAAATCAAATTTAAACTGTATTTATTATTATCAGTGAGTCAAAATTGAAGTTTCTGAATACACTGTAGACTGGGTAATTATTTATCCCTAGAGTTTGTGTTGTATTGTAGGGTTGTGAGTGTCATCCTCAGCTACTGATGCTATGTGTCTGTACCAGAATCCTGGATGGGTAAATAAAACCTTGGTGACCTGATCCAGTTCCATTGGGGGCTCCTCAGCTATTGGTTCACAGTTCATGTGGTGTTTGCTCAGCCTAGTTGAAGGGAGGAGGGGACTGGACCTGCCTCAACTGAATCTACCAGACTGAGTTGAATCCCCAGGGGAGACCTTGCCTTGGAGAAGGTGGGAATGGGGTGTGGATTGCGGGGAAAGGCTTGGGGGTGGGAGGAGGGAGGACAGGGGAATCCGTGCCTGATATGTAAAATTAAATTAATTATAAAATTAAAAAAAAAAACCTTGGTGAACATCCATAAGGGATTAATCTGTTCCTGTTTGAGAACCACTAGCTCACATAATAGTGGTGTGACAATTGTCCTATAGAGTTTATAATGCCTATTGATGGACTTATAGAGTATACACTACAGTTTTCACATTAGGTATCAGATGGGAGAAAGTAACCACAGCAGCACAGAGATTTGACAGGTGGTGATCGCTCATCCTCCTGCCGTGGCTTTGTTAAAGCCTGTGGTGCTGCAATCATCAGATTCTGTCTGCAGAAGAAAGGCAAGTACTTAAAGGAGACACAAAGTTTCTACAGCCTCTCAGTCCTGATGATAAATTCCACAACCTAAAATGAACACAGACTGGAAACACAAACTGTTGTAATGGGTATACTTATGACAGTAGTACAATTTTTCTTTAAAAAGTTACTTATTTATCTATTAGACAATCATCCTAACATTGGCGATGGCCTAAAATGTATTCTCAGAGTTGAAGAAACCAGCTATTATAAAATGTCATACACACACACACACACACACACACACACACACACACACACACACAATGAGAAAGAATTTTTTCTTGGTTTTTCTAAAAGATCTATGTAGTGAACTTTTCGAGGAAAATATGGGAGCCATTGGGGACCATACCCACAGAGATGTCACCTTCTTGCTGCTTGGCAAACTGATTTCTATGCATAGGAAGGATACATTCAGATTTTGATGTCCAGAGTGAGAGGTCAAAAACGTCATTTCCCTCTAACATTTATTTTTCAGAAAACACATTTTGGTAATAGATTCTCTTTTCATTTATCGTCTATAAGCTATCTAACTAGAGAGAAAACATTTTCAAGTATCTCTAATAAAACAGGACTGTCTCACAGCTAACAATCACTAGAATAAATGAAAGTACATCTACAACTCCTGATTTCAAGAGCAAATTGTATTTCGTTTGCTTCCTGCTTCAGGCTGATAATCTGGTAGCAAAATATTACAGATGTCACCTTAGTCTTAACCAGCAGTGAACTATATTATGGCATACTGACAGGCAAGATGTGCCCACCTGTGCACAAATAGTATGATTGCTATAGTGTAACTAGCTGCTCTCTAGTGGTATTTGAGGCCTACTCCATGGAAGGCAGTTTATGCCTTCTGTAAGTTCAGTCAAATAACCATGCTTGAGGAAGTCTTAGATTCTCATTTGGGACTTACTATTGCTGTGTAAATAGGTTGACATGGTCCCAGAGCTTTCTAAATATGTAAGTTCATGCCATAAACAAATGTGTCAGCACATGCTCTTCCCATCAGAGAAGTTTATCTTTACAAAAAACACCAGTGAATGAACAGACCTATAGTTGTTAGTGTTGATGATAAGCAATGGATGAATGCACAGCCCTAAAGAAGACATTTATGCCATGTCCTCCAAGACTCATGGAACATTGGGAAAAGAGCAGAAAAGCACTGTAAGAACCAGAAATCATGAGAAGGACTCAAAATGCTATCTTCTTGGCATGACACAGTCATTGTAATCTTGACTAAAGATCCTTGAGGTCATTTTCGGTCAGCCTGTATGAGAATGGGTTGGACACTTGCCACTGATAAATCAAGGATGGCTCATAATACCACTGGCCCTCCATGCTAAACTATTGCATACTGATGTAGTCTGAGGTAGGAGCGGTCGTTGTCTTCAGTAGAAGAACTATATATGAAGCCAACAGGCTCCAATGGGCAGTTCCAAACTGGCAGTTACACAGACGGCACTAGTTAACTTCAGTGTTTCATAAAACATAGGACATGAAGGTAAGAAAGGTAGTCTAGGGAAAGTGTTAGGCGGTCAATGGGGATAAGAGGAAAATAGGAGAGTGTAGGAGTTGTGAGACCAACTAGAAGACATAATAGACATGTATGAAATTGTGAAAGAACACATATAATAAAGTTAAAATAAAGGAAATAGGAACAGCAGAATACTTGCAATCTCAGGAAATAAAACAAAACATAAATTAGATTAACTTAAAGTAAGACATACTAGATCAATATCCAGTGAGGCCTGCCCCTAGAATCCATCCCTCGGCCCCAGGCATTACCCGGGAACACCCACCCAACTCAGCTCCAGTTGCTGGCCAGCAGGCAGAGCTCCTGTGGGGAGGCTCCCCATTCACGAAGACCCCCTCAGCGGATCCTGCAATCTACACACCCTGCCCCCATACCCATCTGCCTGAGACCCCAGCCACTTCCTGAGGCTTGGAAACCAACCCCCAGCTCTCATCCAGCCTAGAGAGCTCTCATCTGACCTAGAGAGAGACCTCTTGTTGGACAAAGAGCTGTCATTGGACCAAGAGTAACCTCAGCAGACAGGGAATCTGCCGGCCGTCATTAGACCAAGAGTGGCTTTCTGAGAAGTAGAATCTGCCACCTCTCATTGGACCAAGAGAGGCTTCCTGAAACACAGAATCTGTCAGCTCTAACTGGACCAAGAGCCCTGAAAAGACCAAGAAGGGATCCGTGAGTCACAGAATCAACTAGTTTGGGTTGACCCAAGAGCAGTTACCTGAGACAAAGAATCTGCCTGCTCCAATTAGACCAAGAGCTAAGATTACACCCATAAAGGCCCCCTGAGACACAGACACAACAAGCACAGAGTGGACCAAAAGCAACTCACTCAGACACAGGCACCTGCTATACCTATTAGACAAGGAGATGGGCAGACGTCAAGGCAGAAGTACATACAACAACATAAAGAGCAATACAGCATCACCAGAACCTAGCCCTCCTCCAACAGCAAGACCTGAATATCACAAGGTAGAAGAAACAGAAGAAAGTGACCTTAAGAATAGCATCATGAAGAAGCTAGAGACCTTTCAGAAAAAAATGAAAAATGAAATTGAGGAAAAGACAAACAAAAAAGTCGAAGAAATCAATAAAGAACTTGAGAAAGACAGACAAAAAATTGGAAGAAATATATAAAGAAATAGAGGAAAAGACAAATAAAAAATTGGAAGAAAGCAATAAATCCCTTAAAGAAAACCACGAAAAAGCAATTAAACAGGTGAGGGAAACGGTTCAAGACCTGAAAAGGGAAATAGAAACAATGAAGAAGCCACAAACAGAGGGAATGCTGGAAATAGAAAATCTGAGTAAACAAACAGGAAACACAGATGCAAGCATAACCAACAGAATACAAGAGATGGAAGAGAGGATCTCCGGTGTAGAGGATACAATAGAGGAAATGGATCCATCAGTCAAAGAAAATACCAAAGCCAAAAAGGTCGTAACACAAAATGTCCAAGAAATCTGGGACACCATGAAAAGACCTAAGAATAATATGGATAGAGGAAGGAAAAGAATATCAACTCAAAGGCACAGAAAATATATTCAATAAGATCACAGAGGAAAACTTTCCCAACTTAAAGAAGGAAATACCTATGAAGATACAAGAAGCCTATAGAACACCAAACAGACTAGACCCCCCCCAAAAAAGTCCCCTCACCACATAATAATTAAACAACTAAACATATAGAATAAAGAAAGAATATTAAGAGCAGCAAAGGAAAAAGGCCAAGAGACTTATAAAGGCAAACCCAACAGAATAACACCTGATTTCTCAATGGAGACTTTGAAAGTCAGAAGGACCTGGACAGATGTAATGCAGACACTAAGAGACCATGGATGCCAGCCTAGACTAATATACCCAGCAAAATTTTCAATTATCATAGACGGAGTGAACAAGACATTCCAAGAGAAAACCAGATTTAAACAATACCTATCCACAAATCCAGCCCTATAAAAAGCACTAGAAGGAAAATTCCAACCTAAGGAAGTCAGATACACCCTCAAAAACACAGGCAATAAATAATACCACAGCAGTAAACCCCAAAGAAGAGAAGTATACACACACTACCACCAAAAGATAACAGGAACTAACAATCATTGGTCATTAATATCCCTGAATATCAATGGACTTAATTCACCTATAAAAAGACACAAAGCTAACAGAATGGATACAAAAGCAGGACCCATCTTTCTACTGCATACAAGAAACACACATCAATTTCAAAGATAGACACTACCTCAGAATAAAAGGCTGTGAAAAGTCTTTCCAATAAAATGGCCTTAAGAAGCAAGCTTGTGTAGCCATCCTAATATCAAGCAAAATAGACTTCAAACAAAAATCAATCAAAAGAGATCAAGAAGGACATTACATACTCATCACTGGAAAGATCAACCAAGATGAAGTTTCAATTCTGAACATTTTATGCCCCAAACACAAGGACACTCACATATGTAAAAGAAACATTACTAAAGCTTAAATCACACATAAAACCTGACACATTAATAGTGGGAGACTTGAACACCCCTCTCTCACTACTGGACAGAACTGCAAAATCGAAACTTAACAAAGAAATAAGGGACTTAACTGATGTTGACTCTTATGCTCAGCAGCGCATGGAACCTTCTCTAAAATCAACCACATACTTAGCCACAAAACAAATCTCAACAGATACAAAAAAAATTGGAATAGTCTCCTGTGTTCTGTCAGACCACCATGGTTTAAAGTTAGAATTCAACAACAACAAACATTACAGAAAGCCTAAAATCTCATGGAAACTTATTAATGCTCAACTGAATCACCAGTGGGTCAAGGAACAAATAAAGAAAGAAATTAACCACTTCCTAGAGATCAATGAAAATGAAGACACCACATACCCAAACTTATGGGAAGCTATGTAAGCAATGATAAGAGAAAAATTCATAGCATTAAACACCCACATAAAGAAGTTGGAGAAATTTCAAACTAGTGACTTAACAGCACACCAGAAAGCCCTAGAACAAGAAAAAGCAAAGTCACCCAGGAGGAATACATGCCAGGAAATAATCAAATTGAGAGCTCCAATCAATAAAATAGAAACAAAGAGAACAATACAAAGAATCAATGAAACGAAGAGTTGGTTCTTTGAGAAAATCAACAAGATAGACAAGCCCTTATCCACACTAACCAAAAGACAGAGAGAGCACATCCAAATTAGCAAAATCAGAAATGAAAAGGGGCACATACCAACTGACATTGAGGAAATCCAGAGAATCATCAGGTCATACTTCAAAAACCTCTACTGCACAAAACTGGAAAATCTAAAAGAAATGGATAATTTTCTGGATAGGTACCACATACCAAAGTTAAATCAAGACCGGATAAACTATTTAAATAGTCCAATAACCCCTAAGGAAATAGAGTCAGTCATTAAAAGTCTCCCAACAAAAAAAGCACAGGACCAGATGGTTTCAACACACAATTCTACCAGATCTTCAAAGAAGAGATAATACTAATACTCTTTAAATTGTTCCACACAATAGAAACAAAAGGAATTACCAAACTCCTTCTAAGAGGCTATAATTACCCTGATTCTCAAGCTAAACAAAGACGCAACAAAGAAAGAGAACTACAGACCGATCTCCCTCATGAACATTGATGCAAAAATGCTCAATAAAATACTGGCAGACAGACTCCAAGAACACATCAAGACAATTATCCACCATGATCAAGTAGGCTTCATCCCAGGGATGCAAGGGTAGTTCAACATATGAAAGTCTGTCAATGTAATACACCATATAAACAAACTGAAAGAAAAAAAAAAAAAAACATGATCATCTCATTAGATGCTGAAAAGGCCTTTGACAAAATCCAACACCCCTTCATGATAAAGGTCTTGAAGAGATCAGGAATACAAGGAACATACCTAAACATAATAAAGACAATTTACAGCAAGCCAACAGCCACCATCAAATTAAATGGGAAAAACTCAAAGCGATGCCACTAAAATCAAGACAAGACAAGGCTGTCTGCTCTCCCCATACTTATTCAATATCGTACTTGAAGTTCTAGCCAGAGCAATAAGACAACATAAAAAGATCAAGGGGATACAAATTGGAAAGGAAGAAGTCAAGCTTTCACTACTTGCAGATGACATGATAGTATATATAAGTGACCCCAAAAATTTGATCAAGGAACTCATACAGCTAATAAACAATTTCAGCAATGTAGCAGGATACAAGATTGACTCAAAAAAATCAGAGATGCATCACCCTTTACAATAGCCACAAATGATATAAAATACCTTGGGGTAACTCTAACTAAACAAGCAAAGGACCTGTATGACAAGAACTTTAAGTACCTGAAGAAAGAAATTGAAGAAGATGTCAGAAAATAGAAAGATCTCCCATGTTCATAGATAGGCAGGATTAACATAGTAAAAATGGCAATCTTACCAAAAGTGATCTACAAATTCAATGCAATACCTATCAAAATCCCAACACAATTTTTCACAGACCTGGAAAGAACAATATTCAACTTCATATGGAAAAACAAAAAACCCAGGATAACTAAAATAATCTTGTACAATAAAACAACCTCTGGAGGCATCACAATCCCTGACTTCATGCTCTACTATAGAGCTACAGTAATAAAAACAGCTTGGTACTGGCATAAAAACCAACGTGTGGACAAATGCAACTGAACTGAAGACCCTGACATTAATCGGCACACCTATGAACATATGATTTTTGACAAAGAATCCAAAACTGTAACATGGAAAAAAGACAGCATCTTCAACAAATGGTGCTGGCATAACTGGATATCAACATGTAGAAGGCTGTGAATAGATCTATATCTGTCACTGTGTACAAAACTTAAGTCCAAGTGGATCAAAGACTTCAACATAAGTCCAGTTACTCTGAACCTGATAGAAGAGAAAGTAGGAAGTAGTCTTGAATGCATTGGCACCAGAGATCACTTCCTAAATATAACACAGACACTGAAAGAAACAATTAATAAATAGGATCTCTTGAAACTGAGAAGCTTTTGTAGGGCAAAGGGCACAGTCAACAAGACAAAATGACAGCCTACAGAATGGGAAAAGATCTTCACCAACCCCACATCTGACAGAGGGCTGATATCCAGAACATATAAAGAAATCAAGAAATTAGGCATCAAAATACCCAACAGTCCAATTAAAAAATGGGCTATAGAGCTAAACAGAGAACTCTCAACAGAAGAAGCTCAAATGGCTGAAAGACATTTAAGGAATTGCTCAACATCCCTAATCATCAGGGAAATGCAAATCAAAACGACTCTGAGATACCATCTTACACCTGTCAGAATGACTAAGATCAAAAACACTGAAGACAGTCTATGTTGAAGAGGATGTGGAGCAAGGGGAACACTCTTCCACTGTTGGTGGGAATGCAAACTTGTAAAGCCACTTTGGAAATCGATATGGCGCTTTCTTAGAAAGTTGGGAATCAACCTCCCTCAAGACCCAGCTATACAACTCTTGGTAATATACCTAAGGAATACTCAATCATACCACAAGGACACTTGCTCAACTATGCAGCATTATTTGTAATAGTCAGAACCTAGAAACAACCTAGATGCCCTTCAACTGAAGAATATATAAATAAAAATGTGGTATATATACACAATGGAGTACTACTCAGCAGAGAAAAACAATGACATCATGAGGTTTGCAGGCAAATGGATGGAACTGGAAAAGATATTTTCTCCTGAGTGAGGTAACCCAGACTCAGAAAGACAAACATAGCATGTACTCACTCATAAATGGATACTAGATGTAAAGCAAAGGATAACCAGACTGCAACTCACAACTTCAGGGAGGCTACCTAGTAAAGATGACCCTAAGAAAGACACAGGGATCACCCAACGACAGAGAAATGGATGAGATCTACATGCGAAAACTGGGAGTGAATGGGGGTAATGGAGGGCAATGGTCGGGGGAAAGACAGCTTAGGGGAGCAGGAAGTCCCAGCTGGATCAGGAACAGAGTGGGAGAACAAGGAAAGAGATACCATGATAAATGAAGACCCCATGGGAATAGGAAGAAGCAGAGTGCTGGAGAGGTCCCCAGAAATCCAAAAAGATACCTCCACTATAGACTACTGGCAATGGTCAAGAGAGTGCGTGAGCTGACCTACTCTGGTGCCCTCATGGCCAAACACCCTAACTGTCATGACAGAACTCTCATCCAGTGACTGATGAAAGCAGATGCAGAGATCCACAACCAAGCCCCAGGTGGAGCTCCAGGAGTCCAATAGGCGAGAGAGGAAAGGGATTATATGAGCAAGAGATGGAAACCATGATTGGAAAAAGCACAGGGACAAATAGCCAAACTAGTGGAAACACGTGAACTGTGAACCAATAGCTGAGGAGCCCCCATGGAACTGGACCAGGCCCTCTGGATAAGTGAGACAGTTGATTAGCATGAACTGTTTAGGAGGTCCCCAGGCAGTGGGACCAGGACCTGTCCTTAGTGCATGAGCTGGCTTTTTGGAACCTAGGGCCTATGCTGAGACACTTTACTCAGCCTTGGTGTAGGGAGGAGGGGACTGGACCTGCCTCAACTGAATCTATCAGGCTGGGCTGACTCCCCATGGGAGACCTTGCCTTGGAAGAGATAGGAATGGGTGGTGGATTGAGGGGGGAGGCTGGGGGTGGGAGGAGGGAGGACAGGGAAATCCGTGGCTAATATGTAAAATTAAATTAATTATAAAATAAAAATATTTTTTAAAAAAACATATTAGATCATATTTCTGAATGTTGTAGTTTTAACAACATAAAATATAATAAGATAAATTGAAAACCCACATATTAAAATTGGACAAGCCAAGACAACAGAAAAATAAAAGAGCCCAAAGTGAAGGCACAAGAATCAGAAACTCACTTATCTACACATTCAGGAGTCTCAAAAAAGCACTCAACTAAAAGCTATGGTATGTATGCAGAGAAAGAGACAAGTGTAGGCCCTGTGATTACTGTATCCATCTCTGAGTTCATATGAGCTTTGGTGAGGTATTTTAAAAGGCCTTGTGTCCTCCATGTCCTCTGTCCTCAGAGCTCATTCTCCCTCCTCCTCCATGCGTTTCCCTGAGCTCTGAGGGGAGAGAGTTGATGGAGATATCTCATTTTGAGTGGTTTGTTGCAAGGTCTCACTTTCTGCATAATATCTGGCTGTGGGTTTTTGTATTTTATTCCATCTTCTACTGGAGTAAGTCTATCTGATGGATCAATAATTCTTTCTTTCAACAAATATTTGTTGATAATGGTGGTAGGATAGAGGTAAGCAATATTCTACTAAATCCTCACAAATCTAAAAGAATAAAAATAAATAAAACATGTAGTAAAAAAAATGTGAGAATCACTGAAAGGCAAGAGAGTATTGAGTAAATAGCAGAATAATCAAGACTAGATAAAACACACAAACATTGGGTAATACAGTTAAAATGAGAAAAGCACACTGTGACAGAAAGTGCCAGATAAAAGGCCGGGAGACGAGGGAGACTCTCCTCTCCTCATATCTTGCTTCAAAAAGGAGAAAAGAAAAATCTGCTGGAACAAAGATAGCTAAAGCAAAATAGTGGATAACTGACACACCAAGAAGATACTGGGAAATTACTCAGGGCTGCTGTCCAATGTCACTGTCTTAAGTATTCTGATGAGGAAGACATAGAACCCAAGACAAACTTTGCAATCAAACCAGTCTATTGGGAAGAGCAGGCAGTCCAGCACAACCACGTGTGACCTCAAACTCTAAAGACCTGCCCTCTACCCAGTGAAAGAGAGACCCAGAGATTCACAGAAGCACAGGAGCCTGCAACAGGAGCTGACCTGAACTGAAGGCTCTGGAACAAGCCATTCAAGCTAAGACTGCAGAGGTTGAACGCAAATTCCAAGGTAAGATGACAGTATTTACAATGTTAAGATTACAGTGGCCAGTGACACATCAGAGCCTCAGTCTGTGAAATATATGAGAACACTGAGAGACTGTCCAGCAATCTTGAAATATGAATCTGGTCAGGTGAGAAGTCATATACAGCAGCACATTACACTGATGATAAGAAAATTCAAATGAAATGAGTTTTCTCACCATCCCATAATGAAGAGTGAGGCCACATTCTGTCACACATTTAAGCCTGAAAGTAACTGTTGTAAGGAGCAGAAGCATTCCTTAAAGTTCATACCTTAATGACCCATCTAAACCAAGAATCAAGACTGTCACTCTGGAAGGTCTGGCTGGACACTGAGTGTGTGAAGCTCCAGGGCAAATTGGATGTTTTCAAGATCCTGGGAAGTTTTAGTGACTATGAGGGAAAACCAAAGAAAAAGACATTTCTGATCCCTCTGTGGATGTTTTGACTCAAAACTAACCATGAATCTCAATGGGAAAAAAAAGGAATGAATTTGAAAGAGAGAGGAGTTACAGATTACATGGGAGGGTTGAAGGGAGGAAAGTGAAGGGAATTCATATAAAAATATAAATTGTATTAGATATTTGCTGATAATATCTCCCCAGTATCATTAAGCAGGAAATAATTGAAGCAAAATATATATATTTAAAAAGTATTTTGAAAATTTTCAATGTACATACAGTATATAAAATGGGACACCATACCTTTAATTTACAATGTAAGCCAATTTTATGTGCTCCAAAGGGATGGTGAATGAATGCATCCCACACTAAAAGTTTTTAGCAGTATTCAAAGAATGTAGGACATGAGGATTCATTGAGAGGAGATATTTTGTGCAATGAACAATGTATTTAAAACCTTAATGAAAATATGAAACAACCCATCTATCAAATTATGGATTGAGTGAGCTTTAATAGACTCGATAGGCAATTCATTAATTGTGTTTGTATATTTTTAGTGAAAAAATGAAAATTAGTTCAAGTTGAAGAAAAATGGCATGGCTGAAATTGCTCTTCACATTTTGTAACTTCTAAGGTGTTTGTACGTTTATGTCTGCACCCTGTCACCCTGATTCATATCCAGTACAGATGACACCTATAAACAGGATGTAGCAAAAGAAGAGATGGTACACAGAAATAAAAAGAACTGGATCTGTTTTTTTTTCCACATTTCCCTTTTGAGGACAGAGGAACAGACACATGCAGAAAGAAACTAGGAATGCCCAGCCTTTGCAAGTATGCATCCCAGATACCCGTAAACTTCTTTAGCTTATGTGTTAGATCTATGAGAGGCAAGGTAGGCACAATAAAACAACAGCAGCCACACATGGTAACTCTTCCCTTGTTATATCCTTAATGAATTTGTCAGGTAGAGTTGCTTTGTCATATCTTCTATCAGTGTCTTGTCTAGCTCTGTATCCCTCACACTGCTTAATTCAACCAGGAATTTTTCTTTGATTAGTTTGAGCCATGGCCTCTTCCCCAATGATGTTGTTTCTCATTACTCTGCTGATGTCATCAATGCTCACTGAAGGAAGGGTAAGTTTAAAATGATAATTATTTCTGATCTATCTGGCAACTATGTGAGATGGTACACTACTTGGTAGTTCAGAAATCCAGAAGGTCTGATAGATGACAGCATTCTCATGGGGTCTAGGAGCAGTTAACAGGGCTATGGAGATGAGAGAATAAGACTGCAGTCTCGCCAGGCAGTGGTGGCGCACGCCTTTAATCCCAGCACTCGGGAGGCAGAGGCAGGCGGATCTCTGTGAGTTCAAGGCCAGCCTGGGCTACAGTGCGAGCTCCAGGAAAGGCACCAAAACTACACAGAGAAACCCTGTCTCGAAAAAAAAAAAAAAGATTGCAGTCTCCAACACTGGCAACTATAGTACCCACCAGTGACATGTGGGAACAGGACACTTAAAAGGGAAATGCACAACAAATATAGGGTACTTACCAGATATCAAAGATGCACATTAAAGTGTTTAAGATACAGGTCAGTCAATAAAGCATTAACAGCTTGTCATCAACTGCACTGCTACCACTGTGAAATGGACAGAAGAATCCAAAAGCCAGCAAAGGACTTTGTCTCAAATATAGATGTATCTGAGGACAAACAACAAAAATTATCTATTAACTTCTATATGATGTGAAATCTGCCTCAATCACAAGAGATAAATAATCCCTCCTTCCTCTGCATCATACAGTTGGTTCCTAATTAAGTTTGAGGACATATTGTTCATTCAAAACAAACTTTTTTTTTTTTTTTTTGGTTTTTTCAAGACAGAATTTCTCCGTGTAGTTTTGGTGCCTGTCCTGGATCTCACTCTGTAGACCAGGCTGGCCTCGAACTCACAGAGATCTGCCTGGCTCTGCCTCCCAAGTGCTGGGATTAAAGGCATGTGCCACCACTGCCTGGCCCCAAAACAAACTCTTAAGATATATATTTTGTATATTATTCTCAATATTTTTTAAAATTTTGGACCTCCTAAAAACACATCTCTTCAGAAGAATTTTTCATATATAAAACAAGATAGCATATGAAGTAGAAAATTACTATTATCTTTTCTCCTAGGTAAACTCATTTTGAGTTTTGAAGTGAATTTGCTTTACACTTGATTTCAAGTTTAGTAGGAATTATATGGGGATGAGAACTTTGGCTTAAATAAAATGCAGTGAATCACTGTTACAGATGTCTGGCAAGCGCATACTTTCTACCAGGAATTGGTAACTGTGTGTGGTCTATTTGTTCAAGCACTCACTAATGGTCCTTGTTCACAGGAACATAAAACAGGAGCTAGACATAGACACACAGTAGATAATTGCCATACTGTATGGTGAGGTCTGTGAGGACAGAACTCTGAGACTCTAAAAAATCAATCTTAAGTCACGTTGGAATGAATGACTAACTCAACTCAAAATATCAGAGAAAATACGCAGCGACACTGTGCATTCTGATTGTTTACATAAGTTTAAAGTATTGCTCTTGCCCATAGCTCACTACATCCTTGCTGAAAATCAACCTTAGATCTTGTTCCAACAATTCACATTTTTCTACACCTGCACCTGATCCTCACATACATACATCTACAAGATAATTTGTGTCCATTTGAACCAGGGTTAGTAGCTCATCAGCTGCAATTCTGTCATTCACCTGAACAACCCAAGAAATAGACATTTCACTAGATCAATTTACTATCCCTAAGTAGCCTGTAAAAATTTGTGTTAATAAAGCTGGGAGTTAACCAAGCCTGGAAAATATGCTCCAAATCTAAGAAACAGTCCTGGTAGAGTACTTAGTGGGGCCCCTGCTCTTTCACTGAGCCACATCCTCTCCAAGGGCAGGTGACAAGGAGCCAGTGTTTCCTTCGTGCTCTAGGGTGAGTCATCACAGCCTCTTCCCATCTTACTGTATCCTGAACAAATACACATGGATAGGTCTGATGTTTCTTACTATAAATCTTGTTATAAAAATTTACTTCTACCAAAGGTTCTGGCTCAGACTCAGAAAGAGCCCATTATATCAGCTGACAAGACAAATGTCAAAGCTGTCTTGGAAAAGAGTACTGTCAAAGTGAAGGAAATATAGAGGCCTTGGAGAGGATGCTGTGTGACTCCATTCAAAAATCAAACATAGACTAAAGACCTAGCCAATGAAAATAAGCGCACATTAGACCTGTGTACTGTTTTGATAGTCCTGAGAAAATCCTGTGAACAGAAGCAATAAGTGGACCCAGTAAACTACACGAGCATGGTCCATAGGGTTCTAGAGAGTACAGTTAGGCACCAACAAGAAAATTTCACATGCAAAAATCTCTCTATTTTAGAAACTATATTGGACTTACTGAAAGGTGTGTTTATTTCCCAATAATGTTAACCTGGAGCCTCCTGGTGTCCTTCCTGCTGTGCCTCTTAGCGGGCTCTCTTTCAAGTCATATGTCCTCTTTAGTTAGCCACCCAAATACGAAGAGAGTGGAAACAGTATTAAACACAAAAAAACTCCTCTCCTCTTAAAAAGACCAGAAGCAGGAAAGAGAGTGTTCTGGACCAGGAATGGAAGGAGCAGGCAGCTAGTAATTAGTCACTACAGAACTAATGGTTAACCTTCCTTTATTTAAATGCACACATTGTTTCATTGCTTAAAAGCACACGTTGTTTTGTTGCAAGATTCCTAGTCAAATCATCATGGGTAACAGCCAGTGAAGCACAACCATGTGTGGCCTCAAACTCTAAAGGCCCTCCCTCTACCCAGTGAAAAAGAGACCCAGAGACCCACAGCAGCACAGGAGCCTGCAACAGAAGCTGACCTGAACTGAAGGTCTCTAGAACAAGCAATTCAAGCTAAGACTGTGGAGGATGAAAGCAAGTTCCATGATAAAAGTAATGTATTTACAATGTTAAGATTACAGTGGCCAGTGACACATCAGAGCCTCAGTCTGTGAAATATACAGGAGAATTGAGAGACTGTCCAGCAATCTTGAAAAATGAAACTGGTCTAATGAGAAGTAATATAGAGCAACATACCAAGCAGATGACAATAAAACTCAATTCAAATGAATTTCCTTATGTACTCCTGATTGAGAAGAGTGGGACCACATTTTGCCTAACATTTAGACCCTAAAGCAATTTCATAGGGAACAGGAGCATTACTTATAATTCATTCTTTGCTGATCCACCAAGAACAAGAATAAGGCTGTCATTTGGAAGGTATGAGCACTGAGTGTATGAAGACCCAGAATGAACTGGAATGTTTTCTAGATCCTGAGGAGTTATTGGTGTCTATGAGGGAAGACCAACAAAAAAGACATTACAGATCTCTGTAGTGACATTTGAGTCGAATTTTAGTCATGAATCGGAATGAAAAAACACGGAGTGAATTTCAAACAGAACATTATGGAGTGCATGGGAGGAATTGAAGAATGGAAAGGGAAGGGTAAATGGTATTAAAAATATATAATTGGGGCTGAAGAGATGGCTCAGAAATTAAGAGCAAAGACTCTGCTCTTCCAGAGGTCCTGAGTTCAATTCCCAGTAACCACATGGTAGCTCACAACCGGTGGTGATGAGAAATGTTGCCTTCTTCTGACATGCAGGCAGAACACTGTATACATGAGAAATAGATGAATCAAAACAAAGAAAAAATAAACTACGTCTTTGCTGATAATGGATCTCCATTGTCATTCAGCTAAATAACAATTTGAAGCAAAGCATATATTTAAAAAGTGGATTTTGAAGATTTAAAACATATGCACAGTATATAAAATGAGACATCACACCTTTAATTTAGAAAGAAGGTGAGTTCATTCCACACCAAGTGGTCTTTAGAATCATCTAAAGGATTTAGGACTTGGTGACACATAGAGAAGGGACATTCTGTGCAATGAGTGGAGTGACTTTAAAACTTAATGAAAATATGGAACAATCCATCTAACAAATGATGAACTGATTGAGCTTAAATATACTAAATATACAATTCACTAATTGTTTCTATATTTTCTTATTGAAGAAAAAATAAAAATTGATTTAAGTACAAGAAACAATAGAATAACATGCAATCCCTATTCACAAAATGCCACTTCTAAGGTGTCTGTGTATTTATGTCTGCAAAATAACAATGCTGATGCCCTGAATCATATCCAGTATAGACGAAAGCTATAAACATGGAATAGCAAAATAAGAAAGAAAAAATTGAACTGAATCTGTTTTTTCCACAATTCCTTCACCTTGAAATAACAGAAAATATATAACGACACTGTCTGTTTACATGTGCTTAAAGCATTGCTCTTACCCATAGGCCACCAATTTTTGTGGAGAAACAATTTTAGACCTTGTTTAGACAATTCACAAGCATTGTACTACCATAGCATTTGATCCCCACATAGACTCATCTCCAAGATAATGTGTGAATTTGAACCAGTGCTAATAGCTCATAGTTGCATTTCTACCACTAACCTGAACAAATGCAGAAACAGTCACTTCACTAAATCAATTACTCTCCCCAAATAGAGGAGGGTTTGTGTGTGTGTGTGTGTGTGTGTGTGTGTGTGTGTGTGTGTGTGTGCATGTGTGTGTTCATATCTGAAAGTTGGGTGTTGAGCAGCCATGGAGAATGTGCTCCAAATCTGTGAAACAGTCATAGTAGACTATTCAGTGGGATGCCTGCTCTTACACTAAGCCAAATCCTCTCTAACTGCGGATGACAAGGAGACAGGGTTCCCTTTGTGTTCTAGGATGAGTTATGAGCTCATGGCCTTTTTCCCTCTTACTGTATCTTGCACCAAAACAAACAGGTAGGTCTTATGTTTCTTACTATAAACTGTGTTATAAAAAATTGTCTTTACCCCAGGTCCTGACACAAACTCAGAATGAATCCATCATATCTACTGAGCGCAAGACAAATGTCAAGACTGGCGTGGACAAGGTTGACTGCCCATGTGAACTAAATATCAAAGATAGCTTGGAGAGTAATCTTTGTGCACACCATCAATACAGAACAGCATTTGAAGACCTGACCAATGCTAACCTACACAAGTTAGACCGGTCTACACTCTTGAATTCCCTGAGAAAATGTTGTGATTACATGAACCAAGGGAACTCAATTAACTTCAGTAACAAAGCCCATAAGCTCCACAGGAACAGAGACCAACAAGAAAATTTGTTATTCTACCCTTTGGAAGAATGCATAAACTTAGCAATAATAACTATGCTTCTCCGTTAAAGTTAACCAGGGGCCTCCTGGTGTCCTTCCTGCTGTGCCTCTTATTAGGCTCTCTTTTATGTCATACATCCTCTTTAGTGAACCGCCCAAATACAAGGAGAGTGGAGTCTATAAAGATACACAAAAACTTCCTCTCTTCTCCTTCCAGTAAGATGATAAAAATGGCCAGAGGCAGCAAAGAAAGTCTTCTGAACTAGGTGTGGAAGGAGCAGGCAGCTAGTAATTAGCATTATTTTAGAACTAATCACCTAACTCTCCTTTATTTAAATGCACACAGTTTCATTTCAAGACTCCCAGTCGACTCATCATGAGTAACTCAAACTTCCTCACTCTTGTCTGATCAAAAATGAATGGAAACCTGCTATGCTTCAAACTAAAAACTTTGATGGTTATAAAATATTTACTATCATGATGTTTTCTCTTTAACTTCTGTTTTGATAACTGCATACAAGTATATGGTAAATTTTGATCACACTCAGATCTCAGACTGTTATCTCCCTCCATCTTCCATGAACTATAAACTCACTTCCTATTCTCCTGCTCCATGTGTAACCCAGGCATAATACTGTTATAACACTTTCCTGCTTCATGTCTCATGTTTTGGAGCTCACTGGGTCTAACCTGGACTACCACACATATGTACGAAGTGACCCCTGGGACAAAGACAAATCACCAGGTACTAAGCCACTGAAGATAATGACTTCCCTGCTCCAGCAGCAATAACTGCCAATGCCTCTCTGGACAGGCCTAGGTCCTCTGAGACCCTCTCCCATCTATGACTGAAGGTTGACAAGCCCAGTCTTGTCCAGGAACTGTTCCTGCAATCCTATGTCCCTTCCTCCATGTGGAAAAGAAAAATAAGTCTGAGTTGGATGCTCATATTCATCCAAGTCAGTTAGGTTCTTACAGCCCTCAGATAAGGGGCTGGTAAAGTGTTTAAGACAGGCCTTTGTAAACAGAACAGACTTCACACTTACACTTCAGATGACTGCTCCTGCTGCACCACCAACTTCTCCTGAAAGCCTGGTAGGATTATATTCCTCCTAAATCTTACTGTGTGTGTACCTAGTAGAGCACTTGAAGAAAAGCTTTGAAAGCATAGGGGTCTTCATAAAAAGTGGATCTCCTTGACACTCACATAGCATAAAGTCCTCAAAGCAGATGAAGGATGTATAGCCTGGTATTGCTTCCCAAGGAGGTTTTGATGGTGGATCCTTGACATTTGGATTTGTCATGATCTGGATCTTGTGCCCAATTCTTAGACAGTAATTTGCCATGATGTATACTGTAGTGGGTAGCCATTCCAGCTTTGATCTGGAAGTTCCAACCCCCATTGAGACTTCGGCAACTGTCACGCCTATAAGGCGGGGCCGAGGGAGACGCCTGGAGACCCGAGATCTGGATGGGCCAGCACACTCACTCTGTTCCGGGACCCTGGACGGTGGAGGTGGGCCAAGCAGAGCTCCAGAGAGCACCGCTGGACTGCGATACACCTTCCCCAGACCCCGCGATCTACCTATCCCTTAACTTGTAAGTTACGCCATTAAATAAATCTCCTTTTATCTACGTGGAGTGGCCTTAATAATTTCACCAGTATCTGGCGCTCACGTGGGGCAAATTCCAAAGGCCTGGGTGGCTCCCACCCTCAGCCTCCTCCCCAGCTAGCGGGTACCTAAACCCGCCTGCAAAGTTCCATATAACCTGGGAATGCCTACACGGTTCCATTCCCGAAAAAGGGGGCAGCTAGTCCGGTCTCAGTTCCCTAGCTTAGCCCTGAGACCAGCGAAAGAGGCACTCCCCGGCTTCCTGAGTGCCGGCGCCGGCTCCCGCCATCTCGACTCCAGCGAGCTGCAGTCAGCCAAGATCACCAGCAGGCCCTGCTTTGGAGCTGTACCAACGCCACCTGCTGGCTGAAAAGTGCCACTACAGTATACTTTCTAGTTTGCTTGAGGTTTCTCAACTTGGCAGGGCAGGGTATCAAATACCATGATTTAATATACAGTAGAAGACAGTGAAATCTGCTTTTAATTCTGTTTATTTAACTTTACAGATAATGGTTTGAAACATCTGGCTTTTTAGATCCCTTAAGCTTTACCAGGTTTTCAAACACTTTATTCTAATCTGTTCTTCCAATGCTTTTTGTACTGGCTTGTTTATTCAGTTGCATGAGTTCATCATTTGTCCTTCCTTCTCTACAGTACAGCAAGTGTTTTAAACAAAGACCTGAAGCCCATGTAGGAGATAGTATAGAAAGCTTCATTAATAAATGTTTTGTAAAGTTTACTTGGGCTATAATTCCAAGGACTTCAGAGACTGTGGTACTGTGGGTCTAATTATAAGCTAAAAATGTAAGTCATCCTCAAATTGTGGGATTTTCTTCAAAATACTACTAAAGTGACTGGGCATTGCAAAAACACTGAAACTTATGAAAAATAAAGAAATCTGAGAAACAGTTGCAGGCAACTAGAGACTAAGATGTGACAATTGAATGTAACAAGGCATTTTGAAACAGATTGTGGAAGAAAAAAGAGGATGTGGGAGAATTGATGAAATACATAGGAAATGTAAAATTGTTTGAGTTCCGGTGTTGGAGCATTAGTCTTAACAAACACAACAAGCTACGTAAAATCATATAACTGAATAAGCTAACAGTGAATGAGGAGTATCTGGAATTTTGATGGAATGTCTTGCCAAATTACCTTAAAATCTAGGAAAACTCTAAAATGATCATGATTTTTTTAAAATGAACGATAGGAAGAATATATTTCTTAGTTCAATGAGAACAATTCCTTTATTTTCTGCAAAATATTTTTTAATTATGTCCCAGAATTTCTCCATAAACTCCAAATATCTCAATTGAATTGTTTTATTTTGTTTTCTTTTCCTGTGGACCATTCATATTATAACAATGAACTGTCAAATATGAATTGTGTGTCTATGCAGTATCAGGATTCTCTAATAATGACAAGGATAAATAATTCCTCCCTTCAACAAACATTTGCTGATAAAGATTGTAGAATAGAGGCAAGCAATCTCCTATTAAATCCTCACAAATCTGAAAAAGGAAACAATGTAATCACACACGTGAGAATCATTGAAAGACAAGGTAACAGTGCATTAAATAGCAGAATAAGAAAGACTACAAACAAACACAAACACTGGATAACACATTTATAATGGGAAAAGCAAACTGGGACCCAACATGCTAGATAAAAAGCATAGAGATGAGGGAGACTCTCCTCTCCCCATATCTTGCTTTAAAAGGAGTAAAGGAAAATCCCCTGGAGCAAATACAACAAAAGTAAAATAGTGGATCACTGACCCACCTAACAGATGCTGGGAAATGACCCAGGGCTGCTGTCCCATGTCACTCTCTCACATATTCTGATGGGCGAGAAGCAGAACCCAAGAGAAACTCTGCAACCTAACCAGCCTGCTGGGAAGAGCAGCCAGTCCAGCACAACCACATGTGGCCTCAAACTCTAAAGGCCCTCCCTCTACTCAGTGAAAGAGAGACCCAGAGACCCACAGCAGCACAGGAGGCTGTACCTTGAGCTGACCTGACTGAAAGCCTATGGAACAAGTAACTCAAGCTAAGACTGGAGAATGAAAGCAAGCTCCATGGTAAAAGGACAGTATTCACAATGTTAAGATTAAGAGTATAGTGGCCAGTGACACATCAAAGCCTCAGTCTGTGAAATACCCAGCAATCTTGAGAAATGAAACTTGTCGGATGAGACATAATATAGAGCAACACACCCAGCACATGACAATAAAACTCAATTCAAATGAATTTCCTTATGATTGAAAAGAGTGGGGCCACATTTTGTCTAACATTTAGACCCTAAAGTAAATGTCATAGGGAACAGGGAACTACTCATAACTCATTCTTTACTGATCCACCAGAAACTGGATTAAAAGCTGTCACTCTGGAAGGTATGGGCACAGAGTATAAATATCCAAAGTGAACTGGATTTTTTTCTTCAGATTCTGAGCAATTATTGGTTTCTATGAGGGAAGAATAACAAAAAATACTTTACAGAATAAGAAATACTAGATACAAGCATTGGGTATTCATTTATAATGGGAAAAGCAAAGTGGTACCTCAAGTCTAGACACAAAGGGTAGAGATGAGTGTGAAACTCCTCTCCCCTTATCTTGTTTTTAAAAATGAGCTAAGAAAGATCCTCTAGAGCAAAGACAGCCAATGTAATAGGAAATTACTCAGGGCTGCTGTCCAATGTCACTCTCTTAAACATTTAATGAGGAAGAAGCGAAAACCAAGAGAAATCTGCAATCAAATTGATTTGCTGGGATCAGCAGCCAATTCAGCATGGCCACATCTGGAAACAAATCTCTAAAGACCCACCCTCTACCCAATAAAAGAGGAGACCTAGACAACCATAGAAGCACAGCAGCCTGCAACAGGAGCTGACCTGACTGAAAGCCTATGGAACAAGCAATGCGATCCAAGACTGTGGCACAGGAAAGGAAGCTCCCTGGTAGGATGACATTATTTACACGGTTAAGATTATGGTGTTAGTGACACATCAGAGCCTCCAACTTTGAAATAGACAGGGAAATGGAGGGACTGTCCAGCTGGGCACCTGAAGACTAATATAGAGCAGCACACCATGCTCATGACTAGAAAGGTCAATTCAAATGAACTTCCTCATCTGCCCATGATAAAAAAGAGTGAGGCCACATTTTGCCTACACTCTAGGCCCTAAAGTAAGTGTCCTAGGGAGCAGAAGCATTCTTTGCAATTGACTCCTACTGGCCCACCAGGAAGAAGAAACAAGGTTGTCATTCTGGAAGGTCTGGGCACTGAGTGTGTGGAGATCCAGGGTAACCTGGAATGTTTTCTAGATCCTGGGCAGTTGTTGGTGTCTATGAGGGAAGATCAAGGAAAAAGACATAACAGAATTCTGTGGGGGCACTTTGACTAAAATTTTAGTCATGAATTACAATGAAATTCAGGCAGTGAGTTTGAAAGAGTGCATTTAGGAGTATATGGGAGGGCTTGAATGGAAGAAAGGGAAGGGGAAATGGTACAAAAATGTAAAGTGTGAGCCAGGCGGTGGTGGTGTACGCCTTTAATCCCAGCACTCGGGAGGCAGAGCCAGGCGGATCTCTGTGAGTTCAAGGCCAGCCTGGTCTACAAAGCGAGTTCCAGGAAAGGCGCAAAGCTACACATAGAAACCCTGTCTTGAAAAACCAAAAAAAAAAAAATGTAAAGTGTACTAGATCTTTGCCAATAATGGATCTTCCTTGTGATTGAGCAAATTACATACTTTAAAAAAAAAAAGGACTTTGAAAGTACACAAAGTATACAAAGTGAGACACCACACCTTTAATTTACATGTAAGCCATTTGTATGAGTTCCAGAAGGAAGGTGAGTGCATCCCACACACTAGTGGTCTTTTAGCAGCATGTAAAGGATGTACAACTTTGTGACTCATTGAGAAGGAACATTTTGTGCAATGAGTGGGGAATGTTTAAAACTTAATGAAAATATGAAACAGCCCACCTAACAAAACATGGATTAAGTGAGATTAAATAGAATAGATACACAATTATTATTGGTGCTCATATTTTCAAATTGAAGGAAAATAGTGGAAATTGATATGACTATAAGTCAAAATTGGCATAACTTTCAATGGTTCTTCGCAGATGACACTTCTGAGATGTTTGTATATTTATAGCTGCATAATCACAACCCTGGCATTTTGATTTGTGTCCAATATAGATGAAAGCTATTAAGAGGGAATTGCAAAACTTGCTGTGGTACAAAGTGAAAAGAAAATCTGGAAAAATTCAAACTGGATCTGTTTTCCACATTTCCTTTTAAGGACAGAGGAATAGACCTGTGCAGAAAGAAAGAATTCTCTAGCCTTTGCAAGTTCACATCAGGGACATCAGTCAAGTCCTTTAGCTTATGTATTGTGTCTAACAGAGGCAAAGTGGGCACAATGAAACTACAGAACCCCACATGACAATTCTTCCCTTATATTGTTATGAATTTGTCAGCCATACATACTTGCTTTGGCATGATTTTGGTCAGTGTGTTGGTTAGTTCTGTGTCCCACCCATGCTTAATTAACCAGAACTTTTTTCATTGATGAGTTTCAGTCATGGCTTCCTTCCCAGTGATGTTGTTTCTCACAACTCTGTTGCTGTCATCTAGTCTCACTAAGGGAGAGGTAAGTTTAAAATGCATAATTATCTCAGATCTACCAAACAACTTTATGAAATAGTACACTGCTTGGAGAGTATAGGAATCCAGAGGATCTGTTGGGTGCTGCATTCTCATTGGGGTCTTGAAGCACTTAAAAGTCTTTCTAGATAAGAGAATAAGGATGCACTCTCTACCACTGGCAGGTAGAGTACTCATCAGTATCATATGGGAACTGGACACTTGAAAAGTGAAATGCACTACAAATGCATGGTCCTTATCAGACATCAAAGATGCACAGCAAGAGGTCTGAGATACCTGTCAGTCAGTAAAGCATTAAAACTTGAGTTTAGATAGAAAGCTTGTTTTCAATGGCAATACTCCCACAGGCAGAAGAATCCAGCAGCCAAAAAAAGGACCTTGTCTCAAATAAAGTTGAATCTGAGTACCAACAACCAAAATTATCCTTTAAACTCTATAGCATGTGAAGTTTCCTGCAATCTCAAGAGATATATATAACCCCTCCTTCCTCTGTGTCATACAGATGGTTGCTAACCATTTGATTACATATGGTTCAATCAAGATGAAGTCTGGAAAGTTGCTATAGTTTATACATAATTGTGAAAAATGTTTTAAATTTCTGCCCTCCTAATAAAAACTCCACTGATACTCATTAGAAAACACATCTCTTCAGAAGAATTTTATACAAATAAACGCATAGCATAAGAGGTAGAAAATTACTATTATTTTTCTGTAAGAAAACTCATTTTGAGTTTTGATATAAACTTGTTTTGTACTTGATTCTGAGTTTTAAAAAATGCAGTGATTCGGTATTACAGATGCCTAGCAAGTGCTTTCTTTCTACCAGGAATTGGTAAGTGTGTTTAGTCTATTGGTTTAAGCACTCACTAATGGCTCATGTTCATGGAAATGTAAAACAGGAGATAGACATAGATATTGGTAGAAGTATTAAGGCAACCCTACGTAGTTAAAAGGGAGGTTTATTTTGTGGGGTAACTTACAAGTAAAGGGATTGGTTCCAGGGTCCGGGAAAGGTGTAGCGCAGTCCAGCAGTGTTCTCTGGAGAACTCTGCTCAGTCTGCCTCCAGCGTCCAGGATCCAGGAACCAAGAGAACCAGCACTTCTGGATCTCAGGTCTTAAGGGCTCCTCTCTCGGCCCTGCCTCATAGGCGTGACAGTTACTGGAAGCCTCAATGGGGGTAGTACTTCCAGGTCAAAGCTGGAACAGCTACCCACTACACATAGACATAGAGTAGACAATTGCCATACTATATGGTAAGGTCTGTGAAGAAAAGAACTCTGATACTCTAAAAGAAAATCATTCTTTGGTTATGGAGGAGTGAATAAACCTGGAAATACTAGAGAAAATATATAATGACGCTATGTTCACATATGCTTAAAATATTTCTCTTACCCATAAGACCCCACACTGTTGTGGAAAAACATCCTTAGACCTTGGTCAGACAATTCACAAGCATTGTTCTACACCTACACTTGATCCTCACATACACACATCTAAGTGATAATGTGCCAATTTGAACCAGTGCTAATAGCTCATCAGTTGCATTTCTACTACTAACTTGAACAAACTTGAGAAACAATCCCTTCAGTCAATCAATGATCAATTTACTATCCCCAAATTGTCTGGGAGTTTTGTTTTGTGTGTGTGTGTGTGTGTGTGTGTGTGTGTGTGTGTGTGTGTGTGTGTGTGTTACTATCTGAAAGCTGGATGTTAAGCAGCCCAGGAGAATGTGCTCCAAACCTGTGAAATAATCCTGATGGAGTACAGTGGGACTATGGCTCATGCGCTGAGCCAAACTCTCTGTAACTACAGATGACAAGGAGCCTGTGCTCCTTTTGTGGCCTAAGATAAGTCACAAGCTCAACCCCTCTTCCCATTTTATTACATTTTGCACAAATATAAATAGATAAGTCTTATGTTTCTTACTGTAAACCTTGTTATAAAAAAATTATCTCTACCTCAAATTCTGACTCAGACACAGAAAGAATCCACCACATCTGCTGATCATAAGGCAAACGTCAAGGCTGTTTTGGACAAGATTGACTGCCAAGGTGAAGAAAATATCGTAGAAGCCTTGGAAAAGATGCTCTGTGCCTCCCATCAAGATGATACATCATTTGGAGACCTGGCCAATGATGATCAAAACATGTTAGACCTGTCTACAGTCTTGACTTCCTTGAGAAAATGTTGTGCTCACAAGCAACAAGTGGAGCCAGTAAACGTCAGTAGCATGGCCCATAGGCCTGAAGGGCCCAGAGTTGGGCACCAACAAGAAGATTCCACACAGAAATACATCAACATGCTGGACAAATTCTTGGACTTAGTGAGAAATGTGTTGGTTTCCCATTGAGTTTAACTAGGAGCCTCCTGGTGTCCTACCTGTGCCTCTTATTAGGCTCTCTTTCAAGGCCTGTATCATATTTAGTGAATCACCAAAACACAAGGATAGTAGAGACTCTAAATAAATACAATAAAATTAGTAAATCAATCTCTCTTCCTTCCAGTAAGATGCTAAAAATGGCCAGAGGCAGCAAAGAACGTGTTCTGAACCAGCTGTGGAAGAAGCAGGCAGCTAGTAATTAGCATCACTTCACAACTAATGGCCCAACTTTGATCTTTTTTTTTTTAATTTTTTTTTTTCTTTTTTTGGTTTTTCGAGACAGGGTTTCTCTGTGTAGCTTTGCGCCTTTCCTGGAACTCACTCTGTAGACCAGGCTGGCCTCGAACTTACAGAGATCCGCCTGGCTCTGCCTCCCGAGTGCTGGGATTAAAGGCGTGCGCCACCACCGCCCGGCTTTGCTCTTTTTTTTAAATGCCCATGTTATTTCATGGCAGGATTCCCTGCAAAAATCATCATTCACCACTCAACTTTTCTTCACAGTTGTCTAATCAAAAGTGAGTGGAAACATTTTAGGCTCCTGACCTTGAACCTTTGTGCTTATAAATTATTAACTATCATGATTTTTCCCTTTAAGTTCCTTTTTGATAAGTTCATACAAGTATCTGATAGATTTTGATGACACTCAATCTCAGAATCTTTTATTTCCCTCCAACTCCCATGAATTATAAACTCTTTTTCCAATAACTCACTCTCCTGCTTCATGTCTTTTTGTTTGGTTGGTAGTGAACCACTGGGTTTGATCTGAGCTACACATACGGTCTTGTGTATAGTGATCCCTGGGGCAAAGACAAATCACCAATGGCTCAATCTCTGAAGATAATGACCCCCCCTGTTCCAGAAGCCACCAACTGCCAATGCCTCTCTGGACAGGGCCTAGGTCCTCTGAGACCCTATCCCATCTATGACTGAATGTTGACAAGCCCAGTCTTGTCCAGGCCCTGTTCCTGCAATCCTAGGTCCCTTTCTCCATGTGGAAAAGAAAAGTCGGCACGCGAGCGCAGGCCCCTCGTCCCCCTAAACCACGAGAACCCCCAGGGCTCCAAGCATGCTGTATGATGACCGCTCTTGCCCCGCATGATCCCTCCCCAGAGGTGCCAGCGGCAGTAGGCGGCGGGAGCACAGATGGGGGGCGGGGTGCACCCGGCCAAAGCTACGTGCATCAGAAGGTCGGGCGGGGGAGGGGGACATGCGGGAGGGAACCCCAACGAGACCGCAAAAACACGTCCCTACTTCGAATCGCTAGAGAAGACACTTTTTCTTACTGGGGACGGGATGGACCCAACCCGACGACAAGCCTCCAGCCGGGACAGCCAAGAGCAGCGCATGTGCGAGCAACGAGTACACTGGATAGCCAGAGAAGAACGGGAAAGAACGCAAGCACATGGGCGAACGTGGGGAGGTCTTAAGTCTGAGCTGGATGTTCATATCCACTCAAGTCAGTTAGGTTCTTACAAACCTCAGATAAGGGACTGGTAATGTGCTCGTTTTTGAAGACTGGCCTTTGTAAGTAGAACAGCCTTCACTCTTACGTTACAAATGGCTGCTCCTGCATCACCACCACCTTCTCCTGGAGGCCTGGTAGGGTTAAATGCCCCTGATATCTTCACTGTGAAGACCTGGTAGAACACTTAAAGGAAAGCTTTGAACGTGTTGAGGGTCTTCCTCAGAGAATGGATCTCCTTGACACTCTTACAGCATAAAGTCCTCAAAGCAGATGAAGGATTCATAGTCTGGTATTGCTTCCCATAAAGCTTTTGATGGTGAGCCCTTGCCATTTGAATTTGTTATGGTCTGCATCTTGTGCCCAATTCTTTTTTTTTTTTTTTTTTTTTTTTTGGTTTTTCGAGACAGGGTTTCTCTGTGTAGTTTTGCGCCTTTCCTAGAACTCACTTGGTAGTCCAGGCTGGCCTCGAACTCACAGAGATCCGCCTGTCTCTGCCTCCCGAGTGCTGGGATTAAAGGCGTGCGCCACCACCGCCCGGCTTGTGCCCAATTCTTAGACAGTGATTTTTCCATGACGTATTTTTTTCAACTTGGCAGGGCAGGGTATCAACTACCAAGCCACATTATACATTGGAAAACAGTGAAATCAGCTTTTAATTTTGTATTTTAAATTGTAACTTCAAATGCATTTTTAAATTCTTAACATAGCCATTCACATATTATTTTATGTAATGGAATAAAATGGAGAAATAAATATCAAAGATTTTTAAATCTGCTAACAGTGGCTTCCTTCAAAGAAATATGAAGCAATAGAAGCTTTATCAGTAGAATTAAATTACACAGGAGACATTTCTCGTTCTAAAACCTCTTATACTTCAGATTGCATGAATTTTCACCTTCCAGTTCAATAACAGCAGGCTAATCTCTAACACTATTGTTATTGAAACTGTCTTTTTCCTGTCTTCTCTGAAGGCATGAGCTACATCACTTTGGTCATGTGAAAGTGCATCATTGTCTGTTCCAGTATCCATTCTTTGTTACTCAAAACTAAAGTCCATTTTTAGTAAAATTCTAAACCCCTGGATATGTTTTGTCCCTCTTGGGTTCTCGGGTTTTAGGTTTAATTCTTCTTGATTGGTAATGAAAAACAATTAGTCATAAATTTTTTCACTAAGACAAATACACAACATCATTTTAGAAGAAATAAATAAATCTTTATTTGTACTCATGGATTCAGAAGTTTCAGTACACTTGCTTAACAATGGCAGAGCACCTGCATCCCTCTATTGAAAGGAGGAAGCAGCAAGGAAGATGATCTCCAATCCCTCCCCTTCTCTTTCTCTATTCATTGCCCACACTACCACTGACATCATGGGCTAGGCCCTGCCCAAAGATGCTCCTCATTGTAAAGACCTGATTTTCATGATAATCACTCCCCTGGTGGCCTTAATTTTACAAGTAGTAACTCTCTTCATTTAGACATTAATACAGAGTTCAACTGACTCTCTTCCTTCTTGTAAACATGAAGGTCATTTTTGCCCTGCAGGAAGAGAATGATAATAACTTATTCTTGAGTAAAATAACACCTAGTTGTAAACTCATTAAAATTGATTGGAACCATCTGAGCACATGAGAGTTTTCAAAACATATCAGGAAAACAAAGCCAAAGAATTTCAGCTCAAGAAGATCAGAGCAACCTCACCTGGTTATTCTAAAAGGAGACACAGCATTGAGATGTGTGGATCCCCATGTGTATGTTAAGGGACAGAAATGCAGAGAATTCCTGATTGTCCTAGGGATTCTAGCTCCTATCAGTCCCCACTGCTGACATGGCCTAGTAGAGCTTTCGATCATCCACCTACATTTGGACCCTCCAGATATGACCCTGTATCTCATCTCTGGAGCTGAACTTATCTTTGGGGTCAGGGCAAATCTTTGGCCCTTGGCTTGGCAATACTAACACCTATAAAAAAACATAAACATTTATACAGAACTATAGTTAGTTCTAGAAGTATCCATACCATCAGCAGACCTAATGATATTGACCTTTGTGCAATGGAAAATAGCTTATGAATATTAGATAGTAGAACTGACCAGGGAACATACCCATAGCACAGACAGCCCACCTTAACTGTGGTCCCTAAGCGTTTGTCCATCTGCACAGGTATTGCCCTTGCTTCTGTGGCTGCCATGGTCCTGTACTCACCTTCTCTCAACCCTGAGGCCAGGTTCAATGCACTGATATTCTGACATATGTGAAAACCAATGAAATACAAACAAAATGTAAAATCTTTTGAACTCTGATGTCCGTTTCTTATTCTTAACAGACATGCCAAGCTAAAGTGAAATCGTATAACTGAACGTGCTTGTCAGTGAATGAGAAGCATTTGGGATTTTGCTGTAATGTGTTGGCAAATTCCCCTTAAATCTAAGACTAATCAAGAATGAAAGTGATATTTTAAATGAATCAAAAATAAGAATATTTACCTTAGTTCAGTGAAAACATTTATTTTTTTATATAAAACACCCTCTTATTTCTCTCAGACTTTTTTTTTCCATGTGTTTCAACTCCTCAATTGAATTGCCATTTTATTCTGTAATATTTCTCATGGACCTTTCATATTATAACAATGAACTCTCATATCTGAATTACATGTAATGTATTAAGATTCATTAATAATATCAAGGATAAATCATTATTTCCACAAATATTTGTTGATATCAATACAATGGTAGAATTAGTACAAGCAGTATTCTACTAAGTCTCCACAAATTAAAAAAAAAAACATAATCCATGCGATCAAACTGTGAGAAGCACCGAATTGCAAGTGACCATTGCAGTCAATAAGCAAGAATGGATAAAATACAGAAATATTAATAGAGTTATAATGGAAACAAAGAGTAGAAAGAGTCCCAGTCTCCTCTCCCCAACTCTTGCTTTGAAAAAAGAGAAAAGGGAAATCTCTAGGAGCAAACACAAACAAGTAGATTGTTTTTCCAACAGGCAGACACTGGGAAATTACTCAGGGCTGCTGTCCAATGTCATTGTCTTAAATATTCAGTCGAGCGAGATACAGAACCCACGAGGAACTGCAATCCCACCACTCTACTGAGAAGAGCAGCCAACACAGCACAGCCGAGTCTGGCCCTCAAATCATGAGAACTAGGACTCTTGGGTAATTTTTTTTTAAGCTTTCTGTGAAAGCGAACTAAAATTTGGAAATGCAAATTGAGAAACGGTTCATTTGACTCATTTTCTACAAATTGAATTTCAGTCAAAACACCTTCCTTACTTCGAACCTTACAGTGTCTTTAAGAGTCATAGAACATGGCACATTGTGGGTCACTGTGTCAATATATTTTACATATTTCTTTATGTTAATCTCTGTGAATCAAAAAACTGGATTGGAGTGGTCCTGTGGTGTTTCCAAGCATGCAAACGGAAATCAAAGCCAATAACTAACAGTTTGTGTGCGAAGAGCAGTCATCGTCCTTTTCTTTGTAAGAAGCCAAATGGAATAATTTTCCTCCTAAAGATTAAAACCTTCTGTGAATTGAATTAACTATATCCTAGGAGGGTTTCAAACCTTTCCTTATTGGTCAATTAACTTCTCACTCAAACTTCCAAGTATTCATTCTTGAAAAGCCATTCTGTATGTATTTCATGCTTGTTTCAGAAGTTACAGTAAGATATTATCCCAGGATGTGACAACAGTAAAACATAAAAATAACCAGAGGATTATATATTTATGAAAAGTACAGTTTCCCTTTGGTACTGAAATGAATTAGACTGCCCTTTCCTATAATTTAGATCACAACAGGCTTCCTGGTGTTCTTGACCTTAAAATCTTTTTGCCCCTCGGTGCTGTGATGTTCTCTGAGTTGTATATCTTTAGTGTAGATGTATCTGTTGGGGCTAGGATCCCCACAATATTTTGATCCCTGTATTGAATCTACTTGTGGTGGCCTGTGATAGGATCCATTTGCAATAAAACTTATCTGTGGATATAAGGATAAGATTTAGAATACAGCAAGGATTTGTGCTAGTCTAACAAAGTAGAGGTAGTAGATTTTCTTATTTTTATTTTATAATTAATTTAATTTTACATATCAGCCACGGATCCCGCTGTCCTCCCTCCCACCTATCCACCCCCCATTCCCACCTTCTCCAAGGCAAGGTCTCCCCTGGGGATTCAGCTCAGCCTGGTAGATTCAGTCCAGGCAGGTCCAGTCCCCTCCTCCCTACACCAAGGCTGAGCAAAATGTCTCAGCATAGGCTCTAGGTTCCAAAAAGGGAGCTCATGCACTAAGGACAGGTCCCAGTCCCACTGCCTGGGGACCTCCTAAATAGTTCAAGCTAATCAACTGTCTCACTTATCCAGAGGGCCTGATCCAGTTCCATGGGGGCTCCTCAGCTATTGTTTCATAGTTCATGTGTTTCCACTAGTTTGGCTATTTGTCCCTGTGCTTTTTCTAATCATGGTCTCAATATCTCTTGCTCATATAATCCCTCCTCTCTCACACCGATTGGACTCCTGGAGCTCCACCTGTGTCTTGGCGGTGGATCTCTGCATCTGCTTCCATCAGTCACTGGATGAGAGTTCTATCATGACAGTTGGGGTGTTTGGCCATCTGATCACTAAAGTAGGTCAGCTCAGCTTCCTCTCGACCATTGCCAGTAGTCTACTGTAGAGGTATCTTTGTGGATTTCTGGGGACCTCTCTAGCACTCTGCTTCTTATTTCCATGGGGTCTTCACTTATCATGGTATCTCTTTCCTTGTTCTCCCACTCTGTTCCTGATCCAGCTGGGACCTCCCACTCCCCTAAACTCTCTTTCCCCCAACCCTTGGCCTCCATTACCACCACCACCCCATGTCCAGTTTGCTTATGTAGATTCTAAGGTTCACAACCACACTACTTCTGGAATGTTGTCTACATGTCTAGGCATGATATCCCTCCTGTTGAAAGGGCCTTAAGTCCAGTTAGACCACTGTTTGCCACCACTAACATGTAAGCACCACTTATTGGACATTTATGGATATTTTTCCCTGATGATAATTGTTTCTGATTCAAAGGAGGTGTTGCAACTGGGTATGACTATTGATTGCCTAACCTCCCTTAGAAGCTTGTACAGTATTGCCTGGTACCAGGAAAGCTAGACTGCAGGATGAAGTCTTTCAAGTTTGATCCAACCTAAATTATCTGAGTCCTGTGTCCTAAGTATGAGGTGTCTTCAAAAACACTCTCTTTTTTTATATAATTTTTTAAAGATTTAATTATTACATATACAGTGTTCTGCCTGCATGTATTCCCGCAGGCAAAAAAAAAAAAAGCCAGGCAGTGGTGGTGCACGCCTTTAATCCCAGCACTTGGGAGGCAGAGCCAGGCAGACCTCTGTGAGTTCGAGGCCAGCCTGGTCAACAGAGTGAGATCCAGGACAGGCACTAAAACTACACAGAGAAACCCTGTCTCAAAAAAGAAAATATCTCACATTCAATATCTTAGAGACAACCAAGAGACTCACCAACAGTCCTTGTTTCCTTGGGAGGAACAAACATTCAAAAGATTTTTTATGCTTAGCACTGGGGTCTTTGTTAGTCTATGGTTCTTTGGAGGCATAACTTCATTTAACACACACACACACACACACACACACACACACAAACACACAAAACCTCTATGTTTGTATATATACATACAGATATATATGCATACACATACACTTATATGAATTGTGCATAATTCTAGTTAAATGTAAAATATAATACCATGACACTGTATCAGTAAGCCTTTGTGTTATGTGTTCCTTGTGCTCTGTTTCCTTCTGTATTGACCCCCCAGCACTAGTTAGAGCCCACCTCCCTGTATTTTTTTTTTTGATTCCCACTTCTTATCTCCTGTATCCCACTGTTCCTCTCTCAAGCCCAAGCCCTTGTGCTGACCTATGTAATTCTAGGTACTTGGCAAACTGAGGCACTGTGGGTCTAATTATAATTTAAAAACAACAGTCATCCTCAAATTGTGGGATCTTCTTCACATTAGTACTGAAGTATGTGGGTACCTCACAAAACACTGAAACCCCAGAGAAACAAAGAAGTCTGAAAAAATTTGCAGGCAACAAGAAAATAAAATGGAATTCTGGATTTGATTCTCAAAGAAAAAAAGATGACGTGTGGGATGAAATACAAATGAAATGTAAAATCCTTTGAGCTTCAGTGTTGGATACTTATTCTTAGCAGACATGCCAAGCTAAAGTGCAATTATCTAACCTAAAAAACTGGCAATGAAAGAGAGCACTTGGTATTGTGGCATAATATGTTGGAAAATTCCCAGTAAATCTAAGAATACTCTAGAATGAAAATGATATTTTGAAATTAACCAAAACTCAGAATATTTTTCTTAGTTCCATAAAAACATTTCATTTTGTCTACAAAATATCTTAAAATTCTCTCTCAGATTTTTTTCCATATGCCTCAACTCCTCAACTGGATTACATTTCTCCCAGACTTTGATGACAACAAGCCATCAAATGTGAGTCATGTATATCAAGTATCAAGATTCTGTAATAGTGTCCAGGATAAATGATTCTTTCAACAAATATTTGTTGGTTCTCAGTCTCTGCCCAGGGACCTCTGAGAAAATGCTTCTCAGAAGTGAGGGAAAGGTTTCTATAATAATTTCATACACACAGGCAAATGCTCTTCATTCTATGTGCTCTTTATTTCTTCCATCTTTATTCTTCTATATTTTTTCTTCTCTTCATTTTTATTCTTCTCTACATATATCCATTCATTAACAACTTGTTAGTAATTAAAAAAACTACATAGCAAATTCTCAGGGACAAGCATTCTGAAAAGAGTCATACCTGGCCAAGACTTGGTGAGGTTAATTGATGATTGACAACAGCGGCAGATCATTCTGGCTCATCTCTCAAAGGGATAGCTACAAGGGTACAAGCGAAGAAACTGAGCCAATGAGAGATGTAAGGAAAAGGCAAAGAGTACGAATACTATTTTACATTTCTTAAGTGTGATTAATCTGGCCATGGTTAGTTGGTTAATAGCCTTTTTTCTGTTAATCACCTGAATCTCGGGACCTAAACATAGTTAGTCTACTAAGCCTGAAATCTTGCATTATAAATTGGTGTACAAATAAATACAAAGTGTTAATTGATTTTTGAATCAGAGTAGGGAGGTGCCAGTGGAGGAAGCTGAGGGCAACATAGGTGTTATTGATCTCTTGAAAGACTAAGACAAAACAAGGCCAGACACCTACCCTATCACTTCTAGTTAGCTATAATTCTTTTTGAAGGGTTTTAATCCAACAAGGCCAGGCACCTGCAATTCCACTCTGTGAAAATTCCACAAGGACATTTTGTTGGCCAGCTTGCCTTGTCAGTGGCTAAGGACGGAGAACAAGACCTCTAAGTGTCTACAATCCACATGGAACAATAGATCTAGTTATGAAGCATATTTTAGTATGTTTCTATTCATCAAAATTATTCAGTTAAATAAGAAACCATCTTCTTGACCATCCACCATTATATGTGCCCATAAGATTAAGATGTAATCAAGAGATTACATATACACATTATGTGGAAATGCGTGTTAAATGGGAGATATCACTCTGTTCTTAAGGAAGGAATGCAGTTCTTAGGGAAGAAGTGAAATGGCACAAGAAAGAAACACAGACAAGGAGCAACTGGTCATTTATAGTAAGTAACTTGGCATTGCCAAGTGGGGCTTCCCATCAAAGAGTCATTCATTTGGTGGGTTGACACAAGAACACCAGTTATCACCTGCTGTATACTCTCACAGCCCGTCAACAGGAAAGTAGATCTCTGGGAGAAACAGATGATTACCAAAACAATGAAGAAAGAAATACTTGGACCATATTGATCTGCTAATCATCGTGATGTAGAATGATTACTGTTTTATCCTCTGTATCTATTATAATAACATATGACATCATTGAAGTACTGTATCTAAAATTAAAATAAATCAAGATCACAGTATATCTTTAAAAGTAAAGGTAGCAGATAAAGGAAGTAAGAATTTTAAATTAGACTTAACAAGAGTTATTTTAAAACCATTGGATATTCTCCAACTAGAATAAGTGGATTGGAATTCACATTGCCAAGTTAACCTTCTTCCTCTGTCCTGGTAGAAAAGATCCTGTAAAGACAATGGCTAGTCTTTAGTGACATAGGATGTCTGGGTAAGTCAACAGTTATACCAAACCACAAATTACATAAAGACACAATGTCATCTTCACCTATAGCTAAACTAATTGAAATTAGTTTAATTTTTACCGTTTAAGAATATACAAAGAATTCAAGAATCCTCCAAGTAGTGTCTTTCACTCTAGGCTTGAGGGAATCTTTTCTAACTAAGGAAAGTATCTTTTCGACTTCATTTCCCAGGAATTTACTGTGAAAGGTAACCAATTTTGAAAATTAAGTTATCTTATATAAAGTACCTCCTAACAAGGACAGAGAACACCAGAAGAACAAGGCCCTCTAAAACAACTGAAAAAAGCTCATATGAACTCGCAGAGACTGAAACAGGAACCATAGGATGGAAACAGGTCGATACCAGGTCCTCTGCATATATAAGATAGCTTTTAGTTAGTACTCTTATGGGATTCCTGAATGTGCAAACATGTGAGTCTCTGATTTTTGTCCCTTTTCTTCGGGCTCTTCTATTTTTCTCTTGGCCTGTCTTGTCCAGCTTTGATATGATGGTTTTCATTCTAACTTATATTTTGTTAAGTTTTGTTGTTATCTCTTAGAAGACTGTTCTTTTCTACAGAGAGACAGAAAGGGAATGAACTGAATGGAAGGGGATGTGGAGAGGAACTGCGATGAGTAGAAGTAGAGGAAATAGTATTTTTATTATATTATATTTATTATATTATATTAGAAAAAAGCTATATTAAATAAAAAGGGAAAATAAAGTACCTCATGATGACTTGGGTGTAATCATCTTATTTTTCTGTTTAATTTCAATTCTCACAATACTTATTAAAACAATCTAGCTTTTCCTTTATCAGTAAAAATGATTTATAAATTCTCCCTAATCAAAAATATTTCTTTCATACTACCATTCTTTTATCAAAAACACATGCTTTATATCTACATATCTTTTCCATTTGATATATTTTGTAAATAAAAGTAATTACATTTGGGTCAGCAAGATAGTTCATGTAGTAAAGATGCTTTCAGCCAAGCCTGTTGACCTTAGTTCAATCCTCAGGAACCACATGTGGAAGGAGACTGTCTTACAGGTTTTCTATTGCTGTGAATAGACTCCATGGCTATAGAAACTCATATAAGGAGACATTTAATTAGGGCTAGCTTACAGTTCAGAGTTTTAGTCATTATCATCATAGTGGGAAGCATGGTATCATGTAGGCAGACCTGGTGCTGGAGATGAGCTAAGAGTTCTACATTCGGATTGGATGGGCAGGCAGCAGGAAGAGATTGAGACACTGGGCCTAGCTTGAGCATTCAAGACGTCAAAGCCCACCTCCACTGACACACTTCCTCCAAAAAGGCCACACTCACTCCAACAAGGCCACACCTTCTAATAATGCCACTCGCTATGGGCCTAGCAGGACCCTTTTCATTCAAATCATTATGGAAACTATGGATTATCCAGATTGTCCTCCGACATCCACATGTATAGTATGGAATATATTAATCACTACACACACACACACACACACACACACACACACACACACACACACACACACATCAACACACAAATTTCAAAAAAAAATATTACAAATAAAACTTGGTAGATTACATTGCATCACAGAAGTTAGTTATTAGCCAACTATACTGCAAAAGAGAAATTATGTCCATCATACAATAAAATGCATTAAGATTATTTCTAAATTCCAAGGTATTCCTGAATGTTTTTGAAAAGAAGTTCTTTACCTAATTATATTTATACATATGTATTTATATAGAGAAAGCAAAGTGGGAGATTTGTCTCAGTATAGCTCATGGGGACCAGGAGACAAGAAAGAGGTATGGTTAAAGGTGTTTTGAAATCTAAAGAAGCATCTTCGATGTATGAAATTTAAATATAGATTAGTTATTTTAGACTGTAATATGGAGGTTATGACCTCCTGTGTATCAAACTCTGGTTCTCTGGAATAGCAGCAAATGCTCTGAACCCCTGAGCCTGCTATTGAGCTTTCTAGATGTCATTTAAATAAGTAAAAAAATTGTACCTTTGTCTGTGTTGCCGAAAGCAGATCATTATCTTAAGAGAATATAGGTGACATACACAGGACCACATTTTATGTATATATCAGTGTATTGAATTTTGATTTGAAGAATTTAAAAATCTTGTAATTATCATCAATATAGTTATAACTCTTTCTGTTTTCATTTTCATAACCATTTTACAAGCTAGTTTGACTTCCTAGTTGCATTTTTATCTTTATCATTTTTAGAATATTCTGTCTTAAGACAAGTCTGACTTTTAATCTAATCTTTTCAAGTTGTCTTTCTTTTTCCTTTAACCATTTTAACAAAAATATATCTTCATATTTACATCATTGCAACCATTCTCTCTGTTCTGCTTTCTGGATTTCCTTCTATTTTTTTTAATATCATGGGATATAATAGCTTAAACACAGACCTTTACAAGCATACTAAAGAGAAAAACACATAACCCCTATGTTATTTACCCATTAGCCATACAATTACAGTTTTATCTATGAAGGAATCTGCTCCCCTAAAGCATTTAGAGATAGCAAAGAGTTGATTCTTCATATTATCACAAGCAAAGCAGACTGATTTACCAGAACATGCTTCATGGAGCTGGTTCCAGGAATGGAGTCTGTGTAACCTACTTTCACAATCAGAACTGAAATAAGTCAGAAAGCAGTAGCCACAAGCTGAAACCCAGAAAGACAAACCCAAATAGATGGATGCCTTATATCTCACTTACAAGATATAAGATGCCTTACAGATATAAGATGCCTTATATCTGACTTACAAGTCAAAACAGGTAAGTATATTAGACCAGGAACCACATGGGTGACAACCTAGGAAGACAAATCAGAACAGGTCAGTACTCTAGACCATGGAAGGGATGAATGGGCCATCATCTACTTAATAAAGAATGGTCGAGAGACAGCCCGAACTGACCTACTCTGGTGATAGGATGGCCAAACACCCTAATTGTTGTGCTAGAAACCCCATCCAACGACTGAGGGATCTGGATGCAGAGATCCATGGCTAGGCCCCGGGTGGTGCTCTGGGAGTCCAATTAGCGAGAATGAAGAGGGTTTATATGAGCGAGAATTGTTGAGACCAAGGTTGGATAAAGCACAGGGACAAATAGCCAAAGGAATGGAAACACATGAACTATGAACCAATGGCTGAGGGATCCCCAACTGGACCAGACCCTCTGAATGGGTGAGACAGTTGATTGGCTTGATCTGTTTGGGAGGCATCCAGGCAGTGGGACTGGGTACTGTGCTCATTGCATGAGTTGGCTGTTTGAAACCTGGGGCCTATGCAGGGTCGCTTGGCTCAGCCTGGGAGGAGGGGACTGGACCTACTTGGACTGAGTCTACCAGGTTGATCTCAGTCCGCGGGGAGGCTTTGCCCTGGAGGAGGTGGGAATAGGGAGTGGGCTGCTGGGAAGGTGAGGGGGGCGGGAGGGGGGAGAACAAGGGAATCCGTGGCTGATATATAGAACTGAACTGTATTGCAAAATAAAAAAAAAAATAAAATAAAAAAATAAAAAAAAAAAAAAAAAAGAATGGAAGAGTGTTTTTTAACTGTGGGAAAGATAGGTTGTTAAACTCAGGATTGAAACCAGAGAACACAGAAACTCAATTTGTTCTGTGAAGTTAAAAGTGCTAGAACTGGGAAATGGAAAGCCCCCAAACAAAATTACTAGGCAGCACCTTGTCAAATTTCTTGTCCAGAAACACAAGGGTGTTCCGTTCTCAAGCAGCCTTCAGAATGAAGTACACACGTATATACATGTGATGCAAGAATACCGTCTATGAAGTTCCCCTAGCAATCAATTAGAGAGAAGGATATGCGAAGTGAGAGGGCTTCAAGGGATTCCAGAACAACTGGTAGTGGTTTCCTGCTTAGCACAGCTCTACCATAGACTTGCAACATGCCTTTCTATGTTTAGTGTATTGAAAGTCTTTACCAAATTAAAGGACAAATCATCCTGTCTCCCTGACTCCCACTGAGTCATGAAAGAAGCTTGGAGACATTTCTAAATATGATCTGTGATGGCTAAGCTTGGTTGTCAACTTCACTACATCTGGGATCAACTAAAACTCAAGCAGCTAGGTAGAACTGTAAAGGATTTCCTTGATTTGATCATTTGAGGTGAGAAGACTCACACTACATCTGGATCATTTGAGTTCAGAAGACCCATCCTAAATCTGGGCCTCACCTTCTGGTGGCAGCCCACATAAAAGGACATGGAAGAAGGAAGTTTTGCTTTTTGCCTGCTTGCCCTCACTCTCATGCTGGAAAATTCATCTACAAATACTGTTGAGCCATTCCTTTGCTGATATTAGAACCTATTTCTTAAAGATTCCAAAGTAGACTAAAGATCAGCTGAGACACCCAGCCTTGTGAACTGAACAACTATCAGATTCTTGTACTCTAGGTAGATAGCCATTGTTGGATTAACTAGACTACAACCTATAAGCCAAGCTAATAAACCGCCTTTTAATAAATATAGATCCATTCTATCAGTTCCTCTAGAGAAACCTGACTAATACAGGATTTTCTGCGAAGTAAAATTAAAACTTAATTTTGTGGGTACATGATTATGACACTGAATAAAATAATTTGAAAAGGAGAATTGACAGAAAACAGCTCATGAGACAATCGATTTCTCAAAGCTACAATGAAGAAAGATTCTTTCTGTGGATTTCCACAGACACTCATGGGTCTGAGACAAGAATGAATGTGTTCAACAATGGCCATGAATCCTCTTGATACTCAATATAAGGCCATTTATTCTAGAAACTTGTTTCAAGTCTTAGTTCAACATCCACTTGACTTTTACTCCTGGACAATTTACTAAGTGTTCTTTTAGGATTTTTCCACGCATATGATAGTTATACATCTGTATCTTCCACCTTAAATTTGTTTTAGTATTAGGATGACATAATCACAAAGAATGAATTGATAAATATTTCCTTTATTCGGTTTCTAGAACAGACTGTGTACAGCTATTCTAAATACTTTTCCATTTTTTGGCAGAATTCTGTGGCAAAAGCACAGAGGCCTGTAAATTTTCTTTTAGAGGCTTTAGAGTTATGAGTTCATTTTCTTCAATGGTGCAGAAAAGTTCAGATATCTATTTCATATTGGGGACATTGGTAGTTCATGGTATGTCACCATCTATCTAATCAGACCTGGTTTTTTACTATTTCTGGTAACTTTCACTGTTTAGGATGTTTAATGTACTTACATTTAATCTTATGAAAAGTGAGCTGATTTACATGTCATTGTCAAACAATCTTGAGTGAAATGTACAGAATTATGAATGCTAACTTCTCTAGGACATTCATTAATCTTAATTGTTTCATCAGATGACTAGGCTTGTATATTACATTGAACCACATCCTCTATATAGTGATTACTTACATACCCATAAAATAAAATCAAGATGTAATTGTTATGTTTTCTGTTTAAACTTTAGTAATCTATTTAATAGATTTTTCCCTGTATAATTATTTGCCTGTGCTTAGTTATTGTCAGTTAAAAAGACAAGCTATATAAATATTACATGAAAATCGAATCATGTAGTTGCTTGAGTTCTTTATTGAAAAAGATTACTTGTGTTTAATTAAAAGGACATAAGACAAATACAGATGTCTAGCTTCATCCTGGTAGACACTATAGAGTAGGTTGACGGTGATATTTCTACAGTCCATTATTCCATTGCAAGTTGTTTTAGGACACATACAGGTTTTTTTTTCAAAGTTCTAGTGATGAATGACCTGTGTTCGTACAACTTTCAAAATTATCCACCAATTCAATTCACTACATTTAAAGCACCAAAGTTGGTCATAATCCAAAGTTGTCATCCTAAATGACACTTTTTTTTAATGGCTGTATGAAAGAGATTTCTGTATAAATCCTGGAAGGGAAGAAGCCTTGTCATTTGGGATCCGACTTGTCACTAATCTCCTATAGGTTTCCCTGGCATGTCTCAGCTAAAGGCTGCATCCCCTTTTCATGTAGTCCTTCATGCCACACACTGGACATGTTAGTGAATTTTGCCGTCACACAGGCAAGTAGCCTGGCACTTTTCCTTGAGCAGCTCATGTCCACAGCCTGCTGAGTTCTTCAAGGACTCACAGTTACTAAGCAAATCTTCATACTCACAGCTATTGGCTGCAATGAAAGCAGATTTGGTTATCTTACTGCCAATATCTGAAGTAGCAACAGAAAAGTCCACCCATTAAAACATCCATGGAGAGGTAGGAAGGAGAAACACACTGGCATCATTGCCACTGTGGTGGTCTTGAGAAACCCGGGTAGGAAACTTGGCTGAGCCTGCTGGTTCACCCATCACTTTTTCTTACTTTCAATTCAATGGTATATTTCTAAAATGAATTGACTTACTTATATCCCCTGGCAGTCAAAGAGAAAGAAAAAGATGTAAACGTATCTCTAGCTGCTGAGTCTGATGTGGTACCCACTAGGCAAATGTAGCTGTTTTAGTACATGGTAAGTTAAATTAGCTTCTTAGCCTAACTGGCCCATTTCAAGTCCCCAAGGCCATACTCGTGGCTAATGTGCTAAAACAAGTGTTATAGAGACTCCTCTCATCTTGCATTTTGGAAACCCAACTTTACACTTTCAGGAGTAAATGCCCTTTGTGGGTGGACTGAAACAAGGGCAGTGTGCCATGTTTTCCTCTGAACTCCTCAGATCCTCAAAGTTGATTGGTCATGGGTGTGGTCTCTTTACAGCCCTCCTACAATTTCAAGGACATGAAATCCCAACAACTCTGCATTTGAGTCTGAAGCAGGAACCAAGCTGGTATAGTCCCTTTTCTTCTGAGAAGCATGCGAACAGCACTCAAAGACTAGCACTATGGGACGTAAGACAGGCAAAATACGGTTTCAATTCATGTAGGCATATGCGATTTGATTTTTTTTTTAAGTTATGAATATATGTATGCCTGCATGTCTGTCTGTCCAGCACCTGTTTTCAGGTGCCTAGAGAGGGCAGAAAAGGACATCAGATATCCTGAAACTGGTGTCACAGGCAGTTGTTGTGAATCACCAAGGTCAATTCTGGGAATGGAACCCAGGTCATCTACAAGAGCAGCAAATACTCGTAATCACTGAGCTATCTCTCCAGGACCATGTTTTGATTTTTTTTAAATACTACTTTGGGTCTATTGATATTAAGTTTAAGGAACAACTTATGAATGCAGCACACAGTGAATAGTCTCTGCACATCACAGTCACTGAAGATAAATGTTCTGTTAGGGAACACAGGTAAAACTCTTTTCATTGTAAATAAAATGTAAGTTAGTAGTGTGTATAAAATACTTATTTTAATGCTTTTCTTGAGTAGATTTTTTTCTTCTTCTAAGAATACATCATTTATTTGATTTTACAGATCATTGAATAAAATAAAACGCTATACGAGGAACCACCAATGGTCCCCTTCACACTTACTGCATAGTCCATTGTCACAGTTATTGGGACAGCTAGCACAAGCTTCCCCTTGCTGGTAAGGAGTGCTCTTTTTCAACGCATTGTTACCCCTGCAATGTGAAACATATCATTATTTCTCCCTTTGCTTCTTGTTTTATGCACTGAAGCATCAGTGAACATACCTACATACATGGTTGTGCATGGTTTTCAATTTTGTTATTGACAACAATAGCAATTAAGCAAGCACATCAAACACGAACACATTTGTCCTAGTTTGCTGTCTGTGACTGAGATAAAACATTGACTAAAAGTGACTTGAGGGGTGGGGAGGGGGAGAGGGTTTTATTTTAGGTCACAAGTTATAATCCACCACTGAGGGAAGCCGAGGCAGGAACCTGGAGGCAGGAACTGAAGCAGACACAGTGAAGATTTAAATGCTGCTTACAAGCTGCACCCAGGTTCAAGTTCAGCTGCTTTTCCTTCATGGTCCAGGTCTAACCACCTAAAGATGGCGTGGCCAGCAGTGGACCAGGCTCCCCTACATTCACTAGCAGTCGAGAAATTACCTCACAGACACAGGCCAATTCGACATAGGAAATTCCTTAATTTGAGGTTCCTTCCCAGCTGTGTCAAGGTGACCACCAAGGTTAGCAATGACATGCCATCTCTCTGACTGCAATTCACCAAATTAAGTAAGGAAACTGAGGCAACTGGCATCTTGAATTTTGCCCTCTGTTCCCAGATAGATGAAATAATTACTAAGGCAAGACCCTGCAAGGTGTGGGTTACAGAAGCACATCACTCCTAAGAAAGACTATCTCATAAATGGTACTGGTAATGGAAAACTGTTTATTACTAAATATATTCTATCTGAAAGCTGAACTATCCCACAGTTCCTCTAAAATGGAAAGCAAAGTTTCTGCATTTGTTTCTTGTTGCTGAGAGTGAGTTTACATTGTTTGTGCATGGTTAGTAGCATATACTTAAGCAACGCTAGCTAGTACTTAAAGAATATGTGAGAATGTTATGGTTACTAAGAAAAGAATGCCAGTTTCCCAAGTTTTGATCTGTGCCAACATCCAAGGTATACTATCCTACAGGAATTAATATGTGACTCGTGATGATCATCACCACATGGGCCAGTTATGAACTTGAAAATATGAAGGAATCCAAATCTTAATTGTGCAAAGTGGGAAAAGAGCCCAAGGCAACACAGCTGAGTCTCGGTGTATTGAGTGAGCACTTAGAAAAACAAGCCATGAGGGTTCTAGAAACGCTCTGTAGGTTCATTCCTCAGCTTCCTCCCATTATCCATTCCATATATTGTTTCTTGTGCCTGCCCATGGGATGCTTTTATGATCAAGCAATAGATTTAGATATACATCTCCCTGTTCTATAAATTCTCTCTAGTAAATGCTTAAAAGTGTACTTGCAGAAAAACAAATTCTGAGTTCACAGCTCTCCTGCTGGAGTCTTCTATCACCTGAGTAACCATCTCTCAGCAAGTCTGACAGGAAGGGTGGTCCCCACCCCTTTCAAAAAGTAAATATAATTAAGACTAAAAATTATGTTGTAGTCACACACGTAAAATAGCAAGGTTTGTGGGAACAATGTAAGATTCTTCTCTTTTGTAGGTAACGAGCAATTGAAATATTTGAATAGAAAACAAGCTTCAATCAAGGTATATCATCCCATTTGCAAGCCAACAGCTTAAGTCATTTGTCCTAGCATTAAACTTATACAGTCCTGCAGTGCAAAATTATCAAAATAGATAACGTGAAATCTTAGAAAAAATCCACAGCATGAATGGTCCTTGAATGAGGGACCTAGGGAAGGCTAGTTGAAAGAAACAACATCATTTCATAAGTGAAGATGGAGAGCTTAGATCTTTACATTCAGAACTGGGGAAATGTACTCTTCTATGACGAATTAACGTTGCCTAGATCTTCAAAGAAAAACCCTGACATTCGCCCTTCCCCTGGTGGGGCTACTCTTGTGATTCTGGTTTGCTTTATATAAGAGCTTTCCCATATTATTTTGCAGGTAAAATGACACACATTTAATTCTGAAGTGCATACTTACGCAGGACAGTATTGGCAAACATAAAAATATTTTAGGATGTCTTGGTTGGGACAGTAAGCAATTCCACATCCAACTTTGTAAGATGAATACCAAACAACCTATAAGTCCATGGGAGATAAAAAGCATGGATGTTTATTAGAAAACTGGTAAAACACTCAAAAATAAATATTAATATATATAACATAAATATGTGGCTACTACAGTCTATAACATTTACCTTATAAAATTTCTATTTTGGGAATCACAGTAATAAAATTTTATTCCTAATACCCTTTAAAACTAAACATGTCATGTGGGATCACTATTTTTCCCATATATAATGAAAGTATAAACTGTATGCTTTCGTATCAAGAATTCTTCAGATCCTGGGAATAGATTAATATATCTTAAGGTTTCAGTCAAATGACAGAACTATACAATACCTACTCAGTCTGTCTCAAACTGAACATAGGAATGGGTCAGTGGTTGGCAAAGCTTTGGTCATTGCATTACAGTGTTTATTACTCCAGCATCTTCATGCATCTGCTCACCTGAGTGTAATGTCCAACAGCTGCATTGGGTTTTGCTCCTACACCATAAGTAAAGAACTCACTTTCATCGTACCAGTTTTGAATTACGGCTGACCAAGAAGTAGGGTCACTTGACATATAGAGATTCTCACCACATTTTGTATCTGGAAAGGAACATTTTTTTATGAGGAAAACAATAGAACTTTCAATCGCAAAATAAATTGACTACATGAATGCAAAATGCTGTACTTCAGCCATACAGCCTATGGTGGGTAACTGTTGGTTGAGGTGGGAGCAGGGTGCCTGCTTCTTAGATTAATTAATTAATCAGATGAGAAGACAGCCATCTGACACACCAAGCTTGCCTAAGCATGCAAATACTTGAACAGATTGTGAATAATCCGTTCTTTCAAAGGCCTTCTCCATTTGCACTGTCAAAACTGCACTCATCTAGGCACTAAATTCTCCATGTATATGTGTCTCATGTGCTTTGTGATGCAGGCTTAGTGAAGACAAGTAACCAACACTTGCTTGTTTTCTCCTCTGTCACACTCACCAGTTTCCACAAAGAAGACCCTAAAGAAAAGTTCATGGATTTTTTGTGAAGGAAGACGAAGGCATTTTTGACAGATTGTTTTAAAAGACAACAGTCAGCAGGAAAGGTGATTTCACAGGCTTAATCCTCTTCCTCGGTGAACCAGACACAGCCAGGACAAGTGTTACAACAGCCAAGTCATTTAATCTGTGTGAGCTTGAAAGGCCATGTCTATACTACATACGATGAATATCAAACGTGCTAAGATACCCCCATTAATAGTGAAGGTAAAGGTAACAATCAAATAGTCCACTTGATCTCCAAGACTGCTTCAGGGTTCTACTGACTCTGATCATCTCTTCACAATTATTTTATTATTATAGCAGCAATGATACAATAACAATAGATCAACTGAAACAATGCTAGGATGACTAACCACTTCCACAGCAGGCTTCTCTACATGCTTCAATATATTAGTAAACATCCTGTGTGAGGTCTGTGTATCAAATTTCCTCCCTCATTGATCTGTACTCCACAATAAAATGGGTCCTGTTGTTCCTTAGAGTCTTGCACAGCAATCTACACATCCATCAAATACAGAACATAGAAAACAAAACATATGCTGGGCTTGGCATTGCACACCTTTAGTCCCAGACCTGGGAGTTAGAGACAGGAGGATCATAGCAAGTTCATGGACAGCCTGTTCTACATAGCCAGTTCTAGTGCAGCCAGGGTCACATGTTGTAGAATATTATTTTAAGGTATGCTGCTTTTGTTTATGTTGCATTTGTTTAACTCTGTGAAGCTGTGATTCTTTGCTTGTCTAAAACACGTGACAGTCTAATAAAGAACTGAATGGCCAATAGTGAGGCAGGAGAAAGGATAGGTGGGGCTGGAAGAGAGAGACTATATAGAAGGAGAAATCTGGGAGGAGATAAAAGAAGCCAGAGAAGTAGGAGGACTCCAGGGGCCAGCCACCCATCTACACAGCAAGCCACAGAGTAAGAGTAAGATTTACAGAAGTAAGAGAGCAGGAAAAGCCCAGGGGCACAAGGTAAGCGGGGTAATTTAGGTTAAGAAAAACTGGCGGAAAAAAAAAAAAGCCAAGCTAAGGTGGGCATTTGTAATTAAGAATAAGCCTCCGTGTGTGATTTAATTGAGAACTGGGTGGTGGGCCCCCCAAAAGAGTAAAAACTAAACAACAACAGTTGCATAGTGAGGTCCCACCTAACCAAAAGAGAGGGGGGAGAAAAAAAGAAAAGAAAAACTTCACTGCTTTACATAATTTAAAATCATTCTCAAAATATTCAGCTTACATGGATATTGAATATTATTTCAAAACATTAAGTATTTTGTGGCAAAAACAAGCAACAACTGAACACAATTACATATATCTTAAAAATAGATATCAAAACACTGAACAGTTGTTTATTATCAAAATGAGGGGGCAGGTGATTAGATTTGATAAAGCACAAAAAAAAAAAAAAAACCATCTAGTATGGCATGACCTTGGTGTGTTCTCTGGCCTGGCCATTTTCTTCCTAATGTTGTGATTCTAATTTGAGAATTTTTGTTAAAAAAGGATGATCCATGATCTTCTTTGCTTATGAGCTTGGAGAGAACAAATGATACATGGCAAGAAATATTTGCATAATATAGACAAACATGAACCACATTGTTGTTATAATTATATCTCAATCACAAATAAATGACTTTGAAAGACAGCATGAATAGCATTTATGTGCAAATTCTTAATGTTATATCCTACAAAGGCCTGTTAGTATTGAAGTTATTCGTCTATTAAATAGCCATATATAATGTACATACTGGTCTTTCGGTCTTGCGAATTACTGTGCTCTAAAATACACTTGTTAGCCCACTTTTGAGAATTTCCTGATGCTGCTATGCTCCACTCCTAAATAGCAAGAGAAAGAGAAAACTAAATTTAATGATCCCACCATAATGAAAGCATATAATTCAATTGGCTAGCAAAACGATAAAACTCCCGTGGAAATATTTTCTAATTATCACTGTTATTAAAATGTCTCTTTGGCTTGTTTTAATTTTTGTGTGTGCTAGTGTCGACATGAAGAGAAGTCCATCAGAGATGGGTATAAGGGCAAAATATCTAACCATAAAGGCACGTTTACAATGTTTGTGAATGATGTTAAATATTGATACATGTGAAACATTCTAATAATATTAATATTATAGGCTGCTCTGAGTTATTCCAAAGTCCCTTGATGCCTATTGCTTTCATGTGGGAAATATGGGCTTGAATAGGATAAAGGGATGTTAGCACTGTGTCCTGGGAAATACTTTACATTAAGAAGGGTATAGTGGCTCAGTCTAGATCCCATCCCTGGGCACCTGCCACTCAGGGGAAGACCTGCCCAACTTGGCCCCAGGTTCTGGCCATCAGGCAGGATCCCTTCTACCCCCACCTCCACCGGGAAGGCTCCCCTTCTCCAAGACCCCCGGCAGACCCTGCAATCTCCACGCCCTGCCCCCACGCCCATCTGCCTGAGACCCCAGCCACTTCCTGAGACTTAGAGACCGGCCCCCAGCTCCCATCCTGCCCTGGACTTCCCATCTGGACAAGAGGTGAGTGCCTGGGATCAGCCTAGATCCCATCCCTGGACACCAGCCATTCTGGGAAGACCTGCCCAACTTGGCCCCAGGTTCTGGCCATCAGGCAGGATCCCTTCTACCCCCACCTCCACCAGGAAGACTCCCCTTCTCCAAGACCCCAAGCGGACCCTGCAGTCTCCACGCCCTGCCCACATGCCCACCCGCCTGAGACCCCAGCCACTTCCTGAGACTTAGAGACCGGCCCCCAGCTCCCATCCTGCCCTGGACTTCCCTTCTGGACAAGAGCTCCCATCTTGCCCCAGACTTCCCATCTGGACAAGAGAGCTCCCATCTGGACAAGAGAGAGAGACTTCCTGAATCTGCCAGCTCTGTCTGGACCAAGTGCACTGATAAGACCAAGAACGAACCACAAGGAAATGGGCAGACGTCAAGGCAGAAGTACATACAACAAAATGAAGAGCAATACAGCATCACCAGAACCTAACCCTCCTCCAACATCTAGACTTGAACATCAAAAATGGGAAGAAGAAAACAGCCTTATGAATAACATCATGAAGACAGTAGAGGCTTATATAGAGGAAAAGACAAACAAAAAATGGGAAGAACGCTATAAAAAACTAGAGGAAAGGACAAATAAAGCAAAAGAAAACAATAAAGCCCTGAAAGAAAATCATGAAAAAGCAATGAAACAGATGAAGGAAATAGTCCAAGACCTGAAAAGGGAAATAGAAAAAATGAAGAAGACACAAACAGAGAGAATGCTGGAAATAGAAAATCTGAGTAAACCAATGGGAACTTCAGATGCAAGTATAACCAACAGAATGCGAGAGATGGAAGAGAGGATCTCTGGCATTGAAGATACAGTAGAAGAAATAGATTCATCAGTCAAAGAAAACACTAAAGCCAAGAAAGTCATGACCCAAAATGTCCAAGAAATTTGAGACACCATGAAAAGACCAAACCTATGAATAATAGGGATAGAGGAAGGAGAAGAATACCAACTCAAAGGCACAGAAAATATATTCAACAAGATCATAGAAGAAAATGTTCCCAACTTAAAGAATGAAATGCCTATGAAGATACAAGAAGCCTATAGAACACCAAACAGACTAGACCCCAAAAAAAGTCCCCTCGCCACATAATAATTAAACAACTAAACATACAGAATAAAGAAAGAATATTAAGAGCAGCAAAGGAAAAAGGCCAAGTGACTTATAAAGGCAAACCCATCAGAATAACACCCGATTTCTCAATGGAGACTTTGAAAGCCAGAAGGACCTGCACAGATGTAATGCAGACACTAAGAGACCATGGATGCCAGCCTAGACTAATATACCCAGCAAAACTTTCAATCATCATGGACGGAGTGAACAAGACATTCCAAGACAAAGCCAGATTTAAACAATACTTATCCACAAACCCAGCCCTACAGAAAGCACTAGAAGGAAAATTCCAACCTAAGGAAGTCAGATACACCCTCGAAAACACAGGCAATAGATAAAGCCACAGCAGTAAACCCCAAAGAAGAAAAGTACACACACACTACCACCAAAAAATAACAGGAATGAACAATCATTGGCCATTAATATCCCTGAATATCAATGGTCTTAATTCACCTATAAAAAGACACAAAGCTAACAGAATGGATACAAAAGCAGGACCCATCATTCTGCTGCATACAAGAAATACACCTCAAATTCAAAGATAGACACTACCTAAGAATAAAAGGCTGGGAAAAGACTTTCCAATCAAATGGTCTTAAGAAGCAAGCTTGTGTAGCCATCCTAATATCAAGCAAAATAAACTTCAAACTAAAATCAATCAAAAGAGATCAAGAAGGGCATTACATACTCATCACAGGAAAGATCAACCAAGATGAACTTTCAATTCTGAACATTTATGCCCCAAACACAAGGGCACCCACATATGTAAAAGAAACATTACTAAAGCTTAAACCACATATAAAACCCCACACATTAATACTGGGAGACTTCAACACCCCACTTTCACCACTGGACAGATCTCCCAAATCGAAACTTAACAGAGAAATAAAGGACTTAACTGATGTTATGACCCAAATGGTCTTAATCAATATCTACAGAACATTCCATCCTAACTAAAAAGAATATACCTTCTTCTCAGCACCCCATGGAACCTTCTCTAAAATCGACCACATACTTGGCCACAAAGCAAATCTCAACAGATACAAAACAATTGGAATAACCTCCTGTGTTCTATCAGACCACCATTGTTTTAAGTTAGATTTCAACAACAACAAAAACTACAGAAAACCTACAATCTTATGGAAACTGAATAATGCTCAACTGAATCACCAATGGGTTAAGGAAGAAATAAAGAAAGAAATTAAAGACTTCCTAGAGATCAAAGAAAATGAAGACACCACATACCCAAACTTATGGGACACTATGAAAGCAGTGAGTGCTAAGAGGGTAATTCATAGCACTAAATGCCCGCATAAAGAAGTTGGAGAAATCTCACACTAGTGACTTAACAGCACACCTGAAAGCACTAGAACAAGAAGAAGCAAAGTCTCCCAGGAAGAAAAGATGCCAGGAAATTATCAAAGTAAGAGCTGAAATCAATAAAATAAAAACAGAGAACAATACAAAAAAAATAATGAAACAAAGAGTTGGTTCTTTGAGAAAATCGACAGGATAGACAAGCCCCTATCCAAACTAACCAAAAGACAGAGAGAGAGCATCCAAATTAACAAAATCAGAAATAAAAAGGGGGACATAACAAAAGACAATGAGGAAATCCAGAGAATCATCAGGTCATACTTCAAAAACCTCTACTCCACAAAACTGGAAAATCTAAAAGAAATGGATAATTTTCTGGATTATCTTAGGTACCACATACCTAAGTTAAATCAAGACCGGAAAAACTATTTAAATAGTCCAATAACCCCTAAGGAAATAGAGTCAGTCATTAAAAGTGTCCCAAACAAAAAAGCACAGGCCCAGATGGTTTCAGTGCAGAATTCTACCAGATCTTCAAAGAAGAGTTAATACCAATACTCTTTAAATTGTTCCACACAATAGAAACAGAAGAAACATTACCAAACTCCTTCTATGAGGCTACAATTACCTTGATTCCTAAACCAAACAAGGATACAACAAAGAAAGAGAACTACAGACCGATCTCCCTCATGAACATTGATGCAAAAATACTCAATAAAATACTGGCAAACAGACTCCAAGAACACATCAAAACAATTATCCACCATGATCAAGTAGGCTTCATCCCAGGGATGCAAGAGTGGTTCAACATACAAAAGTCCGTCAATGTAATACACCATATAAACAAACTCAAAGAAAAAAACTACATGATCATCTCACTAGATGCAGAAAAGGCATTTGACAAAATCCAACACCCCTTCATGATAAAGGTCTTGGAGCAATCAGGAATACAGGGAACATACCTAAACATAATAAAGGCAATTTACAGCAAGCCAACAGCCAACATCAAATTGAATGGAGAGAAACTCAAAGCGATTCCACTTAAATCAGGAACGAGGCAAGGCTGTCCGCTCTCCCCATACTTATTCAATATAGTACTTGAAGTTCTAGCCAGAGCAATAAGACAACATAAGGAGATTAAGGGGATACAAATTGGAAAGGAAGAAGTCAAGCTTTGCTATTCACAGATGACATGATAGTATACTTGAGTGACCCCAAAGATTCAACCAAGGAACTGATACAGCTTATAAACACCTTCAGCAACATAGCAGGATACAATATCAACTCAAAAAAAACCAGTAGCCCTCCTATATACAATTGACAAACAGGCTGAGAAGGAAATCAGAGATACATCACCCTTTACAATAGCAACAAATGATATAAAATACCTTGGGGTAACACTAGCCAAGTAAGTGAAAGATCTATATGACAAAAACTTTAAGTCCCTGAAAAAAAAAATTGAAGATGTCAGAAAATGGAAAGATCTCCCATGCTCATGGATAGGCAGGATTAACATAGTAAAAATGGCAATCTTACCAAAAGCAATCTACAGATTCAATGCAATACCCATCAAAATATCAACACAATTCTTCACAGACCTGGAAAGAATAATATTCAACTTCATGTGGAAAAACAAAAAACCCAGGATAGCCAAAAGAATCCTGTACAATAAAACAACCTCTGGAGGCATCACGATCCCTGACTTCAAGCTCTACTATAGAGCTACAGTAATAAAAACAGCTTGGTACTGGCATTAAAAACTGACATGTGGACCAATGGAATCGAATTGAAGACCCTGACAGTAATCTGCACACCTATGAACATATAATTTTTGACAAAGAAGCCAAAACTATACAATGAAAAAAAGAAAGCATCTTCAACAAACAGTGCTGGTATAACTGGATATCAGCGTGTAGAGGGCTGCAAATAGATCCATATCTGTCACCATGCACAAAACTTAAGTCCAAGTGCATCAAAGACCTCAACATAAATCCAGCTACTCTAAACCTGCTAGAAGAGAAAGTAGGAAGTAGTCTTGAACGCATTGGCATAGGAGATCACTTCCTAAATAGAACACTAGTAGCTCAGACACTGAAACAATCAATCAATGGGACCTCTTGAAACTGAGAAGCTTGTAGAGCAAAGGATACAGCCAACAAGGCAAAGCAACAGCCTACAGAATGGGAAAAGGTCTTCACCAACCCCACATCTGACAGAGGTCTGATATCCAGAATATATAAGGAACTCAAGAAATTAGACATCAAAATGCCCAACAGTCCAGTTAAGAAATGGGCTATAGAACTAAACAGAGAATTCTCAACAAAGGAAACTCAAATGGCTGAAGGACATTTAAGGAATTGCTGGACACCCCTAATTATCAGGGAAATGCACATCAAAACAACTCTGAGATACCACCTTATGACTGTCAGAATGGCTAAGATAAAAACACTGAAGACACCTTATGCTGGAGAGGATGTGGAGCTAGGGGAACTCTCCTCCACTGCTGGTGGGAATGCAAGCTTGTACAACCTCTTTAGAAATCAATATGGTTCTTTCTTAGAAAATTGGGAATCAATCTCCCCCAAGATCCAACTATACCACTTGGGCATATACCCAAGGAATGCTCAATCATACCACAAGGGCACTTGCTCAGCTATGTTCATATCAGCATTGTTTGTAATAGCCAGAACCTGGAAACAACCTAGATGCCCTTCAACTGAAGAATGGATAAAAAAAATGTGTTACATATACACAATGGAATACTACTCAGCAGAGAAAAACAATGACATCATGAGGTTTGCAGGCAAATGGATGGATCTAGAAAAAATCATCCTGAGTGAGGTAACCCAGACTCAGAAAGACAAACATGGTATGTACTCACTCATAGGAGGATACTAGATGTGGAACAAGGATGACTGGTCTGCTACTCACAACACCAGGGAGGCTACCTAGAAAACAGGACCCCAAGAAAGACACGGGGATCGCCCAATGACAGAGAAATGGAATGAGATCTACATGAACAGCCTGGACGTGAGTGGGGGTAATGAAGGGTGAGGGGCGAGGGAAAGAGAGCTTGGGGGAGCGGGAGATCCCAGCTGGATCAACAACAGAGAGGGAGAACAAGGAATTGGAGACCATGGTAAATGAAGACCATATGAGAATAGGAAGAAGCAAAGTGCTAGAGAGGCCCACAGAAAGCCACAAAGATGCCCCCAACAATAGACTGCTGGCAATGTTCTCGAGAGACAGCCCAAACTGACCTATTCTGGTGATAGGATGGCCAAACACCCTAATTGTCGTGCTAGAAACCCCATCCAATGACTGAGGGAACTGGGTGCAGAGATCCATGGCCAGGCCCCGGGTGGAGCTCAAGGAGTCCAGTTGGCGAGAAAGAGGAGGGTTTATATGAGCAAGAATTGTTGAGACCAAGGTTGGATAAAGCACAGGGACAAATAGCCAAACGAATGGAAACACATGAACTATGAACCAATGGCTGAGGGTCCCCCAACTGGATCAGGCCCTCTGAAGAGGTGAGACAGTTGATTGACTTGATCTGTTTGGGAGGCATCCAGGCAGTGGACCGGGTCCTGTGCTCATTGCATGAGTTGGCTGTTTGAAACCTGGGGCCTATGCAGGATCGCTTGGCTCGGCCTGGGAGGAGGGGACTGGACCTACCTGGACTAAGTCTACCAGGTTGACCTCAGTCTGTGGGGGAGTCTTTGCCCTGGAGGAGATGAGAATGGGGGGTTGACTAGGGGGAAGGGGAGGGGGCGGGAGGGGGAGAACAAGGGAATCCGTGGCTGATATGTAGAATTAAATTATATTGTAAAATAAAATAAAAATTCAAAAAAAAAAGAAGGGTATAGTAAGTTTCCCCATCATGGTCTTAATGCCCCTTGCTCATAGAATCCCTCTTTCCTCTCTTCAATTGGACTTCTGGAGCTTGGCCTGGTGGTTGGCCATGGCTCTCTACATCTGTTTCCATCAATTACTGGAAGAAGGCTCTATGATGACAGTTAGGGCATTCACCAATCTGATCAATGGGGTAGGCCAGCTCAGGCACCCCCTCCACCACTGCTAGTAATCTAAGCCATGATGAGAAAACTTGCAGATACAAGGGAATCAAGCTAGTAGGAACTCATGAACTTTGGACCAAGAGCTGTGGGACTAGACTGGGCCCTCTGCATGGGTGAGACAGTTATGTAGCTTGGTCTGTTTGAAGGCCCCTTGATAGTGGGAATAGGATCGATATCCGGTGCATGAGCAGGCTTTTTGGAGCCCATTGCCTATGGCGGAACACCTTTCACATCCTTGATGCAGGGGGAGGGGCTTGGACCTGCCTCAGCTGAATGTTCCAGGCTTTGCTAACTCCTCATAGGAGGCCATACCATTTGTGAAGAGGCAATGGGGACTGGGCTGGGGGAGGGGGGGTAAGGCTGCAGGGAGGGGAGTAGGAGGAGGGATGGGGGGATCTGTGGAGGGTATATAGAATGAATAAAAATTTCTTAATAAAAAAATTTAAAAGAAAGGTATAGTATTAAGAATGGAGAGATGTCTCAGTGGTTGAGAGAATCTACTGCTCTTTTGCAGAGGTCCCATGTTTGATTCCCATCACCCCTGCCAATTGACTCATAGCTGTCCATAAACCAAGTTCTATGGGAGCTCTAATGCCTCTGGTCTTCACAGGCACCCACACACATGTGTACATGTTCACACTCACACACAGAGACACAGAAAAAAAAATCCTCTTCAAGAAGTTAAGACCCTAAAAGACAGAAAATGCCTTGATATATGACTAAGAAAGACAGTGAACAAAATGCTTCACACAGGATGCTCCAAGATTTGGTTTCTGATTCTAACTTATTAGACCCAAAACTTGAAAAGTCACTTAACCATGTTAAAAATGAAAATAATATAGTCTTTCCAGCATAAAAATTTTAGTAAAATAGCTAAATCAAAACAAGAACTGCCGATGGAAGCAAAGCACTGATGTGTGGTGATGTATTGTGTCCCCCAATATACTGTGTCACCCAATAAAATTTATCTGAGGATCAGAGGAAAAAGCCACTATAAGTAAACATAGAAGTTAGGCAATGTTAGCACACGCCTTTAATCCTGTCACTTGGGAGGCAGAGATCTGTCTTGATCTCTGTGAGTTCAAGGCCACACTGAGGAACAGAACCAAGCATGGTGACACATGCCTTTAATCCCAGCACTAACCATAGAGGTCTAGAGGTCTGTACAGACAGACAGAAAGTGACAGAGCTGGGCAGGAAGATGAAGTGATGTAGCTGGGCTGAGAGAGCCAATGAGTGAGCAGAACAGAAAGGAATATAGGCGTGGGTATACAGGAAGTAGGTCTCTTTGAGACTGAGGTGTCTTTGAGGTGAGGTTAGCTTGTGGCTTTTCCTATTTCCCTGATCTCTCAGGTTTTCATGCCTATATCTGGCTCCATGTTTTTTTTTATTTAATAAGACCTTTAGCAATTTATCTACAAATGGTGCCCAGACGTGGTGGCAAGAATTTCCACCTAAAACCTGAGAGAACTTAAGAAGAGATTGTAATTGTAGCTAAAAGCACCTTCCTAATTCATGACACTCATGGTGGGCCGAGGTACAGTGACGTGTCCCCTGGCTGTGACAATTCGTCAACACTGATGGGTGAATCTCAGATAGGCAAGGCCCCATGGGCTTCGGGTCCAGAATATCTCTTGCTAGTGCTGTGTCTTTACATGTTTGCTCCTGCCATTTTTCTCTGGTATCTGGCATGATATGAATGGGTATGAGGGGATCCCCACTGCTCTTAATGTAGTGTAATTATCTCATGGAAATATCCCTTTCTACTGGACATTTTTACCTATGGATTATTGTGAAGATGATTTCCTCTTAAGCTGCACTGTTTAACTGAAGCAGTGATTTTATACAATAATAGTATTAGTTTAAATAGAATTTTGATGACTAAGGGTTTTTAACAAATATAATAAGGGATTATTATAGAGGTTAGTTTAGTGGGAAAATTAATGTGGGTAAAGGCAGGATATGGTGTTGCTACCACCCTTGATAAAGCAGGGGCTGCAGAGGGTAGAAAATAAGAACAAGGCATTGTCACACAGCTAGGACTTATGAGTTCCTCTTGAGGAGCCATATGGACTGTGACTTACATTAATGATTAAGAAAAACAATTGTGTCCCAGAAACTAGGCTAGCTCAAGTTCTTTTCATCTTAATATTGGGAGATATGTTCATGGGTTTTAGTGTTCATCAGAGCTAAAACAAAGTTTTAAATAACGACTAAGGTTAAGATGTCTTTGTTAATGACTTTGAGGTAGAAAGTCTTGGGGAACAATTTGAAGTTTAGGAAGGCATATAGTTCAGTGGGGGACTCTGACATCAAGAAACAAGAACAATAACAGCCCTATTATTATTAGCTGATGTGCCTTTCTTGCTAGGATGGGTTGCTGATCAATGATTAATTCCTTGTACCCATTTCTGCCCTCAGCTTCCTGATATAAACAACTGTTGATGAGTGGGTATGCACGCTGAGGATTCAAAGTAGACTCACTGATTGTTTTTCATATATAAAAGTTTATATTTGTTATTCTTTTAACTTTTTATAAGATTACCTTTTGAGATAAATAAGACAATGTTTGATCATTTCTTTGTAACCTCAAAATGCAACCTGCCAGTAAAAGAACTGGCTGAGAAAAATAACTTGCTTGCTTACACTCTGTTAATCTATAACAAGTTATTTGGACATCAATGTATGTGGGTTCTTGGGGATAATTTGTTTTTTACCTGTAATATGTAAAATGTTTAGTTATATAAGGGAAATAGGAAACGTTTTTTACTTGTATTCATTGTAATCATTCACTTAAAAAATAGAGTGAAACCACACTGTAATTTTTATATTGCTTGAAGTAGTCTGCTGGGGTATATAAGCTGTAAGGGAAAAAAATAAATACACAGAAGGGATACAACTGGGTAGAGGTAAGAAAAGAAATAAAAAGGTGAGACAGAGATAACAGAGAGTTCCTATGGGGTGTGTGTGTGTGTGTGTGTGTGTGTGTTTCCCTTTTTTACTGGCCACAGAGAGTTAAGTTTTGTCTCACTGGATGGCCCCAGAGAATTAAGTTTTACCCCCTCCAATAGAAAAGTAAAATTGAGTGATTAGTTCACTGACTCCGTGGCTCCCCCTCAATTGCTGAGCTGCTGAAGCCTGGTCCTTACAGCAGCAGGGAATATTTTAAACCATAATGTTAAGCCATCACCAGCTTCTCCTCTCTCCACATCCATCTCCTCCCCAGGACAGCTGCTCCTCCTCACACAGATGGATCCTCCCCCTCCCCACAGCTGCCCCCTCACAGCTGGATCCTCCCCCCCCCCATACAACTGGATTCTCCCTCCACTGCTGGTTCACATCATTTCCAACACAGTCTCTTACCATTTTTAGCATGTTGCTGGCAGTGGGGTTAACTGATCTCCTCAGATCATTGTGTTTATTTACAATCTCTCTTTGAATTTGCGGTTGGTTGGTTAACAATGCAGTGAAAGCTGGATCCTAAAGGAAAATAACTTTTAACAATTTCATAGATCACAGACATTGAAGAAATAACTTCAGTTTTAAAATTATTATCACATAATATCACACAAATAGAAAAGGAAAATATTAGCTGCTTGGCAATGCCAATAAATCTGAGTCAACACTTAATTTTAATAGGAACGAGTAGACGGAAGACTTGGAAATGATGAGTAATTCATTGCAAGGTAAAAAATCCCTCTGAGGCCACAAGTGCTAGATTCGGATTTTAATTCAGCTTTCATTATTTTTTTTTAACGTAGTACTAAGAGAGGTGATTCTGGGAGTGACTCTGCATTTGACCAGAGAAGAAAGGTAATCAATATCAGCCCAACACAAACTATGAGACTTAAAACAGTGATCTGCCTGCATGTTATACTGGTGCAATAAGGCATTAATATTATGAAAATAACAAGCCACTTTTTGATTGGGATTAAGCCTTACTCTTGAACTGGAAACCATACCTGGCAATGCTAAAGTGGCAAAGAATCTGAGATTATATAGGTCATGTGATCTAGGGGAAAACCTACTATTTTTCTGCTAAAGGAACATAACAATAACATGACTCCGGATGACATATTGCTACAGTCATAGATCGGTGCGTCATTCAGGCCTCATAAGAGAAGCTTCTTCTTTCAATGGATGGGAACTAACCCAGACACCCACAACTGGACAACATGCAGCCGTGGCAGACTTTGGAGCACTCAGTCCTAAGTGAGATGACCTACAGGAGACGTCTTCATCAAAGTCCCGCCCCACCCTCAAGGTTCAGGGGTCTACGCCGAAGAGGGAACAAAATGATGCTAAGGTCCAGAGTGATGGGTGACTCCAAGGAAACACTGTCTTCTAGGCACAAGACTGATGCACATCTGAACTCACAGAGACTATGGCAATACACAAAAGACCTGCAGAGGTTCACCAAACAAAAATCCCAGTCCCGGCTAGGGAAACTTGACTTGGTGTCCCACCCCTAACTGAGAACCTATTTGTGAATAATACCTGCTGGCAAAGAGAAAATCGAGTCTTCTCCAATGGAGTGTCAGTGACCGCCTTAACTAGGTTTCCATTACTGTGAAGAGACGCCATGACCACGGCAACTCTTATAAAGAAAACATTTAATTGTGGTGGCTGGCTTACACTTTCAGAAGTACAGTCCATTACCATCATGGCAGGGAGCATGGTGGGGTGCAAGCAGACATGGTGTTGACTACACCTTGGCTCACAGACAACGGGAAGTTGAGTATCTGGGCAGTATCCTGAGCATAGGAAACCTCAAAGCCCACCCCCACAGTGACACACTTCCTCCAACAAGGCCATATCCACTCCAAAAAGCCACACCTCCTAATAATGTCACCCCTATGAGATTATGGGGGCAATTACATTCAAACTACCACAGTGAGTACGTCAACCATGCTCTAGAGCAGGCACTATAGCCAAGAATAGTTTGCAAACACAAAACAGACTCTATTGATTTTGCTTTGTTTTGGCATTTTCTTTTTTGCCTTGTTTTTGTTTTGCTTTTTGCATTCTGGGTTTTGGTTGCTTTTTGTATTGTTTTTTGACAGCAAGATAGAGAGACATGAAGTTGGTGGATAGAGAGATGGGAAGGATCTTAGTGGAGTCAAGTAGATGAGAAAAACATAATATATATCGCATGAAAAATAATTTAGATAAAAGAATGAGATAGAATTTTGTTATCAAAACCTCATAACAGGAAACCTAAGACATATCCATTCACATATGATCAAGCCACAATAAGGTAAAGTGAGGGAATCCCATGATTCATCCTAGGCTTCACAGAGAAAATTGCTGTCTGTGGCATTTGCGTTTGGTGACAGAACATTCAGATTTAGTCTAAATTCATATCTCCCATCCAGCACCTGAGCAAAACCATGAGGCAGAATATTTTCCAAGGTTGCTCAATACATACTCTTTAAATATTTGTAAATGTTTTCTACACAATTCAAGGGCAATACATTCATCTACTGAATGGAATACTCCTCACTTTGCCCAGTTTAGCAGTAAAATGTGATCGGTACAGAGTTTATATTTTCAGCTTATCTTGATGATTATGTATATATGTCAGCTAATGCTGAGGAGCAGAATGGGGCTTTTGGTTGTTGGGCAGGTTCTAAGCTTAAATTTATACAAGAGTGCGATGTCCCATGGGTTTGAGCAAGATTCTGAAGTATTTCTAATAGACACATTGCTCATAGCAGGCTTCCTGATACTTTGAGATAAGTTACTCAACTGTTTCCCACCAACCTGAGTTCCCTCAAGACTCTCAACTTTCTCCCCCCATAGTTCTGGTCACACAGCATTGGCCATTTTCTACTCTCTGTCCATGTCTGTCTCCTGCTTTATGTTTCTAAGAACAGAGACTATTATATAATGCCCTCAACCAATAGGCATAGCACAGTTGCAGATTCCTAAAGTACAGTGAATGCACAAGACAAGCATCAGCAATGACCAGTCCCTGAATTATCAGACATTCCCACATTTCTATTATCCTCAAAATGTCACTTAAAGTAACTTCAAAACACAAAAGTGTTGGTTTCTTAGGATATGAAATTATTTTCTGATTCGTATATCATTATGTTTTATACATGAAAATTCTCCATATAGATGTAATTTTTTTTTAGATGAGTATCAGTGGAGCTTTTATTGGTGAGGTCAGGAAGTAAGATTATGTATAAAGTCTAAAGTTAACAAAAAAAAAACCAGAATCTATCCTTACAGAGCTCATAATGCATTAAAAAATAAAAACATATGGCTTCCTCAAACCTGATAGGTGGAGTCTATATGAGGAAAGATCAGTTTATTGAGGATAACAAAGAGTTCACAAAAGATGATTCTGGGTTGGGATTTGAAAAAATTTACAGTGTTCACAGGACTGCGGAGAAGCATAGAGAGTCACGCTGAGAGGGGTGATTAGTAAGCATTTAGTGGTGCCTAAAACCCAGCAACATCTCACTTTGTAATGATTTTTGTAAATGAAGGCCAAGAGTTGGACCAGGAAGTAGAAGGAGAATTGTGAAGATCCAGGGAAAAATCATTCAAGGGAGAAAAGATGGAAAACTGTTATAATAAAGCCCTGGGGAGTGAAAAACAAATTCTCCCTGGTCTGAGAATTTGACTATTATAACAGACTGGTTACAGTTATGAATGCCTAATAAGGCCTGAACAACTATCAAACTCTTTATTTCTAGCTAGCATTGAGTTTTAAAAGTCAGAACAGAGTATGAGAACAGACAACAGTGACAGCAGTACTTCTTACTCATGGGCTTCCAGGCCAGGAGGTGAACTCCATGTGTGAGCCTTACACACACGGACAAGAATGACTGGCCTTGATCTGGGATCATTAAAGCATTAAAATCATATGTGAAAGAGGAGGGGTCTAAATTCAAGATTCCACACAGTAACAATGCTTTATGTGCTAATTCCATGATCACTGATAAACACAAAAAGACTTTAGAATCAGACTTGTTTTCAATTTAGAAACAAGTCCAGGTATTTATAAACAATAACAAGAGATAAATGTAGTGACAGAGGCAAAGAAAGGGCAAATTTAAGATTACATATTCTTACATTTCTGAGCAATCATATGGAAATGGGATAAAATAAAGCATTCATATGGAAATGGGATAAAATAAAGACGTAGAAAATACTTTGAGCAGAAGATCCTTAATTAATTATCTCTTTAAACCCATACAACATGCTGTCTTTTTAAAATATGATTTGGGAGTGATATGTGATCCAAACTGGAGATGGCCTATTAAAATGTAAAAGAAGTGAATTCCGGCAATATATTTATTTGTGATAAGTTGAATAATTGCTCCCTAAAGATATTTCCATATCCTAATTCAAATGATCTATAAATATAGTCTTATTTGAAAAGAAAAGGTCTTTACAGAATCAAGTTGAGAATCTTGACACAAAATTATCCTAAAGAACTCAAGTGGAACCTGAATTTGGGGCCAAGCAATTTCATGAGAAACATAGATGAGATTATGTTAAGATGAAGGAGGAGGTTGGAAAGACACAGTCATCTGTTGAAGGACAACAACAATTGGTAGAAGTCACTATAAGACAGAAAGGAAGGGACCGGTTCCTTCCTAAGTCTGCCAGAGAGACCTCAATTTCAGACTTCTAGCCCCGACAGCTATAGAAAAAGCATTTCTACTGTGTTCAGCCAGTAAGTCTTAGGTAATTCTTAACAACAGTGCTCTGAACTTTATATATTATTTAACCAATTATAGAAAATACTGTTATCTGTTAATTTAACAAAGAATACTAGTGAAGTTTGTTGTTTAATTTGTACTATGTCGTTGATGCCTGTGAACCTTCTTCTTGGAATATCCTTTTCTTTTCAAGTGTCCAATAGGCACATGGGACAGGCAGCCCCCACAGCCACAAATGATGGAGCAAATAAGCTTAGTCCCCATCTCCGTTTCCATATGAAATGCTATGAGAACTTTGTCACCTGTCAGGCACTCTAGATTCCTTTGCTCTCAAAGTAGCCTGCCCTTTTCCAAAGCTGTCAGAGTGCTCTGAAAGGATGTTTTCCCTTTAACCTTACCTTTCCTTCAGTGGGCAATGATTGATGCAGCAAAGCAAAGAGAAACAGCATCACCTGGAAGGAAGCCATGGCTGGAAGCTATCAAAACAAAAAAAACATCTTCACTGAAGTCAGTAGTACAGGGACTCGGGAGGGGGAAATGGGGTGATCTAAGGTATGCCAAACACCTGTAACTTCTAGTTCATTAGCAATGTAACAGCTGAAGAGTCACTATATGATGCAAATAGAATCACAGTGAAACCCCCTTGTCTCTAAAAGGGACATGAACTGAAGAATTTGATGGTTGTCCTTGACTTGTATGTGCAGTGACTCGGAAATTCCTAGCATCTTCCTGCAAATTTCTGTTCCCTTTTCTTCACCTAAAAGGAAATGTAAACAAATAGATTTCTTCCTAGCTAATTAGGTTGCTGACACTCATCATCCATCTCATTGTGCGGGACAGGGTTCAGTTTTTCCACTGTGTCCCACCTCTCAACTTGCTATTCTCAATCTCAGTCAAGATTTCAGGGTTGAGATTTTGCCAACATAAATGATCAAACACCTTAGAAGTGGTTATTTCTCAGAGAGAGAAATTAGAAACTGTGTTTTTTTTCTCATGCTTGTATTATTGTCAAAAGTTCTGCTATAGAAAAATAAATATATAGTTAATGAATTAAAAGCCTACTCTTCTCAGTTCTGGTCACAATTTGGTACAAAGGATTATCATTGTATTTCAAAAGGCCTCCTTGCTCATCCTCATATTGCTTCTTCTAAATAGGATGACACACCTTGGGTCCTTAGGATAATATTAAAAGCAGCTCAGTTGGGAAAATACTTATCTTCCCATCATTACCCACCAGTCATGACTTCAAATACATTGTTCATAAAAAAACAAAAAGTTTCATTTTGGGAAGAGCAAGTCATTAATGCAGCTTCATGGGGCCCCTTTATCCTTATTTTAATAATTCTTATCATATAATCACATATTGAGATGAAACATATACACAAATACCACATTTTTCGCTTTCCCAATAAACATAGTTCTAATTTGGAAGACAAATTAAAAACATGAGACTTAGCTATGCTATTTATGCAATCATACAAAAAGTTGATATATACATGTAAAATTGATACCATTGTTTCTGTAATAGGATTGCTAAAGAGTTTTGTTGATATCATTCTTAAGACCACAAGTAGATATATTAAGTATATGTTTTTACTCTTGGCAACATTAGAGTTATTGGCATGATAAAAAAATGCTCACATTAGAATGGTCACTTACTGATGGTTGGACAGTTGAAATATCTACCTTCCCTGTGTCAAGACAGAAGGTAGGAGAGGATAGAATACACATCACAACTGTCTCTGGGCACTCTGCATCTACACATCAGTTTCAGTCAACACTGCCCTCAAATGGCATTTTTCACACCAACATACTCAAATTTCACCTCCAGCTTTCTTTCATTTGGTTCCCATCCAAACTACTAACATGAGTAACTACAGTTAAGTTCTTAAGCACATTACAATCTAGACAGTGTCTTTGGAGCCTGGTATTTCTATATTGACCATCCAAGACTATTTTATTCTTGAGAAGAGAAGTAGGGCATATCTTTAAGCTGAATGCATTCATGCATCAACTTTCTGTGACTTTTATTTCCTATCTGTAGCTTAATGATCATTAAGATACAGTCTTTGGAAACCATCAGGCTTGGGAAATCCATCAGAGTTTCAGTTTTCTCTTACACAAAATATGAATTTCTATAGTCTTATTTTAAAAAAAACCAAAGACATAACTCTGTAAAAATCCTAATACAGTCCTCATATAATATAATATGTATAACCATAAATGGATAATATGAGTATTTTATTATCTTTTGCAGTATCTAAAATTTGGCTTAACCCCATCAGGTATTTCCATAAAAATTTGTGATCTGATTGAATGTTAATTTCAAAATTATTTAAAACTTTTTTTTCTTCCTGATGTCAATTCAAATGCCTTAGACCTGGTCCTTCTTAACATAAGGAAAAATGAACTAACTGCATCCTCATTGAAAAAGGCATATGCATGAGCCTGAAGATTTTATACAGCTAAGTCACTCAGTGTGTCTGCATTGTATGATCCATAATTCCAAAGTCTAGTAGACCAGGAGGCCACACATTCCACTCCCATGTTGTTGCCAATCCAAATGGTAGTCATCTTCATAAAGTCTGAAGAAGGGCACCATTGCTGAAAACGTGTTCAAGAAAAAAAAATGTTTTATGCATTACCTCACTTTGTGCTTTGTTCTTGACACCTACATTCATACGTAGTTGAAAATTTGACCATCATTTTACCCTTCCTACATGTGAATGGAACAATACCTTGTCCTTTCTTTTAATGTTCTAAGATCAGGATGACATGGTTCTTCTAAGATGTCAAGGGCATGATGTGTGCTTTCATTGTTCTAGAAGATGGAAACAACGATATAAAGAGAGCCTTATAGATATTGTCAATACTCTGTCATAAACTTAAAACCTGACTGTTCACTAATGTCATCTTAATTCTTCACTATTTGATGTCACTACTAACACTATAATATGCTTTGGGGGCCAGACTGTGCTTCAGTGGCTTAGTATTTCCTTCACACACTAGACCAAAAGTCTACTTCTTAAGAAACTCAGTAACCACTGGCTGGCTACCACCCTAGAAAACCGAAGTATGTACAAAGTGCCCCCTTTGATCTAGCACACAGTCTTCACGTTCTTCAAAAGATGTTGTCTATAACTCCAACAGTGCTAACTATATGCGTTGGTGTTTGGTCAATATAGCTTCACATCTTCTCTTCTGGAAGTTCAGAAGAATGAATGACCTCAGATCTTATTGTTATAGTCATATAAATGCACACTCACACAATTAAAAAAAAACTGGCATTTTAAATCTGACCACAGAAAAGCCAGACTTAGACATGGCTTTAAGCTCCCTCCTTGAGTCTGTAGAAATCCTATAGACAGGACGATTATCTCTTTTAAGGTCATGGGAATTCTCTAGCCGATTCTTGCTAAGAAAGTGAGCTAATAATTGTCCCTGAATCTGCCGGCGGCCCCTCACCTTACACATCTTTACCTACACTAGATTCACCCATTTTCCCTACCCTGGTCTCATCCACTTTCCCTGTCTACACTAATATTTACCAGGACTTCACAGCACAGATCTTCATGCTGTTGGAGGGAGCCAGAGAGGGCTCCTGCTGCCCTTCCCTCCGTGGGCGATGGTAACTGCCTCCTGCCGCCACGTGGGGGCGACGTCACGAAGCTTTATGCCCTCAAAGTAAGTGTTCCTCTTCATAGAATCCAACCCTCCCTCAACCATCTCTCTGTAGGAGGTCGCGGACAAGTTCTTGAATGTTTTCCCCTGTGAAAAGTGAAGTCCTACTTCGTTATTGTCATTTGTTGGGAGTTGAGGGGACTCAATGTTTGTTAACACAACAGGGCTCTAGGAAGAGAAAAAAGGAGATACATCAGAATTTTGAACGTTCATTTCCAGGATGCCTGAGTGAAGAGCTTCAGAATTAACAACTAAGATTGGGGAAGTCTTACTGGAAGGTTTACTTAAAATTTCAGAATCGTGGCGGTGTGGCGCCAACAATACATCCAGTTCCAAGGAGTTAGCATTCTGCGTTTTTGTTTACAAATTGTCCCTGATCATTATCTGTGTTTGGCAGAAGTTTTGTGGTCAGAAAATTCAAGACAGCTGGATCAACTTTTGAATACCTGAGATTCCTGACCAAAGGTTTCTACATTCGGTACAGTCGGGTTGAGCAGCTAGCTTTTGTCATTAGTGGACCATGTGTGGTTTTCACAACAGGACTATAAATGATACATGCTTAGTGGATAAAAATGGGGGACAGTTAGCTCATTACTTAAAGGAAGAGATCAAAGATGTCAAATCAATTAAGTTCCCTCACACCTGTTTCTCTGTGTCTCATGGAGAAGAGGTTGGGAGATTTACCATTTATTGCTCCTACTCTATTTGCATTGTTTATCGCATTTGTGTGTGTGTGTGTGTGTGTGTGTGTGTGTGTGTGTGTGTGTGTGTGTGTGTTTGTGTGGGTGCACATGTGTGCGCATAGCTTTGGGTATCATTTCTCAGAGGCTAGCCACCTTTTTTGTAGGCAGAGTTTCTGATTGGCCTGGAATTAGTGGAGTGGGCTGGTCTGCCAGTGGATGGAAGAGCTCCCTCTTTGTCCAACTCCCCAGTAACGGCATTATAAATGTATGCCACTATGCCCATCTTTTTACATGGGTTCTGGGGGATTGAGCTCAGATCCCCACTGTTGTGAAGCAAGCACTTTACCAGCTAAACCATATCTCCAGCTCCTTGTGTATGTTTAATTGGTTTAATTCTGGTAAATCATATATGTCTAGGAGTTTATCCATTTCTTGTAGATTTTCTAACTTAATGGAATATGAGTTTCAAAATAGACTCAGATGATTTGAATGATTTTCTGAATGAGCCACTGCATGGGTGTGAAAACATTTAAATGCAAAGACATATAGAACATTTATAAAGTAGTGCAAGGCTACACTTAATCCAAGCAAAATGTCAAACATCAGTTCCAGATTGAAGGAATTTGCCCCACCATTCAAAATATAATCACACATTTAATATCTTGCTATGCTCCAATTTAGGAAATTAGAAATTTATGATATTCTCTGGAAGGATCCTCAATAAAAGATGGGTCCCAGAAATCTCTCAGCTTGTCACAGAAGCAAATAATTTGAATACGGGAAATACACAATGTAACTAAAATCCTCTGTGACTCCACACATACAGGAATTTTGATGTCAGGATCAATGTAGTAGTCACATAATATAGTAGTGATGTGATAATGTAAAAGTCTAATCATAATGCAAGGTGAAGAAAGCCAATTTCAAGCAGTATTATCATCACCCAGACCACTTCATAATGCAATAATCAACCCTGAGCACAGTTAGGCAAGGAAGCCATTTATATACTATATACATTTTGGCCAGTGTTGCTTTACACCTGGTCAAGATATAAATGGTTCCCCGAGCCACTTGATTGTTAGAGGCGTTTTACTATGAGAGAACCAACACAAAGTTTCTTTAACATGTAACCTAAGAGTCTCAGCTCAGGATCTGGTGATATAATAATGCCAGTGTTGTGTGATCTACTGGCTTTGTTTGTATTTTCTCTCTTCCCTCACATGTCTTAAACATTGACAAATTGCAACTGAACCCATACTGCAAAGTAGACACTGGGATGAATTATGGAGACTCAATAAAATGAGACATCTTTCCTTAGAAAGTTTATGTATTCTAAAGAATGGGCATGTTATTAGCCACAATAGATCATGTTTCCTCTCTGAATCCCTTCCCTGTCTCTCTCCCTTCCTCTACTCTCTTTGCTTTTTTTCCTAGTACTTGGAACTGGGCCATTTTTTTCTCCCCTAAGCCCTGCTTTTCAAAACCAATTTCCTTCTTCTAGATAGCCTCTGGCAGTAACAGTGAGTCATAGACCAATCACCACGTCTTGAAACATTCAGCCAGTTTGTTTAATACAGTTTATTATAGTAGAATTTTAGTAATTAACTGGTGTGTTTAAATTAATCACCCTACCCATGCCAAAATGTCAATAGAGTTGTATCTGTAACAATATATAATTTTAATAGCTTAGGATGTGTTCATTAGCCTGCTTCTTTCTGCCTGTGGGCACTGTATAGGGGCGTGGTGAGAATCTACCTTCTCTCTACAGTCATTTCTGAATCAGAACACAAGAAGCTAGGCTGTTCATCTGAGGTCTCAACACACCTAACTGGGTGGATCAGTTAATCTTAGTGAAATGTTAGGTTCTAAGTGAGCTGATCCTTCAAGCTGGAATCTGAAGCCAAAGCAAGCAAAGTCACATACCACTGCATTAAGAAGTTGGATTTGACTTAGGTCAGAACAAGTAAACAGATGGATTTCATAAAGCTTAAGCCATGGTGAGTGAAAGACTTCTTTAGCCATAATAATAATCCAATGGCAGTTTAGAAGGGTATCCTTAGAAAAGCTAGCTGCACACCTGGCATCCCAGATCTGGGCAAGCAAAGGCAGGAATGTCATC
>NW_026294491.1:57841686-57899186 GCF_007827085.1 Peromyscus californicus insignis
AGTGAGAGGAGGGAGCTATAAACTCACGACCCTAAGAAGCCTTGACAAGGACAGTGAGTTGCCTATGGAGCAGCATCAGCAGGTGAGGTCTGTGGACTCAAAGGAGAGGCACTATCAGAAGGAGGGAATGCTGGGCCACAGGGTGTGGCCTTAGGGCAAGCGATGGGTCAACAAGAAGAGAGACAACAGTCCAGGAGAGCTAGAACAGACACACGGACTCTAGGGAGCATCCAGGTTGGGCTTAAAAGGGCTGCAGGACCGAGGGAAGAAAAGGGGGGTGGAGGGTGGGGGGGGGGTGGGGGGGTGGGGGACGATACCCTAAACTAGATGAGCAACATCTGCTTGGAGACTGTACAAACGGTTCCTTCTTAACTTGTCCCTTCTTCAGACAGCCTACGCAATTCACAACCAGGAGAAAGCAGCCATATGATGTTTTTCAATTAGCCTTCTAGAACTTCAGTAGTGGAAAGGTTATAAAAAATGACTGGGATGGGTGTTCCCCCAGCTCAGCCCCATTTCTCTCTCTCTCTCTCTCTCTCTCTCTCTCTCTCTCTCTCTCTCTCTCTCTCTCTCCCTCCCTCCCTCCCTCCCTCCCTCTCTCTCTCTCTCTCTCTCTCTCTCTCTCTCCAAACCCATCTTTCTCAGAAAAACCACCAAAGGCGGTAGCGGTTCCTCCTCTGAGGCTGCCACCTCTCCAAGTCCCTACCCAAAGCTAACAATTGGGCACAAACCCAGTTTGTGAAGGAGGCAGACAGATCTCTGTGAGTTTGAGGCCAGCCTGGTCTACCAATCAAGTTCTAGGTCATCAAGTGCTGCATTATGAGACCCTGTCTCAGCAAAACAAAACAAACAACAACAAAACCCAAAAAAATAAAACGCAAAATGAAAAGTTAGAGATAGGACTCCTAAGAGCGCATGGGATGGGCGTTTCCAGGCAAACATCCTTGTACACGGGGTTATACGTATTATTGACCAGGATCCATTCAGGAAATGGTGGGCATTTAATCATATCACTGTCCTAGGGAGTGAAACAGAGATGTCACACCTTCTGATTAGACTGGCCATCTTATTTTCAAACCATTCACTCCTTGCCTGAGAAAGCAGGAAGGCCCTGGAACAACGCCTGTTCTGCAATTCTATCCCCACTTGATCTTATCCAAGGGTGCTCTCTTTGTCACTGTCACCATGGAGACCCGATCAAACTCATGCACAGGCACTTGATCTTGCAATCTGTCACTGAATGGTGGATATTCTTTCCAAGACCAAAGAACAGGAGGTTCTTAACCGAGTTCTTGTAAGGAAACAGAGCTATAGAGAAACTGTTTAATCTAAGTCCAGGACTGAACAGGACATTGGTAATACCCTAGATTCAAGCTTTATCATTTGTACACAACTCAGAATGTTTGAGTTAAGTCTTGGAAAAGCAAAATGTATTTCATGTGTTAACTACTCCATTGCTGCCGAATTTGCCAAGCTGTTTGGTTTAACAAATATTTATTGAGTGAGGTCATTACCTCCAATTTTGGCTATGGAGATCTGAAGATTAAGACATGTACTTTGCCCTCAAGGACCTCTAAAACTGGGATAGGCACACAGTGGTAAGCTGGGCATAGGATAACATCACACAGGCCACCACTGAGCCATGTGGGGGAGAACTAGAAGAAGGCTCATCTCTTTTACAGATGGAGAGAACGTTTTTGAGGTACAGTGCCATTTGACATGGCTCTTGAAAGCCCCCAAAGCTCATTTTTTCTTAGCACATGAAGGAAAGATTTATTGAAGGGCTGAGAGATCACAGAAAAACTAGCAGGATGGAAAAAGGCTTGACTGAGTAGAAGGGTTTTACCACAGGCAATAGAAGTCAATTAGAATTTAGATGGAATTAGCCAGTCTCCAAGATACTGTATGAACAGGATGATGATAACTCAGCCTTAGCCAATGAGAGCTTTTCTAGAAGGAACACAAAGCAGTTGTGATTGGATGGATCTTTAGCCACATGCAGTGGGTGGGGAGTAGAAAATGAATCCTCTTATTCTGGGCAACCACACTGTCAGCTGAAAACAGGTGTGTGCATTATCATGGGGACAATGGCAGTTCCCATCATCCATACCTATGTTGTCGATACACTCTTTGACTTACACACACACACACACACACACACACACACACACACACACACACACACGCATGCACGCATATGCGCGCGCTCGCGCACATTTGCAGGAGTGGGCATTGAACCCTGGACCTTGCACATGGCAAACAGGCACTTGACCATTGCGCTACACCCCCTGGTGCTATGCTGTGCTATTTTCTTACCCATTTCCTCTGGAAAGGAGATGATGGGGTCTTCAAAGGTAACACAGGTTCTTATTGTATCTACAGCATCCAACAGTGCTGTGTACACACTGCATACACAGTTACACAGGGTGTGTAGAAACAGAATTTCACTCTTAGATAGCTTTTCATGTTCTTTCTCCCTATGAATTCGACTTCTTACACTTTTGGGTGTTCAAACACATTCTTGTTAAATTTCTGCCTCTCCAACCTAGATCAGCCTAATCCTAGACTTTTGAACAGGTTTGCAGAACTAAATACAATTTTTCTTCTATGAATCAGGCCATAAGTCCCATCAGAAAGCAGTTGGTTACCCCACACAGTCATGTGGACCTATGTTTTAAAACTAGAATGTTTTGTTTTATATATATGAGAGTTTTGCTTGTGTGTGTATATGTGTACCCAAGTGCATGCCAGGAGTCTGCAGAGGTCAGAAGAGGGTGTTGGATTTCCTGGAACTGGAGTTATAAATGGCTGTGAGCTGCAGCGTGGGTGCTGGGAACCAAACCCAGGTTCTCTGCAAGAGTAGCAAATGATCTTTTAAAAAAATAAATTTTAAGAGAATATCATACATGGCTACTGTATTTACATAATTTCTACCCCTCTCATCCCAATTCCTCCCTTGTCTCCCAACCACTTCCTCCCAAATTTGTGATCTCTCCTTTTCTTTTTTGAGACTTTTTTGTTTTGGTTTGTTTTTGTTTTTTGAGACAGGGTTTCTCTGTGCAGCTTTGCGCCTTTCCTGGAACTCGCTTTGTAGACCAGGCTGGCCTCGAACTCACAGAGATCTGCCTGCCTCTACCTTCCGAGTGCTGGGATTAAAGGTGTGTGCCACCACCGACCGGCTTATTTATTTTCTATGTATAGGTGTTTTGCCTGCTTGTATATCTGTGCACCACATGCATGCCTGGTGCCCAAAGAGGCCAGCAGAGGGCAGCAGTGGAACTGGAGTTAAGAGACAGCTGTGGCTTTTCTCCCTTTGCACTGAGACCCAGTCCTCAGAGTGAAGGCTTCCAGGTCAGTTTCAATTTGATTCCTTCAAGTCCTGTGTCTAAAGTGTGTGGTGTCTTCAGCCATATTACCTTCAAGTTTTGGGAGGCAGCAAAGGGCAGCTGCAGAATTCTCTTGGCCCCTGACCGACCACTCAGAAGGAAGTTTTTCATGCCTGGCACTCGGTATTTTGTTAGATAGTTTATTGTTCTTGGGGGGAGCATTATCACCCCAAGTGGTGTAACTCCATTTAAACCACACATATGTGATATATGTACACACATGCAGTTATATTTATATCTATTATGCATGTATTCTCTTAAAGACTTACTATATGTGTTTGAATGTTTTGCCTGCATGTGTAGTACATGTGTGTCTGATGCCCGAGGAAGTTAGAAGATATCATCATATCCCTTGGAACTGGAGTTACAGGCAATTGTGAGTTTCCATGTGGTTGCTGGGGACTGAATCGGGGTCCTCTACAAGAGTAGTCAGTACTTTTAACCACTTAGCCATGTATCCATTGCATACATTTTTAAGTAATCATGAAATAACACTTCCCTATGGCTTTTCCAAACACACTTATTCTTATTTATGCCCCTCTCTCCTCTCCCTCTCTTTTCCCCTCCCTTCCCCTCCCCGTTGAAGTCCTGGTCCTGTTTTTCCCATCTCCCCCTTCACAGCCCCACAGGAAGTGCTCTCAACTGTGGAGTCATCTCTCCAGCCCACACTTCCAAAGGGAAGCAGGACAGAGTTTAGAAATATGACAGAACAAGGAGAGGATAGAAAGCCTGGTGCTTCCTTCAGTACATGGGGACTTTCCACTAGAAAAGGAAAAAGATGGAAGCATAGAAAAATTCATTGATTAGAAATATACTAAGGAAATGGGAAATTCGAGTGATGAGGAGTTCAAGGTTGGGAAAACAGGAGATTTGCACAGTGCTGGAAGAAGTATGAAAAGTTCAAATCAGGCCAGAGGTCAAAGGAAGTTATTTTATGGCAAAGATCGGATTGGGCTTATTCATTTTGGCCTCACTTACATTTTTCAGTTTTAGCTATAATCATGCTTTATTAATTATACTTATCTCCTCTTTCTTTGGAGCTTCAGCAGAAAATCCATTATTTATGATTGAGTATTCACCATTTATGAGTAAATAAAGACATCTGCATGGCCATATTGGATATGTGGCTGTGAAGTCGTCAGTGATTAAAGCATTTTACAATCTGAAATGAAAGACATTTCTCTTTTTTAAACATACAATAGAGAAATGACATTTATTATTCTACCTAGATTCAATTGATCCTCTATTGGTTTATCACTGATATCAAGGAACATTTACTTAATTAGCAGTAAGCAAGAACAACTGATTTTTTTTTTCCCAACAAGAGGCATAGAGGTTGCATGCCTGCAATTCTAGTACTCAGTGGGACACTGATGCAGGATGACCATGCACTGGAGGCTAACCTGAGCTACACAGCTAGACCTAGTCCAAAACAAATAAAAACCAACCAACCAAACAAACCAAATCCAACCCAAAAGGTGTGTAAAAATTTGAGTTCAGGTGACTAGTGCCCCCTAGGAACCTAATGGAGCTCAAAGGTAGTGCTAAGACCGAAGGAACTGAGCAGGTCAGAGCTGCAGTTACCCAAATTAAACTCCCCCAGCTCAGAGGAACGAGTCATGTTACCTCGAGGAACTCACGTTTGGATGTAAGGGAGTAACTGACTGACTGTCTCCTTTAATATCTCATGTCCTTTTCCTTTAGACGACAGACCTACGATAGTAGTGGTCAATAATTCGAATTTTTCCAGAATTAATCAGCCCTAGCATGCATGGAGACATAGTAAACACCCCTCGTTTTGGGAAGTTTTGGAGATAGCTTGAGAATTTCAAATTGAAATATCACCCCCCCACACACACACACACCCTACTTCCCCAAATTCTGTATCTAATGATAGTATTTTTCAGAACCTCTTTGATTTTTACCGTAGACTTTATACTGCAGCTTTTCCCTTCAGTGTTTATGAACAATCCTTTCCTTTACTGGCAGATGTTTGAAAGATGAGAATGGAATTAGTCCTCAAATTAATTTTTAAATACATTTTTGTCTACCCAAGGATGCTGAGAAAAAGAATGAACGGTCAGTGTACTGGCCGATAAGGAAGTAAACAGGACCCTCTCCCGGCTGCTGAGTGTTGTGTCTCTGTACTAGTTTTCCCATTGACGAGATCCAACACACAACAAAAGCAGGAGAGGTTTGTTACGGTTTCAGGGGATACAGTTACTGTGGGAGTGGAGCCGAGGCTGCTCGTCACATTGTATCTGCAGTCAGAAAGCAGAGGGAGCCACAGATCAATGCTGATACCGTGCTTGCTTTTCCTTTTGACCCAGTGAGACCCCGGGAGACACCAGAACACAGCAGACTTTGGCAATCAACATACAAGTCTTTTCGTGTCTGACAGCTGATGTAAACTCCATGGTTGTTTATTTCTTGCTTGTTTGGTGAATTAATTATTAATTTTTGAGGCACGGTTTTGCTCTGTAAGCCAGGTTTGTGTGGAACCCTAGCTTTGACTGGCCTGGAACTGGAGAGTTTCATGCCTCAGCCTCCAGAGTACTTAATGGCATCATTATGCTCAGTTCATTCATTCATTCATTCATTCATTCATTCATTCATTCATGTACTCATTCATTCATTCATGAGTGCATGTATGTATACATTCACGAGACAGGAATTCCTTTCCTCCAACTCTAAATTCTCCTGCCTCAGCTTTCCTAGCGATGAACATACAGGCGAGCGCTATAATGCTCAAGGTATATTGGTTGTTGTTAATACTTGTGTTAGAGAAAGAAAATAGTCTCTGCTTTACATAAATTTTACTTGGAATCATTTTACAAAAAAAGAAAAGTTAAGTAAGGGATGTGTACTGTACTCCCAGGCTAGCAAGCAAACGCAATTCCTCCAGCTAACGCCAAGGGGCACCCTTTCCTTCCCCTCGGTATCTGGAACGCCTTGAGCTCTCCATCTGCACAAAGAGCCCGGCCTCCTCCCGGGTGACATCACAAAGGGCCGGTTCTCCGCCCCTTCGGCGCCACCACGTGTGTCCCCGAGCTGAGTGGCCACCCGACTCAGTCCCTCGCCGGCCGGTCTGGGCAGCGGAGGAGGCGAGTAGCTGGTAGTGACTGAAGGTTTCGCTATGGGAAGTCGTGTGTCTCCGTCAGCCCTGCTCCCTGGTTCTCCGCAGCCGCTGTCGCTGGAGAGCACCGGGAGGCGCGGGTTCCAAGCGCGCCTGCTTCTCCCCGCCCGGGCGCCCGCGCCCCTGGGCAGGTGCTGAGCGCCTTCCCGAGCCTCCCCTGCCGCCTCCCTCTTCCGCCCGGCCGCCCGGCTGCTGCAGTGCACATGGGCTGCTGGAGGTAGATGGGCTCCCCGCCCGGGAGGCGGCGGTGGATGCGGCGCTGGGCAGAAACAGCCACCAATTCCAGCTGCCGTGGGGCCGCGCGCTCCGGGCGCCCCTGCGAGCCCCAGGCTCGGCCATGGGGACCTCGGCAAGCAGCACCACCGCCTTCGCCTCTGGCAGCCGCATCACCGGCCAAGTCGGAGCCACGATGGTCGCCGGCTCCCTTCTCCTGGTGAGCGATCCGAGGGAACCCTAGGGTGGCGGTTGCGTTGGAGCCGATGTACGGGAGCGGGGCGGGTCCCCGGGCCCGTAGTGTAGTGCCTAGGGCGCGCGGTAGGACCAGCTGGGTTGGAAGGCTACAAGGAAATGGCCAGAAAGAGGGGGACTCATACTAGATCATTTTGGGGGGGGGATAGAGGGCGAGCTACGACTGGGGAGTGCTAGCGAATTATTTTTCTTGCAATCTGGCTGCTTGGAGGAAGCGCGAGAGGTGGCCGCCCCGGAGTCCTGCGCATTTCTGGGCTTTTGCCCCAGACTCGGCCTACCTCGCACCCCAACACCTAACCTCACCCCAGTGTCATCCGCTGCCAGCCCCTCCGCGTGGTGCAAGGCCCGAGCAGTCCGTGTCAGTTGCCAGTGGCCGGTTGTGGCCGCCGCTTTGTCGCTGCTGCAATGTCATGTCCGGATGCTACCGCAGTGGAGACAGCGGGACCGGTGCGCTCCGGACACGAGCAACCGCTGCGTGCTTCCGCGCGCCGGGCATTCCGGAGTAGGGAGCAGGCCGCCCCTTGCTCTAGCCTCCTTGCTTCTCTCCTCGTCTTGGCTCGGATGGGTCCTGATTTCTGCACGCCAAAAGAGAGAGAAGAAAACAAGGGACCCAGAGACCCATTCTCAGGCGCCTCCAAAGCACCGGCTCAGAGCCAACCGGCGCTCTGGCTCTCCAGTAGAGGGGGAGGGGAAAAGAGCTACATAAAGAAGGATTAATTTTCTCCATCCTTATTTCTCCTTTTCTGTGTTTAGGCATGTCACCACGCAGGATGATGCGGGCTCCCTCAGCGCCCAAAGCTGGGGCGTGCCCTGAGCATAGTCCTCCATCACTTTGACTAAACCCTGACATCATCCCTTATCCAAAACTTGCCGGGACTGTCCCTTTATTCCGACCACTGGGGCCAAGTGGGGAATTAGGTGGAAGATAATTTGAATTCAAACCCTTGAGCCATCATAAACCAGCCATGCCTTTTATCCCTGCAGGGAGGATGAAGGTTGTTAGCTAAAAACCAAACAAAAACAAAAAAGAGCCTGTTTTCATGGTTGGGCTGTGTGAGGGAAAGCAGGCCTCTTGTCTCCTCCTAAAGGACTTACTGCCTGGCCAGCCAAGATCTACTGCTTCCATTTGAAGACATGGCAGTTGCTATGGCCTGGGAATTCATCCTACACTCAGATCCCCCCACCCCTTTGGGGTGTGTGTGTGTGTGTGAGAGAGAGAGAGAGAGAGAGAGAGAGAGAGAGAGAGAGAGAGAGAGAGAGAGAGAGAGAGAGAGAGGGAGAGGGAGAGGGAGAGGGAGAGGGAGAGGGAGAGGGAGAGGGAGAGGGAGAGAGAGAGAGAGACTAAAAAAAGTTTGTTGTTCTTAGCATTTATAATGAGGCCGATCTCAGTATCTCTGAGGAGACTTTTTTCCCTGTCCACTTATAATCACAGCAAAATCCAAGTTTGTACCCTTGAAACAGTCAGCGAGTCCTTAGGGCAATGAACTTGAACTGACAGTCTTAAAGTAGGTTCATGGGAACACTGATCCTAATGACTCGAGTGAGGTCCCTTGCTGAGTTTCTCTCTAAGGCACATCGTGTGCCCCTGCTTTACACGGCAGTCCGTTCACACATTCAGTCTTAAGTTATCACTCAGTGTGTGGGTTTTCATACTTTTTTAAAACTTTGAGAGTGAAGTAGGTGCTTGAAGTTCTCAGTCTATAAAGATGTATGCTTTAACTAACCAAGAAAGGGCCCAGCTCCTTTTATTCGATTCTCAGACTCTACTTACCCACACACTGCACAGCAGATTTGCAACTCATGGCCAGACAATGTAAGTTTGACAGTTAAGTGAAATCTGTGAAGGGGTTTTAGATGCAATCTCTGGGTGATAATGCGGCAAGGTCCCTTGGTCTTCTGGTAACTACAGCAAAAAGGCTTTACTTAACTGATGGCTTAGAAGGGTGACTGATGGGGTATGCCAGGCACCATCAGGAACTGTGTGATAACCTTCTCTCTCATCCCACTTTGCATGCCCTGGCCGGTCATCAGGACAGGCTTGGTTAATAGTACAACACTGAGCTGGTGACGCTGATCTCAGGACAGCTTGCCCCGCTGGTAGTCTTGGCCACGTTAATGACTGACACCAGGTAGGACAGCTCAAGTAAACATAGTGTGAGGTACCTAGAAGACTAATGGGGCTGTAGAGAGGTGACTCCTGCACTCATACAGTGTGGTTAGATTAAAGAAAATAATGATGCCAGTGAAACATCTCATAATGTCTCTCAGTTGCCCCTTTCCCACTTTTTTTCATAGCAGACTTTGTTATTGTTATTTTTGCGATACTTATTTATTTTTTTTAGCATGACAGGCTAAAAGGGAGCTTACTATAGGCTCTGATATAGCTACACATTGTATGACGTACAATACGACATATTTGTATGGCAACTATATGGACATGTGGTAAGAGCAGCAAGGTATTTTATACACAGTATCTCACCATCCCTGTCAAAGAGGTGATGCCTCCATTCTACAGGGGAGAAAATAGTCTCCAAGATTTTGCTGGTCTCTTGTAGGTCACACCACATGTGTGTGGTGACTCTGGGATAGAACTCCTTGACTCAGACTCTCCTTCACCCATGTGCCACACTGCTTGTTCCCCACAGCTTCAGATTGATGACATCGTGTAAGGACGTAGAAGGGTCCCTGGGGGGGAACTGAGACGGTGGCTTGGTTAGCTGCAGAATATAAGTGAGAATTACACAAGGACCTTCTGAATGATTTGTTCCAGTCGCTTGCATTTCTGCTGTTGATGAGTTGAGGTGACCGTGTCGTGCTTGAAAGATACACACAAACTGAAAGGCAGCATACATGTTCCAGGCTAACGTTCTGGAAATGAGATATTCAGATTCATAGTAGTTTAGGGACTGTCCTAGGAGGACCTAGTCATGCAACACTGGATGCAGTCAGAGGTGCCCATGTCTTTAGGGAGCTTGTTTTGACTATACAGACTGATGGCAAGGGCCAGTCAAGGTTGTTAAAGACATTGGACTTGAAGCTTGGGAAACGACTGTTATCTCCAGATTGAGAAGTCCTACACCAAAGGTTCAGGGAACACAGCGGAAAAGGGAGTGGAAAGATTCTGAGAGCCAGAGGAACAGAAAAGTCTGCCGTGGGATTGTGCTTCCTAGAAATGTCAAGGAAGCTTCACTCATGAAGTCTCAAAATATGGCTGCCTAAACAGGATCTGAACAGGGACAATACTGACAGACATGGTAGCATGGAAGGAGGCAATCTCATGGGTCTCCACCCCTAGATAAAGAATTAGTATTATGGACAACTAAGAAAAAAAATATATATATATATGATGTATATATACACACATATAAAATCTATGTAACAGCAATTGAAAAAGAGGCCATGAATTTGAGAGCGTGGTTGGTACATGGGAAAGCTGGAGGGAAGAAAAGAAAGACAGAAAATTAATAATTAATAATTAAAATATTAAAGTAATAATTAAAAATGAATAATTACAATTTAATTTAAACATAAAAGGACTCCAGACACAGGGCCATGTGCTTAGTATCTTGTCCAGCTCTCTGTCCATCTGTCCTTTTCCTAGGCAGTTGGCATCTCACCGTATCCCGTCACCAAGAGAAACAGTTTTATTCACTATTCATTTTTCTTTTTGGTGGTGGGAAATGGTGAGACACATGATCAAGCTGTCTTTCTGCCGAGAGAGCACCTCGCGTTACTGTCGGCCACTGTTACTGAGTTCTATCTTCACCTGTCACCGTACATGGCCACCTGCCTAGGCAGGTGGGGGGGGGGGGGAGTCGGGTCGGGGCTCAGATCTTTAAGACTTAGTGACAAGCTCAGGCAGAACATCGAATCAGAGCTGGCACGATGTCCAGGGGACTTTCTCCCCTTTATATACTTTAAGGGCACCATCTTAGACTGTGGAGCTGGAAGGGGACCCAAGCTGTTACTGCTCTAACACCCCACACAGCTTGGCTGAGTGAAAGAACAGCCTACGCCGAGGAAGTGACTAGTTATCAAATCCACACGGTACACCCTTTCTGAGTGAGGTGTCATCCTAGGCAGTGGAAGTGCAGTGATGAAGAGGGATGAGAGCCTTGCCACGAAGCTAGTTTCTGTGGCTTATAAAACATGTGGCTGTTAATAGAACTGATTGAGTGTCACTCAGGTGGGATCAGTGGATGAGCACACTAGACCCAGACTGATGCACAAATGCAATGTTCACATCTTTAAAAATATTGCAACTAACTTCGCCATTAGATTCAAAGCCAGGAGACGAAAACGCTTCTATTTTGGAAAACTTTTCAATCTTGGAATAATATACCAGTCTTGGTAGGGAAATTGACTTATGGGAAATTGGGAATGAGGAAGAATAAGCAACTCAGAAGTTGTACTGGATTGAACAATTCCCGATTTTACCGCATGATTTATCCCCACAATCAAACCAGAGAATAGGATCAGGCTTTCTCATCTGGACTAAAGGCATATGTCTGGCTCTCTCTCAGGTCTAGTCCCTAATAAGCAGACAGACAGACAAACAGACAGAATCTCTAGCACAACTAAGCTAAATCTACAAGAAAAATATTTCTTCAAATAAGATGTATACTTAGAATGAAAAAAAAAAAGACCCCTCTGTGACTACATGGGCACAGATGTGCCAACTGCTTACATTACACACGTGGACAGTGTCTACCAAGTTACGTAGAGCAAGCATAGATAATGCCACGTTTTTTTTTTGGTAGTTTGCAGGATGCCGTCTTCCCCAGTGGTCAGCAGTGGGCGTGGCTTGCTGGCTGGGTCTGGTGAGTTGTAGTTGTTGGAGGTTGGGGTTTGGAGACATCACACCTTGACTTCATCTTGAAGAGAGGCAAAGCCTCCTGGGAAGCTTGGTAGAAAAGTTGCAAATTGGTTTTGTGCTTACTCAGCCAGTATGTAAACTATAATTGGCCTAAGTCAAGTCCATTTTTTTTTTCTTTTGGTGACGGGAAATGGTGAGACGCGTCCTCAGACTATTTGGGGGCTGGGATGAGTCAGGTGACTTTCCCTTGCATAAACAGCTCTGCCTATTTTCCAGAAAACACTAATACTCTGCTGGCCTTCTTTCCCCACACAGGCCTGGCACACTGCGGTAATGCTAGGTCACCACCAGCAACTTCTTGGCAAACTCAGGTGCTTCTCCTCTGTGACGAGAAGAGCCCAGATTATCTCAGAGCTTTGGTGGCTGTCCAATGGTCGTTTGGAGTCGAATCCCTTTGGACCGATAGGTTTGATGGACAGCATGACCCCTAAAGCCATTAATAGGAACAGCTTGGTCCCCATTTTTAATCTCCGTTGAGTGTCGGCAGGAGGCTGGGCTTCGCTGCTACTGTGTTAGCAGCTGCTGAGCTTGTGTTCCTTAGGAATTGGGGCGAGATCATGAATAAACACTGACTTCCCCCAGTGTTTATATTTGTCAAATACCTAAAAATCAACAGCATCTTAAATTGACTTGAGCACTGCCACCTGGTTGGGCAGTAGTTATTAACCTAGGGGAAACTGGCAGTGGTCCAGAAGTATGGGTAGGGCCTCTGCTGATGGAGAGAGGGACTGATGATCATGGTGTTGACTGAAGGCAGGTGTGCAGTCATTGTCGCTGAAGAGTGCTGAAGGCAGGTGTGCGTACTGGTGTGGTGTCAGTGTGCTGGCTTTGGAGATGACATGTCTGTAGTGTTGGGAAAGTTGTGCTCAGAAGGCTCTCAGGGAGACGTGGGATGCAGCAGGATCCGGGTAAGTTGGCAGGGTGCTACACCGTGTCCTTTCATCTTCTCTTCACGGTATTTGAAGACTATGCGTGACACTTCTCTAGACTAAAACAAATGAAAGGCATGGAGAAGCACGTGACTGTCCAAATTGAAACATGGCACCAATTATCTAATATCTATATAATTTTCCACTTGTTCTTCTGCAACCAGAAGGATGTGGTGGCTCTGTTGCTTGGTACCATTTGCAAATCATCCTGTTTGGGGGGAAAGGAACCGGAGCTTAATGGATTTGGAAGAGAACATGGAGGATGTTCATGTGCCCCAGAGTCAGAAGAGAGCAGCTGTGCATTCAGTGGAGCTTCTGGGCTAGCAGCCTCCAGAGGAGGGCTAGGCAAATGGCTGGCGACCGTTCCTATCAGGATCTGGCTGGCCCTTGTTACTGAGAACTTTCCACTTCCTCGGGTGTCTTCTATAAAGCACCACAGCATACGTCTTCCAAGTCCCCAGGTCACAGACTTAGTACCATTTTTGCAGATTACAGAATGAGGTTTGATAGAGTTAACTCCTCTGCCCATCATTAGGTCTGGAGAGAGGAATGATGTCTAGATCAGCATAGTTTCAAACACTCAGCTCTGCCAAGGGGCGAGTACAGGTTCACTTCAATTTACCCTGTTTGTGTCCTCTAAAGGGAATGATTTTACCCCAGAGTTGAGCATGCCCTTTTTTATTTTCTGAGTTTCATGATGGTGCCTGGAGGGTTTGCCAGAACTCCTGGTTAGAGCATGGTGTGAGGGGGTTGAAAGGGGAGGGTGTGGAGACATGGGCGAGCATTTTCCTATGGTGTGACTCTGACGGGCCATGGTGCCATGGTTGAGATGGAAAGACACTCCTGCAAATTGAAGTGTTATAAATAGGGAATGGGCACATTGCTCTTCTGCTGCCTAGGTCATTTTAAAAAATATTTGTTTAGTGAGTAACAGTGTGGTGTGGGTTCTGCCTCACAGTGCCGTTTCTGCTCACTTATTCTGAGGACCTGAGGACCGGGTAGGGTCTTCACTGTCAGCCTGATTATTTATTTGTACAGAATAAGTTCACAGCTTGTACCAGCTGTGACTAGTATTTGTTCACTTTTCGTTTCACTTCTCTGAGAAGTGGATTTGACTCCATCCTTTGAATGGCTCACGAATGCTGTCAATGTGACATGTAGGTTGCCACAACTAATGGAGGCACCTTCATAAGGAAGCTGTTAGAAAACATTGAGAGCTTCCTACATGCATATAATGTGTTTTGATCAAATCCACAGCCCTCCACTCCCTCCTCTTCCAACTGCTTCCGCACACCTTCCCCATCACTTTTCCTTCCCAATTTCCTGTTCACTTTTTCTAAACCTGCTGAGTCCATGTAAGGCTACTTGCACGGGCATGATTGTCAGACCATCTACTGGAGCACGTCCAGCCTGCCAGGAGCCCTATCCCTGAAGAAAATGGAATCTCCCTGCCCAAACAGCCATCAGTTACCAATAGGTCCTCAGTGAGGGGTGAGACTGCGTGGCTCCGTCCCCTGTCCACGAGAGCTTTCGGCTGGCTTGATCTTGTGCAGGTCTTGTGCACGCTGTTCCAACCACTGTGAGTTCACGGATGCCGTGGCTTGTCATTTCTACCAAACACTGCTTAACCATAGTCATACAGTCCTTTTGGACCTTACAATTTTTCTCCTTCCCACTTCCGTAAGACCCCTGAGCCTTGTGGGTAGGCGGTGTGGTCTAGAGGTCCCATTTAGACCGGGGCACTCCCCAGTCTCCTCTGTCCATGGACCAGTTAGTTGTAGGTCTCTTTACTGATCACCATCTATTGCAGAGAGCATTGTCTCTGATGTGGGTTGGGAGCTATGCTAATGAAATGAGCTTTGAAATGCACGTTTGTAGACTGCAGTGCCTCGGTAGACCAGAGAAAGATGACAGCTGGGAGGAAATGACTTGATTGCTGATCCTGAAAAGGAGGTTGGAATTCTGGTCTCCCAAGAACCTTGGTGACAAGACCGCTGTCTAATTTCACTGTAGACACAGCTAGCTCTGTTCAACCAGGATAAGGAGAGGCGGGGCACCAAGAGTCAAGGAAATTTAAAGGCAAAGACCAGAGGGTTTCCAGAACAGTCTGATGAGTGTGTTTGCACTTGCTTCTGCCCCTCTTTTCTCTCTGTAGTAATTTTCCTTTCCCTTACAGATGTATATTTGCCCTTTTCATTTATTTATTCAAATGTAAGGACCGTCTATTAACTAACAGGTATGATTAGACTGTGGGTATGTCGGAGGGAAAGGCTATCTGTGGTCTCCCCTTGGAGCTCACAGAAAGGGTGATGTTTCATGGTAATCACCACAGAGCAGAAGGGGGACGGTTCCAGTGGGAGGGAACCCTATGTGGAATAGCCAAGTGTATGTAGGACAGACTCTGTGTCCTGTGACCTCTGGCCGCCATGACTGGGGCTCTGTGAAAGGGTGCAGTGGGAGTTCAGTGGGAGGAGGCATCAGGACTGCGTCTTGTGGGACCCTGGAAGGTGTGACAGCATCACTCAGTTCATGAGAGGCTGGATAACAGTATGGCTTGAAACATTTTCTTAAAGACATGTATTTGGTGTGTGTGTGTGTGTGTGTGTGTGTGTGTGTGTGTGTGTGTGTGTGTGTGTGAAGGTGGCCTCAGAGGCCAGAAAAGGGCATCCAATCTCCAGGAGCTCAACTTACTGAGTTTTGATACACCAATGTGGGTGCTGGGAGTCAAATTCCTCTACAAGAGCAGCAAGTGCTCTTAACCACTGAGCGTCTCTCCAGCTTGCAAACATATAACAATAAGAAGAATAATAATGTCTTAATTAATTCTTGGAGAATTTCATTCAGGATATTTTGGTCCTATCACCCACTCCCAGAGCTCCTTCCAGGTTCCTCCTACCTCCTTTCTTATCCAACTCTGTCTCCCTCTCCCACCTCCCTGCACTGAGTATACTTTGCATTGGCCAACTACTCTTGAGCATCAGACTACAAACAATAAGAAAAAAAACAAAAAAACAAAAAAACACAAAGAAGAAAGAAACTTGTTTTTCAAGTTGAGGGATGGAACGTAGGGCCCTGGACATACTGAGCCAGAACTCTACCACCGAGTTACACTCTCAGATCTCAGATCACTCTAGAAGCCTTGGTAGAGCATGCATTAGAGAGAGGAGTCTTGGAAACAGGGGGCCAGCAGCATTAAAGATCTTGGAGAATTTATTGGTGCTGAGATGGGAATGGCAGGCGGTGTCATAGAAGGTAGGACTCCTGGGTTCCTAAATTGAACAGTCTATGATGGGAAGGACAGGCTGGGGAGGGGTGGATGGGACGGGACCTCCAAGGCTCGGATGTTTATTAAGTACGTTTGAGGTGCCTATGACGGACATCGGCTCAAGTCTTTACCTTGCCATTTAAAAATAGCTGACGTTGCAGGTCCAAAAGTGTGGTGAGCCATCACTTGTCGCCAGGTGCTTGGGCTGCCATCATCAGCCCGCAGCGCTCGGCGGAACAGACATCTCTGTACACACCAACACTCTGCCCCCTTTTAGGGTCCCCCTCCCCCCAGTGCATTCCCCAAAGTGGCATCGCCAGGTCAGAGGAAACGAATGAGTGGTTTTATGGCGTTTGCTGCAGGTTGCCAGATTGTTTTTAGGAAGACAATCAATTCAGAATGCCACCAGCCACCCATAAATGTGCTTTCTAGCCCATGAACCTGCCAGCCCTGGGGTTTCTCATTGCAAATTACTTATCCTCTTTCTAATTCAGATAGGTAAGGACCTTCGGTGGTCTCAGTGATGTTTTAGTCATTTAGGGACATCATAAACTTACCTGTGCTTGGCTTTTAATGACTCGTGCCTCTCACTATTGAGTAGAAGTTATTTATGCTAACCTTATTTTTATTAGTTCTATGTATCTTTCTGGTTATAAGTTTGCGTTATCTATGTATGACATTGTTTTACATTCCATTCATTTTTTTTCTGATGATGTTTATGTATTTATTTGTGTGTGTGTGTGTGTGTGTGTGTGTGTGTGTGTGTGTGCATGCACGTGGGCATCCCCATGCCGCAATGCACAGGTGGAGGTCAGATACAACTTACGGAGTTTGTGGGTCCTGGGGATAGAAGTCCCCGGGCTGCCAGGCTCAGTTAAGCACCTTTGTCCACTGATCCATTTCACCAGCACTATATTCTATTTTTAATATTACTATAATAACATGAAAAATTAGGCTTGTGTGGTTAACCCTTTTCGTTTCTGGGTCTGAGAATATTCTTTTTTTATTTTTTTTCCTCCCATTTTGACAGGTAGTATAAAGGATTCTGATAACTTTGAATTTTGTAATTTTTATCGTTTGCCTGTTGGGCTTGTTGATGTTTCTGGGTGTTGGTGGCCTATCTGTAGTGAGAAGCTCCTCAGTGTGTTCTGAAGGCTATCTGTACATACTGTGTGTATAAAGGATTTTGTGGGTAAACACACAGGGGAATGCTGGACACAGCTGATTGGCGTTTTCAGGTAGAGTCTTGGAGTCAGTTATTGGCTGATACATTAGTTGTGCCCTTCCGGGAAAGTTTCCTGAACTCTAGACTAGATCGGAAAACTTTTTCTGTAAAGTACCGGGCAGTACTTTCATGATATCTGCAGGAACTACTTAATTCTGCCTTTGTGTGGACATGGCATCCCTAGACAATGCCTCAAAGAATGAGCCTGGCTGTGTTTCAATAAAACTTTATTTGTAGATACTGAAATTTGAATTTCACATGGTTTTCACTGGCACTATTTATTATTCTTTTTATTCCTCCCCACCTCCTAGCTATTCAGAATATAAAACCGTTGTTAGCCTACAGGCTATACAAAAGCAGGAGGTGCTGAGGTCCAGTGTGTTTCTAGACCAGGGCATTAATATTGTGTGAGACCAGATTAGGGAAACTCGCTCTGGAAAAACCCTTACTTAATTATGCAACGAGCAATGAAAATGAGATTATTAATTGTACATCCTTTCTCTTCTTCTTATGATTTTCTTTTGTTATAAACCAAGATTTATTTCATTTTAATGAATTAACTAACTTACTTTGAGATAGTCTCAGGTTGTCTAGCCTGACTCAAGGCTGACCTTGAACAGCCTCCATTTTGAATCCTGGGTTATAGTATGTGCTGGTCCTGGAACTCGAGGGTTTGCACATGCCAGGCAAGCTCTACTAGCTGAGCAACATCCCCAGAACCTTGAGTATTTATTTATTTGTTTGTTTGAAAAGTAGCCTTTGTTTTTCTTGTCTTTATCTTGACATCTGCTTTAAAAACAAACCAATATAGTATGTTCTATGTTCAGGGAAGTATGTTTCAGGATTAAAGTCTTTTATTAAATTAAATAAAATAAATAACCAAATTTTTGGTTTTTGAGAAAGGATCTGCCTATGCAAATCAGCCTAAATAGGAACTTAGTGTCTAGCCCAAGCTGGTCTTGAATCTGTGATCTTCCTGCCTTTACGTCCTAATGTCTGGGATCCTAGGCATGTACCACCACGTACATAGGCATTCATCACCATGTACATAGGCATGTACTACCATGTACATAGGCATGAGTCACTATGTACATAGGCACACACCACTGTGTACATAGGCATGCACCACCATGTACATAGGCATTCATCATCATGTACATAAGCATGCAACTAGGTGGCAGTTTTTGTTTTGTTTGCTTATTTGAGCCAGTTTTGCTGTAGATCCCTTCCGAACTTTGAATACTCTTTATATACCAAGCTAGTCTTGAACTTACTATGTACACCAAACTGGCCCAGAACTTACTTTGTAGATAGACAAAAGCTAGTCTTGTACTTAAATTGTTGGTAGGCCAAGCTAGCCTTGAACTCACTAAGTACACCAAGCTGGCTTTCAACTCACTGTGTACATCGAGCTAGCCTTGAACTTACTATGCACACCAAGCTGATCTTGAACAAGTTATGTAAGTAGATCAAGCTGGCCTTGAACTTGTGATGTCCCTCATGCCTTTGTCCTCTGAGTGCTAGAACTATAGGTGTGTGCCACTCTGCTGATGTTGGATTACACTTTTTTAAAATCCAGAATTTTGGGGCTGGAAATGTAATCTTCCCAGCACATAAATAACTTTGGGTTTAATTTCAGCATGACAAATAATACACAAATAAATAAGAAGAAAAAATCTACAATTTTTGTTATGTATCTCAGGAGTCACATATTTGAGATATAATTGAGATGTTTTAAAAGATTGTCTAATCTCAAGGAAATAGACTTAAAGTATAGTAAAATAATAAATTGTTGGGGCGATAATTTCCCAAACTAATAATCATTCAGCAATTACTATGTCAGGCATGCTCTCTATGCTTTTTTTTTTGTATGAACCATTAATTATCAAAACAGCTTTGAATAGTAGTTACTATTGCTGTCTCCATTTTACAAGTGATGTGGTAGGAGCTCAGAAGTTGAGCCACTTTCCAAGGTCACCCAGGATAGAACGATAGAAGAAATCCAGAGTGATTTGCCTACTCTCAGACTAGCATCCTATTTGCTTGGAGATATCCAGTGCTACGTGTGATGGCGGACCTTGATTTCAAACATCAATAGCAAAACCCAGGTTGTCACCTGTGCTTCAGGTTGTCTGACTGTAAATCAGAGTTCTCATGACCCTCTAGGGGTCAGTTAACTAGCAAGCATGGCCTCACATATCTCAGGGAGATACCGTCTGTTTATCACTCGCTCCTGTTTAAAGGAGATTCTAAAGGATACAGAGGAAGGCATACATAGGGCAGCCAAATAGGAAGCAGCACAGTGGAGCTACCGTGTCCACTGTGGACACTTCACCCTCCAGGTATTTGCACCTGTTCAGCTAGCTTCGAGCTCTCTGAACCTTGTCCTTTCAGGGTTTTATGGAGGCGTCATTATGAAGGCATGATTGACTACGTCATTAGCCATTGGTGATTAGCTTCACCTTTAGCCCCTTTCCCTGTCTCGGAGACTGGGGTGGAGCTGTTTTCTGGTCACTCTTGGTGATCTTGGTGGAGCCATCTCAGAGCCTCCCGCCCCTGTCATATCATTAACATACAAAGGGCCCTATCACACTTGCTTTGAGGTTTTCCACTTTGGTGGGAACCACCGGAAGAGACCAAATCTGTATTTCCTATTATCACAGTAGCACACCCAGCTAGTACCTGGAAGAGCAGGCTCTATGTGGTACATTCTAGGCTTAACTAGGTTTTCCTTACACTTTGTAGCCTCAGTGGCTGTATTGGCTGGAAAAGTGGATTTGGCCTGGGTTTGTATGCTCTTCCGGACATGCCCAGTCATCATGAAGCAGCATCCTTCCGTCGTCTCCCAATTGTCTTCTATGCAGTGCCACTTCATTCGGTCCTCAGCAGGCACCCTGCTGGCACCGCTCAGTGGGCAGAGGACAGGGGAACAGCCGCTGCGGTGGCTGGAGCCAGGTCTGTGGTCCAGCGACTGAGTGCTGTGTGTACAGTCTCTCCTGCACTGCAGGTTTCTGAGAAGACAGCTCCTGGGTGAAACCTTCCTGGTTTTTTCCTCTCTAGTGTCCCCTGAGCTTGCCGCCTCCTGTTCCTGCAGTCAGCACATTCTACCTTTGGTCTTCTCTCCAGTCACCAGCTTTCAAAAACTGTTTCTGCTTCTTTTGCTTTGGCAACAGGGGGCACCTCTCTCTCTCTCTCTCTCTCTCTCTCTCTCTCTCTCTCTCTCTCTCTCTCTCTCTCTCTCTCTCTCTCTCTGTGTGTGTGTGTCTCTCTCCTTCCCTCCCTCCCTCTCTCCCTTCCTTCCTATCAGAGAGGGCAGTAGGAAATGAGAGAGAGCCAACCAAGTTTATATAACATAACTGGAAATATTCTGTGTGGTTTGTGGAAACTTTATCCTTGAACTGTTCCTTTTTCTGCATTCTGTTGTCATCCCCCCACACCCCCACCTTCAAATCTGGGGAATTCTTACCACCCACTATGTTGATATTAGAAACTGAAAACGATGCCCCAGGTACAATGGTCAGCAGTCCGAGGGCTGCCCAGCTCTCCATGGCTCTTACCCTTCGCCATTTGTTAGCATATGTCTCAGTCATTCTCTCAGGAAACTTGATCACCTTACAGTCTCTACAGTAACCGAATTTCTTATTTTTAAAAAAAAAAATACTAGCTTTATACAGAATTAAAAGATTCTATAGCAAACTCCAGAGCGAATTTCCAGTTGTTCATAAGGAAAAGCAGGTCTATCTCTGCCTTGACTGTGCTTATTTCACATTCGATTATTATTACAACTTCATAGGGAATGAAAGTAATTCTGGGGCAGGGGAGATGGCTCAGTGGGTAAGATACTGGTTGTACAAGGGTGAGGACCCGAGTTCGAATCCCTAGCATTGATGTAAAAAACTGGATGTGGCCTTAGGTGCACCTGTAACCCTAGCATTGTTGAGGCTAGAGACAGGAGGATTGCTGGGGATAGCTGACTGCCAGTCTAGTGGAAATACAAGCTCCAAGTTCAATGGGAGAGCCTGTCTCCGGGGAATAAAGAGAGGACAGAGCAGGACACTACCATGCTCCTCTAGTCTCCTCATGGGCGTGGACACCTGTACACACATGTGCATACACCCCCCCACACACACATACATACACATACACACTGCACACACACACACACACACACACACACACACACACACACACACCAGGATGAATGTTGTAACCCTTAAACTGCAAGGGATCTCTTGTTTGTTTCAAGGATGAGGTCATGGAAGGGAAATTGTTGAAGCACAAGTAGATGTCAACATTCTGACATGTGTTCTCACACATCTGGGTGCTTCTTGTCTTCAGCTAGGCCTACCTCTGTGCTGTAAAGTACAGTGACACATCATAGGTGTGCTATAGGCCACCAGCATGAGCACTGAGACCCTGGGAGACTTCACAGTGAGTCATGTAAACTGACTACAGCTTTCCACTTGGCTTTTGTTTCTCTCTCCTTTTGAAGTTTTTAATCAATAAGCTCTTGTAGTGTTTCTACCAAATAAGCAGTTTGGGACTGCATGCTGATATTTACCTCATCTAGCCATTGTTGTTGGTGAAGTGTGTTCATCCTTGGATAAATGGAATTTTCATAATAACACAGAGAAAATCTAAGCTCCTTATACTGCATGTAATCTTAAGCACAGAGGTGATTTCCTTTCTTTTCTTTTTTTAAATGAGAGGGGAATATTTGAATCCTTTGGTATATTAGCTTTTTATTTTCAGTACCACGAAGAAACCAATTCTTATAAGCCAATTGTAGTTCTGTTAAGACAGAGCAATGTTCTCAGGGTCTTTGGAAGTGAATGAACTCTTAGTTTTCATGATGAAGGAACCAGCATGCTTTAGTTAGATCTTCAGTTAATACTGTGGCACCGTGGTGGAGGGGTTTGGGGTTTCTAACTGCTGGTGACATCCTCCATCACTACCCTTTAACTTACTAATTCTAATTATTTATGGACTGCACATTCACCCTTTTAATCAACACGTCCTTGTCAGGCAGACCATGAACTAGGTCCTTGAGGATTTGGATAGTATCAGTGGTTCCTATCAACCGTCCCTTCTCTTCATGAAGGGACGAGAGGTTCTGTGGTCCAGGGAATGGATGCTGAGTCCACATGCTGCTCCTGCATTGCAGGTCCCAGGGAAGACACACAAGTAGATAACCGTGTAAGCAGAAAATGGTGACAGCTATGCCTGGAAAAGAAGGAACAGAGGAGGGCTTTTCAGGTGGGGACGGGAGGCAGGGAGAGCATCCAGAAGGAAGGCTCTTGTCTCTCTGGCTGGTTTTGCTTTTCATCGGATGTCAGGTGGGAAGTGAGAGTTTTGAGCTGGGTGTGAAAGGATCAGATTGAGCGTGTGTGTTAGAGTGGGTGTAGAAAGAGGGAGAGAGAGAACTCAGTGCTCACTGAGAAGCTCATGGCGGGCGGGGGGGGGGGGTCGTGCTGGGGCGTTCCCATGAGCTTCTGGTCTCAGTATTGTTGGTATTTCTTTGGATGCTCGTCCTGGGAGTTGGCAGACCTTGTCTGTAAAGGGCCAAATGATAACAGTCGGCCACGGAGGTTTCTGGGCATGGTGTAGCTTTTCAGCTTTTCCACAGCAGCATGAAAGCACCCATGAGTGCTACCAACATTGGTGCCTGGATTCTAGAAAGCTTGTTTATAAGAACAGCTGGCATGGCAGCTGGATTGCCTTTGCTGGCCCCTGGCTTGAAGGATGCTTTGCTTATTATTTTTCTAGTCTTCGTTAGGTAGTTGAGCAAGTGAGGAAATGTAGTCTATGTGGCAGTCCCTAGCCTTGAGCTGCTTATAACCATTAAGGGAAGATAAGTATATACACTTAGGCGGCTGCCAACCAACATTACAAGACACTATGTAATTAGGTACTAATACGATGGACAGAAACAGGAAATGTGATGGGCTGCTTGCTCATCTGCGTGGCATCTAGGTGTCTAGAAAGAGTTCTAAAGGCTACATAAGGATGGTGGGACTTGACAAAATCACAACACACAGACGGTTAGGGTTGATTGACTGCTAGTCCAATCTGCTAATAAGCGAGCAATCCAAGATCCTGTTGACTTTGAGACAGGTTGGGTAAGAATATGCCTCCTGTTTTCACAATCTTTATGCAGTTCTTCCTTCGACTCTAGCCTAATCCACCCATGGGTGCATATATGTGCATGCACATATTTATGTGTGTATATGTTTTATATTGTTTAAGGATGAGAGAACGGAGCGAGGGCTTCAGGTTATTGATTGCATTTTGGATTTCAAAAGGCTGAGAGCAGTTTGGTTGTGTCGGCTTCTTGGAATGAGGAAGAAAGAAAAAAGGGGATCTGGGTGGGACATACGAAGGGGAAGAGGGAAGGAAGCAAGATAGAAAAGTGTCCGCTGACCTATACGCAAGGAAGCAGTCTACGCAGCTTCGGTGGGAAGACCCTCTAAAGCAAGGCAGCCCCATTTTATTGGTTGTAAGTCTCGCCTTTCACAGCTCAGCCAGCTCTCTAGCCTGGACTCATTCTGTGGAAGAAAGCTGAAGGGTTAGAATGAGGCAATTTGTATGTTTATACAGACAGACTTCAGTGATGGAGTACCAGGAGTTAGTAAAAAAGAAATTCCAGACTTTTGGGGTGGTTGGCTCTTCCTTTGCATATATAGCACCGAACCCAAACAAGAGACAGAGAAGCTGACTCAAGTGTATGTGTATTTTGTGTAAATGCTCAGCAAAGGGCCTGGGAAGATGGCCGCCAACGTTTACAGTGACTCTCTCTGGGGATGAGTCGATGTGCACAGAGCAGTTCCAAGCTGATAGGATTATTACAAGGATGTTTATTCTGGGTGGTAAAATGCAGTATCAAGAGAACCATATCAAGGTAATTAACAAGGCCAGGTTGGGTAGAGATGGAGGGGATGATTCTGATAGTGCAGCTGGGCTGTGTCCAAAATGTGGCTCAGGATCAATGAATATTAGAGCCAGAGGGGTCCTGGCGTAATGTTAGGGGTTCAAAACTTAGCTGGATGTCCGAAACACTCAGAGAGCTCAAAGACAAGAAAAGCGAAACAGAATCAGTTCCTCACCCTGCTGTCGATTCACAATGGTCTCAGAGACAAGGTGGGACGTAGGAAAGTAGTTTCAAAAATCATCCTAGGCAGTATTGTGTTCTCTTTTTCCTTTTTCGTGTGTGTGTGTGTGTGTGTGTGTGTGTGTGTGTGTGTGTGTGTGTGTGTTTGCATGTGTGTGGGAACACATGTGTGGGTGGATGTGCACATGGAGGCCTGAGGTTGATGTGGGAACCATCCTCAATTATTCTTCCACCCTATTCAGTGAGGCAGGGGCTCCCAATCAGACCCAGAGCTTGCTGATATGGGTAGTCTCTGGCCAGCTTGCTCTAGGGATCCCCTGACTTCCTACGCTGGAACTCCAGGTAGACCGCTGCACTCACTTGCCCTTTGCATGGGCTCTCGTAATCTGAACTGTGGATTCATGTTTGTGTGGCAAACACTTTACATCTGAGCCATCTCCCTACTCTCCCCAGGCAATTTTAGTGCCGTATTTGAGGCCTGAGACTTTGTAGACCCCTCTGATCTGTCTTATCCATGTCCACACAGAGTGGGGAATCAAGGGTTGTGGTTGGCAGGACCCAGCCTCAGCTTTCTTGTTCTCATTATCCAGCACCTGTCAATGACTTAGAGTCCCTGTTCCAGTGTTTTTTTGTTTGTTTGTTTGTTTTGTTTTTCTAGCATTATCTTTCACTATCATCTTTTTATATTGTGCCGAGGCTATCTTTACATACTGTCTTTCACTTGATCTAGGTTGAGGCTATCTTTACATACTGTCTTTCACTTGATCTAGGTTAGAGGGAAAAGCGTGTGTGTGTGTGTGTGTGTGTGTGTGTGTGTGTGTGTGTGTGTGTGTGGTGTTCTCGGGTAGCTCAAGCTAGTTTCAAACTTGCCATGTAGCCGAGGACATAGCCTTGAACTCCTGATCCTCCTACCTCAGCTTCTCAAGTGCTGGGTTTACAATTGTGCTCCATCACAAGGGGATATTGTTTTGTTTGGGGACAAAGTCTCTTCATGTAGCCCAGACCAGTGTGAATCCTGCGCTCCTCTCCCCCGAGCCTCCCTAGTGCCAGAATACAGGCAAGTGCTTCCACACCGGAAGGGAAAGCTCTAGTTTAGATAGGGACATCTTAGTTGACTGAAGCCCTTAGGAGAATAGCTTCTCTTAGGTGCCTTGTCTCTTCCCCCATTTCAGCCTCTGGGAGGAAAAGGCATCCAGTGGGATGCTTTCCCCCTTTTTTTGGCACAGTGAGATTAGCCGTTGTCTGGAATCGGAAGAGACTATAGAGGCTCCTGTAGTCCTTGCTTTAGGAATAAGTTTTGCTGTAAACGGACCCTCACTCAGAAACCCGATTAAGCTTTGCAAAGCAGAGCGGCTTGTTTGAGAGAGAAACGAGGGGCTTGGGGCCTCCCTCCCATCGCTCCTTGGCCAAGAGGCAGCCCTGTGATCTTTGTCCAGCCCAGGGCCTGCTTCTGTCCCACTGGTTTCTTCCTCTTTCCACTTCACCAGACACAGTTAATCCACACTCTCCTTTACTCCATGTGTAGGAGACAAAATTGTTTGAGGTAATTTATAGGTCAATATTATAGTCTCTTAACTGATAAATAAGCCAGGAATTGTTGTACCTACCTGTAATCTCAGCCCTTGGGAGTCTGAGGCAGGAGGATTGCAAGTCTGACATCACCCTGGGTTGCATATTGGCAGCCTGTATCAACAAAACCGACTGGGAAAAAAAATAGCAAAAATAACTAGCCTAGCTCAGTGGCTCATACCTGTAACCCCAGCGACTGAGGAATCTGAAGCAGGATTGCCACAAGTTTGAAGCCAGCCTGGGTTATAAAGTAAGACTCTATCTCAAAAGAAAAATACCTTCACAGTGAACTAACTACTGCCAACCCCCCTATACCCCGAGAAATCAAGAAGTCCAAATAGAGCAAGTGTGCTGTGGAGTATAGGGATGTGGGGTGGGGGTGGGGTGGGTTTTGTACACTGCTAGGTGGCCTCTGACGAGTCGGACACCAGGGGACTGGCACACTACCTATCATTTCCCATCTTAGACTCTCAAGTCTGAATCCTCTTCCGGGCTGGTGGGCAGCCAGCCACAAGCGCATGCCGGGGTGGCTCCGTGGATCAGAGCCCTGGGTAGGGGCGGCCAGTGTTGAGGCTCCGTTTCCTAGAGCTTTGTGTATCTCCCCAGGGTGCACACTTCTGAGCCTAAGATGTGGGAGTGGAGGCACCACACTAATCCTGTGCTTGGGCTCCACTGGGCAGATGGGTTCCTCCACCCAGTGCGTCTGCTGGGCTCGGAGGAGGGTGTCTGTGCTCACTGTGCAAGTGGAAGGAGCCGGAAAAGGAGCGCAAAGCCAAAAGCTGAAAGGGAAGACACAGAACTTACCGCAAGCAGCAGGCTCCAAGATGACATTATGTTTCTCGACGAGAAAATCAACCACTACCCACCCCTGACCATCCCCACTGCCCCTTCAGGCTCAGACTGAAGAAAAACAAAGTATATCAGAAGCCAAGAATTAGCCATATTCCTTCCCTTTTTCCTTCCTTTCTCCTTTCTTTCCTTCCTTCCTTCTTTCTTTCTCTTTTTTTTTTTTTTTTTTTTTTTTTTTGAGATAGGGTCTCACTATGTAGCCTTGGCTATCCTGGAACTCACTCTAAAACAGTCTGACCTTGAACACAGTGATCTGCCTGCCTCTGCCTTCCAAGTACTGGGATCAAAGGCGTGCACCGCCACCGCCGCCGCCACCACCACCACACCCACCACCACACCCACCAGCTCCCCCAAGTTATTATTCTGGAAGCTGGTGTAACTCTGGCTGCTGGGCGAGGTTTTTATCTTAGGCCTGAAATGGCTGCTGAATTGTTCTTGCTGGACCCAGCTCAGTGTGTAGATCGATTCCCTCAGTGGGTGCTGCAGGAATATGCACCTATTTGTTGTGGCCTTCAGAAACGGGACAGACACGGTTTGGTTCTAAAAAGCATCAGCTCTGATGGTTAAGGCACGTACTGGGAATGTCAAAAGTATGCCTGTTTATAAAAAGGAAACAAAACAAAAGTTTATCATTAGGCATGCAGGTGCTGTAGAACTGACGACTTCAGCACAGGCCTCCCTGTTTCTGACGTCAAGCTGATGTGGTACCAGCCGGATCCTGAACAGTGATGATGACGGCATTGTTGCTATGGTTGGCGCTTTACCCTCCTCCATTCCTATCTGACACCTCTCTTATTTCTTTCAGCTGGGATTCCTCAGCACCATCACAGCTCAGACAGAACAAAAGACTCCGAGTCTCACGGGCACATACCGCCATGTTGACCGCACCACTGGCCAGGTGCTAACCTGTGACAAGTGTCCAGCAGGAACGTATGTCTCCGAGCACTGCACCGACGTGAGCCTGCGCGTTTGCAGCAGCTGCCCTGCGGGGACCTTTACCAGGCATGAGAACGGCATAGAGAGATGCCATGACTGTAGTCAGCCGTGCCCGTGGCCGATGATCGAGAGATTTCCTTGTGCTGCCTTGACTGACCGAGAATGCACTTGCCCACCTGGAATGTATCAGTCGAACGGTACCTGCGCTCCCCATACAGTGTGCCCTGTGGGCTGGGGTGTGCGCAAGAAAGGGACGGAGAATGAGGATGTGAGGTGCAAGCAGTGTGCTCGGGGTACCTTCTCTGATGTGCCTTCCAGTGTGATGAAATGCAAAGCCCACACAGACTGTCTGGGTCAGAACCTGGTGGTGGTCAAGCCGGGGACCAAGGAGACAGACAACGTCTGTGGCACACGCCTGTCCTCCAGCACAACCCCACCTTCCCCTGGCACAGCTCTCTTTTCTCACCCTGAGCACATGGAATCCCATGAAGTCCCTTCCTCCACCTATGAGCCCCAAGGTAACTTAAACCTCATGACTTTCTTGCTGGAGGAAGGCTTTGAGCTCAGTAGAATGGGCTTATAACTAATGTTTTCTCCACTTTGCTGAATCTAAAATCATCCCTTGGAGAAGGGAGCCTTCATTTTTGTGGCTAATTAAATTTGGCTTCTTTGGACTTAATAGAAACATTTAAACTCAGAAGGTTTCTATTAGGAGACAACAGATACCTAAAAAACTAGGTTACATCAAGCTGGCCAATAAGAACGGAGAGAAATAAGGACAGTGTGTGACCTTACGTAAATCATTTAACCCCTTCAGCTCTCGGCTCCGAACTGGCCGAGTGAGTAAATGAGTGATTTTAAACGTTTAAGGCTTCTTTCGGATTAAAAAGTTGTGCACCATAGAGTTAATCCAGGCTAGACAAAGCCAGAAGGAGAGACAGTAAGGGGGAGCTTGTCATCATATCTGGAAGGAAAAAGGACTGTCGTCCAAGGTAGGACCAAATCATAGGAAGGGAAGTTAAAAACTTCAGAAAGCAAGTGAATTGAAATCCACGTAAAGATACCCAGCCCTCACACCTGGAGAAGAACAACTTAATTTTTTTTCCCCCCAGCAATCCTGACTTCATGTCCTTTCTGCGGTATCCCTGTTTGCCTAGCATTCTAGTCCACCCTCAGACAGAATGAACACATTTCGCCATATCCTCTTTCATGGCATTTAGTTTCTATGCGATGACGGCCAGTGTAAATTGCGCGTCCTAGCACACTGTCGAGTGTGCCGATGGCTGGTCTTCATTGATAACCGCAGGGGATGCTCTCACCCGCACCGTCTTCGCAAAGAAGAAATGGGTGTGAGAGCTCCAGGGGCTGACCCAGGCCAGGTTCTGTCCCCTGAGACTCTCAGCTCCCCTGCCTCACACTCTTTCATGACAACTAATGTGGAAATGTCTCAGAAGTCCACAGAGCCCGCCCCCCCACCCCCAGCTGTGTTATCTGTTGGTTACAGCCGCTGGAGGGTCCAGCCTTCCGTTATTTCCCGACCTGTTGTGCAGGGTTGGATTTGGGCCTGAGCTCTTTTCTTTATCTTAGTCATAGGCTCTGTTTCACCACTGAGTCATGAAATAAAGCTAAAGGTGAGAGAGGAGGAGAATGCACAGAGAGTTTAATTGAAGCGAGTTCTTTGCGGAATCAAATCAATGGAGGGTTGACTAGCGGCAGACGCACACTTGTCCACTTAGTATTTAAAGGCTAGGAGAAGCGGTTTGGAGCTCAAACATTGGATCTCCGAGGATGCCCATGTTCTGGGTACCAGAAACTGAGTTTAATTATTCAGATTTTTAATCTTTTATATAAAGATGCTGTTAGGACCTTTATGAAAATGTGCAAAATAATATTTGATCTTAAGCTCCATCAGTCACGTCTTCTTTGACTGTGTGACCTGACCAGGGACAGGAGAGAATGTGTAGATGCCCAAATATGGAAAAGCTCTTCCCCCTCCTTACTCTTTCTTCTAGGCATGAACTCAACAGAATCCAACTCTACTGCCTCTGTTAGACCAAAGGTACCCAATGGCATCCAGGAGGGGACAGTCCCCGACAACACAAGCTCAACACGTGGGGAGGAAGGCATGAACAAGACCCTCCCGAGCCCACCACAAGTCACCCACCAGCAAGGCCCCCACCACAGACACATTCTGAAGCTGCTACCCACATCCATGGAGGCCACTGGCGAGAAGTCCAGCACGGCCGTCAAGGCCCCCAAGCGGGGCCATCCTAGACAGAACCTGCACAAGCATTTCGACATCAACGAGCATTTGCCTTGGATGATTGTCCTCTTCCTCCTGCTGGCGCTGGTGCTGATCGTGGTGTGCAGCATCCGCAAGAGTTCCAGGACTCTCAAGAAGGGGCCCCGGCAGGACCCCAGTGCCATTGTGGAAAAGGCGGGGCTGAAGAAATCCTTGACTTCGACCCAGAACCGGGAGAAGTGGATCTACTACTGCAATGGCCATGGTGAGTATTATCTGTTTCCTCTGGGATGGTAGGGCTCTCAGCCTCACCCCTGATGTCTAAAGGAGGGGGAAATCCAGAGCCTGTTCTGTTTCCTCTGGGATACTAGGGCTTTCAGCCTCACCCCTGCTGTCTAAAGGAGGGGGAAATCCAGAGCCTGTTCTGTTTCCTCTGGGATAGTAGGGCTCTCAGCCTCACCCCTGCTGTCTAAAGGAGGGGGAAATCCAGAGCCTGTTCTGTTTTCTCTGGGATAGTAGGGCTCTCAGCCTCACCCCTGCTTTCTAAAGGAGGAGGAAATCCAGAGTTTGTGGAGCCCTTTCCTTTGCTAAGTGCTTCTTGGCCTAGTGTGTTCTTCTAGAAAAGGTTTCTGAGCATCTATTCCAAATAATGCACTCAGAGAGGATCATCTCTTTCCATTTCCCTCCCCGGCACTACTGAAACTGGGAAACGTTGCAGAATCAGAGACCTGCGAGTCACTTTGAGGGACTTTTTGTTTAACTGTGTCATTTAGCAAATGAAGGAATGTAATTCAGAGACATTTCACCCAAACAAGAGGCTAGTTGTTTGTTCAGGACAGATGGCATGAAACTGCACACATCTCTAACTACTGGAGCCCTTCCTTGCTTCTGTTCTAAAAACTAGTATATATAATTTGTGTATGGTGTGTGTGTGTGTGTGTGTGTGTCTGTGTGTATGGTGTGTGTGTATGGTATATGTGTGTGTGTGTGTGTGTGTGTGTGTGTGTGTGCGCGCGTGTGACCTCCACACATGTGGAGGTCAGAGGACAACTTTTAGGAGTCAGTTCTCTCCCTCTACTGTGGACTCCAGGGATCAAACTCAGGCTTGTGTAGTGAGAACTTTCAATACACAGAGCCTTATTGCCAACCCACACTTCCCTTTTCTATGCCACAGGGCTAAGGAAAAAAAAATAAAGGGAGTCCAAAACTAAATTGCTGTAAGCTAACTAGGCTGCAAGATTTAGATGTGAACTTCTATATCTTTATGTATACACATTCCTTTACACATGCATGCTTGAGCTGTCCAAGAACATGTCTCTAAATATGTACATAAATAGTGCAAAACACACACACACACACACACACACACACACACACACACACACACACACACACACGCGCGCACGCGCGCACACACACACACACACACACACACACACACACTTCCTACCTAAATGTTTAGGGTCTCACTCAATCCAGGGGGCAGGAAGGTCATTTAGATGATAGCCACCCACAACATAAAGAGTTTCCTCTTTGTCTGAGGCTGTGTCCTACATCTCTCACTTAGTAGTCCATGTGTGTGGATAAATGCTGGAATATTTTGCTCTTTTCTCTTTTAAGAGTAAAAATAGCTTACAGTACTTATTTGTCTCTGAGCTCAGTTTGACTTGAAGGCTGCAATTTTGTTCCCCTGCTGTGGTTGGAACTTCCTTTCCTGAGTGAAGGCCGCCTCTGGAAATCCCATTCAGATGTTTCCTTTCCAGTTACAGATAAAGGTGTGTGCTCACCTTCCTACAGGCTGGTTAGAATCTTACAATCTTTTCTATTGAATGCTGAAAATGCTTATACTGTTTGGTCTAGTAATTCTATTTCTGGGACGCTGTCACCGAATTATAAACAGATTTTTTTTTTTTAAGTAAGCAAGGTGAAGATAAACGTCTCTTGTGGGGAGAGGAAGGCAGCTTAAGACAGGAGCTGGCTCTGCAGCCAGGCGGGCCTTGAACTTGTGATTCTCCGTGTCAGCCTCCTTAGTGTTGGGATTAGAGGGATGGGACGCCATGCCTGGCCGACAGCAAAACCATTTAACTTAGCCCTGTGAATCATAAACATTGCAAACAAATAAAGTACCAATGTTAGTGAAATAACTGGGTAAATGGTGAAGTGTGCATGTATAATGAAACATTTTCACCCAGTCAAAAGAGACGTTTATATTAGGCTAAAACAAACAAACAAACAAACAAAAACAGACGGAACTACACAGTTTATAACAGTCCCAACTCTTCTAAGCCTTAGAGGCTGAAAGGAAAGATGCCAGAGAAAAAATGGTTTTTTTCCCATGTGGCAGGATTTTCTCTGCCTTCCCCTCAATTTCTTAGCATCCCAAACTTTCCCTAAGTTTTGGATAATAAAAAACTATAGGAAGTTGGGGGCGCATTAAAACCTGCTTAGTCTGCTTCCCTTAGTGACTCGGTCAGGGGGAATGCTTCGGCAGCACTCTGCCTGGTCAGACTCCCAAGGCTGTCAGAGGTTTTGACATTGCAGCCTGAATTTGTCACCTGTGAATGTGGTGGCCCGTGTGCTGACCCAGGATGCCTATGGAGGTACCTGGTTGAGAGCTTGGGTAGACCCCACTAAGGCAACTCCTCTGGGGACCTGGGGACTGGGAAAGCTTCACACACAAGCCCTCTCTAACAAAAACTTCCCACTAGCTTCCTAGGTACGCATAATTCTAACTTGGGAGAAATTTCGAGGAGAGGGTAAAGAATGTAAATTCCTGCGCCCAGGTTGATCTTGCTCTTATTGTTGCTATTGTTTTGAGACGGTGCCTCGCATAGTCCAAGGCTGCCCTCAAACTCACTATATAGCCAGAGCTCTCCTTGAGCGCCTTATCCTCCTGCCTCAGACTCTCTAATGCTAGAATTACACATTAAGTGCGGCCACATCTGGATTAAATTTCACTTTGTCATTTGTCCTCAGCTTCCAAAGCCACACGCTGATTTCTTTTTTTTTTTTTTTTTTTTTTTTTTTTTTGGTTTTTCGAGACAGGGTTTCTCTGTGTAGCTTTGCGCCTTTTCCTGGAACTCACTTGGTAGCCCAGGCTGGCCTCGAACTCACAGAGATCCACCTGGCTCTGCCTCCCGAGTGCTGGGATTAAAGGCGTGCGCCACCACCGCCCGGCCCACACGCTGATTTCTACATAATAAAGTATGGATGATAGAATAGCTTGTTATATTGAATGACGTGTATAATGCATGTCACGTGTATATACGCATGTTCTCAACAGACAAGATAAATTTCCCAAACTGTTTCATGGCCCTTTACACCTCAATAAATTAGTGTATTTCCTAACAATAAGGCTATTCTCTCTGTGAAATATTTTGTAGTTTCCAGCCTCAGTAAGTTGAACATGAGAACAGTTCTTTGTTGTATACATGTCACTGTTTTTTGTTGCTGACCCAGTGCCCTGGTTAGCTTTCTGTTGCTATGATAAACACTGTGGCCAAAAGAAACCTGTGGAGGGAAGAAGAGTTTATTTGGCTCATACTTCCAGGTCATAGTTCATCAAGTTAGGGGAGGAACTCAAATCGGAACCTGGAGGCAAGAACTGAATCAGAAGCCTCAGAGGAGCACTGCTTCCTGGCTTCCTGGCTTGCTCTCCATGGCTCCTCAGCTTGATTTTTATATTTTTTTATACAACCTTCCTAGTGGCAGCACCATTCACAGTGGCCGGGGATCCCCCACATCAAACATAAATCAAGAAAGTGTCTCACAGACCATGGCCCCCCAAAGGGCGTGGCACTATTAGGAGGTGTGGCTTTGTTAGAGCAGGTGTGGCCTTGTTGGAGGAAGTGCGTCACTGTGGAGGTGGGCTTTGAGGTCTCGTATATGTTCAAGATGCCACCCAGGGTCTCAGACCTCTTCCTTTGCCTGTCAGGTGTAGGACACCTGTCTACTTTTCCCGCACCAAGTTTGCCTGCAGGCCACCAAGTCGCACCATGATGATAATGGGCTAAACCTCTGAAAATGTAAGCCACCCCAATGAAATGCTTTTTCCTTCTAAGAGTTGCCGTGGTCATGGTGGCTCTTCAAATCAAAAGAAACCCTAACTAAGGCACAGACTATTTACTGGCCAACTCAATGGGGACATTTTTAGGGGGTTGGGGTTCCAGACAGGATTTTTCTGTGTAGCCCTGGCTGTCCTGGAACTCGCTCTGTAGACCAGGCTGACCTTAACTCATAGAGATCCACCTGCCTCTGCCTCCCAGATGCTGAGACTAAAGGTGTGCCCCACCACCGCCCAGTTAGTGCTCCAGCTTTCACTTAGCAGTCCTCCATCCCCACCTCCTGAGTGCTGGGATTACAGTTGGGCCTGGTACCACCCTGGCTTTTATGTAGGTGCTGGGGATGCAGACTCCAGTCCTCACGCCTGCATGGCAAGCCCTTTATCCATTGACCCGCCTTACCCTAAGAAGTACACCTTTTCCCTGGAGCAGAAGATCTAGTCTAGGACTGAATTTTGTAGTAGGCTATCCCATGTAGTTACCTGTGCTCTGAATTTACCTCATTAGTAGAAAATCGTATGACTATCCTTTTAAGATCATGTAAATCTAGAACTATCCTCCTGTGAACATTTCCTTAATCAGTAGTTGCTGTTATAGTTTATGATCAGATACATTTTATAAACCGTTTTGGGGGCATGGTTCTAAAATTCTAGAGAACACGGCAAGTTGTAGAAATAAAGGCTAGTCCAGGAGCGGGAAACAGTATCGTAGCATGACCTTGAACATGCTTTTAAAAAGTGTATTACATTATTCATTTAATGCGTTGGGGTGCAAGCATGCTTGGGAAGGTTAGAGGAGAGTCTGCAGGAGACGGTTCTTTCCTACCACTAGGTGGGCCTCAGGGATGGGACACAGGTCTTCAGGCTTAGAGCCAAGGGCCTTTGCCCCCCACCCACACCCCCCAGCCATCTCACCCGCCTGACCGTCAATGTTCTGAAAACTCTTTTTACCTTATGAAATAACATGTGTCCTTGCAACCGTGTCCTATCTTATAGAAAAAGATTGGAAATGGCCCATCAAACCCAGCCCAGTGGCACCCTTGCGCCACTTTAGGGGAGCACCTTTCAGTCCTCAGGTGTAAGCAGCCCTTCCCATAGCTTAGCTTTCCCCAATCCCTTTTTCTGCATTGGGATGTTGGTTTGAGGTGTTTCTGTAAGGAGGGCCTTTTCTTTCCAAATTGCTGGTTTCAAGGGTGCAAGCCGGTAAAATCCTCTTACAAAGAGAGGTTCTGTTCGGTAAAGGCCACTCCAGGTGCACCGAGTTCTCTATAAACAATGCCTCGTTGATCTAACCGCATTGTGCTCTGGCAGCAGATTATCCCACATCATGAGATGGTGTCTGTCCATTCACACTGAATGGCTTATGAGCTTGAGGACTGAATGCCCAGGAGTTTTCTATCAGAAGTCCTGTGAACCTTCCTTTACCCACGCCCACTGTAAGAGGGACATGTTGGACTCTTCTCTAAAAAATGATTATTACTCAATAGTTTCATGCATACGTACAATGCATTGTGATTCTATTCACTCACCATTAACCCCCTGGTTATCGGTCTTTCTTTCTTTGAATGTTTTCCTCTATCTAACTAGTCTCCTCCTTGCTTCCCCATTAAAAAAAATGATACCCCCTCTCGCAGCATCCATTAGTGGTCAGATCTTCAGGAAGGGAGCGGGGACTCATGTTGCTTCTTATTTCCATGATGTAGCCTTGAAGGGCTCAATCTTGAGCAGGTTTCTGTGGCTGCTCTTCATGGTTGCAATGGCTGGGTTGTGTCTCAGTGAACCGTGAACTTTCGATTACCTTGTCGGACCTCAGCACGCTGAAGCCTTTGGTTCCTGTCTTCTCACATAAAGACCCCTTACACCTCTCTGTCTGTCAATGACATATAGTTTCTACAGGTGACATTCCCAGGACTGCAGTCCTATTGTCATAGGGTCCTATGGTTAGACCCTGGAGCCGTGCCTTCTGAGGCTGGGTGTGTTGGTACTCTAGCATCCTTCCTTTCTGAAGTCTCTTCTGACTTAATGGTTGCTAGGCTGGAAGGGCCTGTGGGTTCTTGCAGCACATCCACTTTAGCGTTAGGGATTGTAAGTGAGTTCGTCTAGAGTTGTTATCTATGAAACCTACTTAAGGTTTTATTATTAGGTTACGTTGTCATAATGATGTGAGTCTATTGTTTGGGCTCTAATTATCCTCCTTTTGTCGTTTTGTGGAAATGGAGTTCTTTTTGTGCTATAACCCCGAGATGGTGGGGTCAGTGTGGGTGGGAGTACAAAAGTTCCATCTGATTTAAAATGGAAAGGAAGGGGCTGGAGAGATGGTTCAGCGGGTAAAAGTTCGGGCTGTTCTTCCAGAAGATCCGGAGTGGCTTATAACCGCCTATATATAACTCCAGCTCTGAGGGAGCTAGCATCTCTGGTCTCCGCGAGCACACCTGCTCTCACATGCACATACCCCTCTATACATACCATTTAAACAGATGAGCATTTTCTAAGAACAATTGGTGCAAAGACAGGTATAGAGGCTCGTGCCTGTAGTTCCAGCATTTGTAAGGCTGAGACAAGGGGATTGCTGTGAGTTGCAGGCTACATAGTGAGTCAAAACAAACAAACAAATAAATAGTCTGACTACATAGTGAGCCAAATAATTAAACAGATAGCTAGCTAGCTAGCTAAATAAATAAATAAGTAAGTAAGTAAATAAATAAATAAATAAATAAATAAAATGAAATAAATAAAGTGAAATAAATGTGGGCTATGCAGAAAATTACATTTTTTAAAATTTGGCTTATTTGGTTTTTTTTCCCCTCATACACAAGCACACACACACACACACACACACACACACAGACCAAATGATAAAAATAGTAAAACTTAGCCTCCTTATAACTGGCTGCACTGAGGAAGTATGGAAAGATCTCAAAAAAAAAAAAAAAACAAAAACAAAAAAAAGAGATCACCATCTCTCTTCCTTATGTCTGCAGAGGGTGCACAACCTTGGTCAGGCCCCATCGGCAGCGAGGTGCCTGAGACTAGGAACCGACTGTGTGCTCTCACGGTTGTTTCTAACTGGTGCTATTGCTGCTCCTTTCCCTTCTACTATCTCCCTTCCCCCCACCCCATCCCGTGTCTTTCTTCCCCATTCCTGGCAATTGCAAAAGCTCCTGAAGTTGGAGACCAGGCAGCCTGTTTTTCTAGAAGCTTTAAGGGGATGTTTGGAAGTAGTGCTAGAGAAGAATGTCCGTGTCCTCAAGGCACCGATGGAGCAAGTGCGGGAGAGTGAGGAAAAGCACGTGACCAGGCTGTGACTGTATTGGATCATGTTTCCTTTTGCTCTTAGATTTTAGGCTTTGAAGAAAAATGAGAAGTCGAGAAGAGATCGAGAAAGGGGAACTGGATTTTCCTAGTTTAAAGAATGCTTAGTTCCTGGCTAGCCTAGTTATTCAGTGCTCTGCATTAGGTAGCTAATGTGCGTTTGACATGATCCTGTGTATCAGTGTAACAAGCATGACCCAGGGAGACAGCATGTCCTTAAGTGGACAGCAGCAAGCGTTGTGAGGGCCCTGGGGCTCTCTTACATGGACTGCTGTGCTTCAGTAGCCAAAAGGGGAGAGAGTACATCCTGAGTACATCCTCTATACTTGGTTTATTTTAATTTTTATTGTTTGAAAGGGTTTCACGTAGCCCAGGCTAGCTTTAAACTTGCTGTGTAGCAGAGGATTACCTTAAGCTTTTTCTGTCTACATTTCCTGAGCTCCGGAATTGCGGGAATCACAAGCCTGCATGACCTGGTTTATGGTGCTGGGGGCTGAACCCAGGGTTTTGTATATGCAGACAGATACAACTTAACTACATCTATAGTAATCTATATAGTAATCCTTTCTATGATATTATTTCTGAATTTCTAGTTCTTTCCATCTGCCACTGTAACTATCATGCTTCATCTCTTCCCATAGCCTGTAAATTCATGGTGGAGAGTCACTAGATTTTACTGCGTATCCCCTACACTTGGCCCATGCCCTAGACTCAAATGGTCTGTCTGAGCTGGTACCTGTGGTAAGCTACAAGCCATGAGTTATTTTAGCTAAAATTAACTAACAAGCAAAATTCAGCTTCTCAGTTGCACCGACCACACCTGAAGTGCCCAGTAACTAGGAGGCACACATAACTAGAACTCGTCTGACCACACTAGGAAAGACAGAACATTTCCATCATCTAGAACATTCTGTTAGGTAGCCATGGACTAGGACATCCTTATCTACTTGCTCTTTCAAGGTTGTAAGGTGAGCTTGTTTAAGAGAATTAAGCACAGATTTTGTTTTCAAAAAATTTTTTTTTTAAATTTTTAATTATGTGACTCTGTGTGGGGTCATGTATACATTCATGAAGGCATATGCACATTAACCCAGAAGAAGGCTCTGGTTCCCCTAGAGCTGGAGTTACAGGCATTTGTGAACCACCCAGTGTGGATGCTGGGAACCAAACTCGGGGCCTCTGCAAGAGCAGCATGCACTCTTATCCATGGGGCCATCTCTCCAGCCCCTAAACCAAGGGCTCTTACGGTAGGCTGGTTGGACCGATTGCAGATGCTCGGACAGATTATTTTTTAGCGCCACAGGAAGTCTCCATGACTACAGTAAGTCGTGGTACAGTTTGTTTTGGAACCATCTAGTTCTGGTTTTATAATACGAAAATAGCCCATAGACAGTGTGTAACTTATTGCAGGGGTCTTATTCTAATACAACAAAACTTTATTTGTAAGACCAGGTGGCATGTGCTGGGCCGTATCTGCCAGCAAGTGAACTCTACCATAGGTCCGTCATCCTCCGCAGCTTCCCCTCACCTTCTGCCAACTGGAGCTGCTTAGACAAGCGGTCCCACTCTTCTTGGAGCGCTCCTTGAGTCTAACTCCTCAATTTTACCTTGAGGGGTACCTGTTTCTTATTCTGCACAACAAAGCAGGGGGGGGCTAGAATGTTTACAATGTGTAACAGCTAGCCATGTCTCTGATTCCAAAATCCCTCCACTTCTTCCCAGTACATCCTGGCTTTGACTCAGAGACTGCCATCTTGACATGTGGGCCTTCCTCACAGGTGCTCCTGCTTGGGCCTACTGCTACTCTTAGAGCAGAGCCGTAGAGGAAGACGGGGGTTGGGGGTCTAACCTTGAATTCCAATATACTTTGAGTGTGGGGGGGGAGTGAGTCTGAGAAAAATAGCGGACAAATGCCTAGAGATCTGGAACGTGGGTTCCACTCTGCGTGCCTGAAGTGAGAAATAGGGAGGGTCGATTGGCTCCAGTCAGTATTCAGAGAGGTGTCTGTGGGCTGGGAGGAAGAGTACAGAATGTAGAGACAAGAAGAAGCCATCCGCAATGCAGTCGCTTACAAACTAGGAGACGGCTGCGTGGAGGCGTGGGCTCATTTCTCAAAGGTTTGTTTGCAGGTCTGAAGAGCAGTCACAGGCTGCAGAAACGGCATGTGGCCAGGACAGCTGATGTTTAGCTCTGCCTGCCTACTGCAAAAAGGCCGTGGACAGACATGCGCTGTCTTTGGTGGTCAGCTCTTTTCAGTAAAATGAGGGAACCTAAGCCCATCACAGGGTTCAAGGCTGAAGATAACCAAGGTGGCAGTGTATTGTTGCCTTACCTGGTTATACTTCCTGTCACCCTGATACCTGACAGGAGAGGTGCAGGCCCTGTGGGTTATACAATAGTGTGGGAGCAGTGTGTGGCTAGTCAGAGAGAGGAAGCCAGACTTAATTCCAACTTTATGCTGAAGAAGGATCGTACAGGAAGAGGTAGGGGGAGGAAATGGAAGGAGAGGAAGGAGGGAATACTGTGATTGGGATTAAATGAATAAATGTAATTAATAATAATAAGAAGAAAGGACATTCAGTCCACTGGTATTCAGGTTCATGAATACCAGAACACATGGGAGGTTGCCAGTGGGAGGTAGATAAGATGTATTTTTTAAATAATAAATCATTGTATGCTTGAATGAAAAAAAAAAGAGGGAGGATCCTGTGTCGACTATGACACCAAGGGCTACCCTGCCGCTGACGACGGAGTGACAGGAGGGTGGGAAATGGATCTGCTTGTGTCAGGAGATGTAGCTGGGCAGGGCTGAGAGGAAGAACCTTTGCGCTGTGCTTTTGTGGGAGATCCTCTGGTACTGAGAGCGATTCAGCAGCTGTTCCAGAACTAATGTTTGGAGCCAATCTTTTCAAGTGTGTCACCGGAAATTCCAGTCCTCCACCGTGCACAGTGATGGCAATGGAACGGGGAAGCCCCGACCAAGGCTCTCATTTATCTCTGAACTGTAATGCTTAGAGACACCTCGGTGTCATGGCGGAGCCCCAGCCCCAACTCCCGAGAACAGTTTTGAGGCTTCTGAAGCCTTGCTTATCACTCATGCCAGCTGAGAAGAGGTCAGCCGCTCCCACCTATCTGTAAAGAGCAGGACTGGGGGTGGACACGTCTGAAACCCTCCAGTTCCTCCTCAGTATTCACACATATGGTTTTAGCTAGCCTGAAGCCTCTTTAAGTTTTATAGATTCTATTAGTGTGAGCATAAGTCTGTGTAGTAGAAGGATTCTTAAATTGCATGTTTACTACAGGTTAGTGTCTGTTTGGGATTCATCGAAACTATGAATTTAAGTTCTGTAGACTAGTCCAAAGTGGTCCTTTGGGGTGGAAAAAAAAACTATCTCTTGCATAAAGGTATTAAGCTCCAGTTCCAGAAATGAGCTATTTCACTTACAGAAAGGCCACGGCAGAGCCTGGTTTTGCTCTGGGTTAAGTTCCTTGCCTTGACGAAGGTGACTCTCCAGGGGCCCAGGCAAAGCTCGTGTCCATTGGGGACATCTTTAGTCATGACAACCATGGATTTCTTCAGGGACAAACGAAGCTAGAGATGTCGGGCTAGAGGGAGAGTGTTCTCTGTCTTAGTTACAGCCTCCTCCCTCTCTGCCCTGCTTCTTGCCGGATTCCCTCTCATTTGGGAATTGTTGTTAACTATATGATGACCTGTTTTACTAAGGGGAACCTGACTAGCCAGACTGCTGCAACTGAGTTACTTGTTTGGGTAACGCAGGAAGCAAGCATGCACAGGTACATTGTGCTCACCTATTCCCAGACATTAGGGGAAATGTGGGATAGAGTTGTAGCCAGCTTCACATTTGGGGAATCCCAAGGTAAAGAAAACATTGGAATTTTAAAAAAAAAGATTGATTATTAAGTTGTTTTTCATGTGATGCTTTCGTTTAATTACACGTGTTTGAACTTTAAGACTGATGCTTGTCTTAGCAGATTAGGGCTCACAGGGCCTTGGTAACACGAAGAGTGTTTTTGTTTTGTTTTTGGAAAGCATAGTTGGACAGTGATGAGATCACGGGGGATTGTGGGGTGGGGAGAGGGGACAGGGAGAGAGAGAGAGCTTCTGTCCTCTAATTTCCACATTTTACATATGGTGGAGCTGAGCAGAGGGAAGTGATTTGCTCAAGGTGGCATGCTACAGTCAGGGGAGAGAGTTGAAGCCTCGGTCTCCTGACTCCTGGGGCAGTACTCTTCATATTGTGCATAATGCCTTTCTCGCCAAAGGACCACGTGATTTTGGCCACTGGTACAGGCAACAGTGTGGTTTGAAAATTACTCACATACTCACAGTTCTTGAGTAAGATGACAGAGGGGTCGTTTGCCTTTGAGGGTCCTGGAGGCAGAGGCTGCCAGGAAAGAAGTACATCTTGATCTTCAGTAGTGGGTCCAAGTATATGAGGATGAGGGAAATAGTCAGATGGCCTGTCCCAGACTAGGAGTGCCCTTTGACCCGCTGTCTCTCCCGAGATTGCCTCTATGAGCATGGTGATGGCCTGAGGAGGGAGGTGGTGTGTCTCTTCTTTTGCTGAACACCTCAGCTGGATGATTCCAGGCTGCGGGAAACCAAGACCCATAGCTGTGAGATGAATGAGGAGGTCTTGGTCCTAGGGGACCAAGATCAAATTGTTAACCTCGTGTACACAAAACTCTTCCACCTTGGTCTTGAAGAGCGAAGGCAGTTCTCTCCAGTTACCTTTTTTTTTTCTATCACCCCAACACAGACAATGGAGCACCATATGACTGCTTCTGACTCAGTTTTTCTTAAAAATTCTCGTGTCTGAGGCAAATCTATAAGATTTTCTCTTTGTCCTTTTCTTCTTTCTTTCTTGGCTCTCTTCCTTCCTCCCCCCACCCCCACGTATGCATGCGTTTGTGTGTGTGGAGGTCAAGGGCAACTTCTAGTGTCAGCCCTCACCTTCTGCCTTGTTTGGACACAGGATCTCTTCCTCCTTGATGCATGCTCCTGCTCAGCTGATCTGCAGGCTCCCGGAGATGCTCCCATCTCTGCCTCCCCTGTCTCCACAGAGGCACGGGGATCACAGATTGCTTACCACTGCAACTGGCTCCTAAGGATTCCAGCTCAGGTCCTCATGCAGGGACGTGATTCACCCACTGAACCATCTCCCCAGACCAGCTTAGAAAATCACTGGATTATTGATGCTGGTTTGGGAGGAAGAAGAAAAATCACGACTCATTTGCATCAAATGCTTACTCTGTGCTGTGGAATTTATCTATAGGTTCCCATTTAGTTCTTAGAAAAACTTTATGGTGTGACGATTGTACCCATTTTGCCTAGCAGGAACACAGAGGCATAGGAAGGTGCATTACCCTGAGTTCATATCCAGTTGGTAGCAGGCCTGGATTGGCACTCAGGCGCTTGCACTTGGACTCTAGTTGGTATGAGTGTGATACACGACTTCTCATTCTTGCCCTCTATGGAGATGGAGGGTTGGGATGCGGACAGACAGTTGGAAGCCAGACCATCACAACTATACTATCACAACAGTTTTTCCTGTCTGCCTTTCTATGACCCTATGGTGGGGAATGGGCAGTTGTAGGAAGTCACATTCACAATATTTATGTTAAAAGATGCATCCAAGGTGCCAAAGGGATGGCTTAGTTGGTACAGTGCTTGCCTTGCAAGGTCGAAGACCTGAGTTTGATTCTGAGAAACCATGCAAAAATGCCAGGCAGGGTATCTCAAGGTAACTCCCTCCCAGTGCTGAGGAGGCGGAGACAGCAGGTCCCTAAGGCCCACCGGCTGGTCTCTCTAGACCCTGACACCCAAGAGTCTCCTCTGGCTTCCAAATGCATGTGCACACATGTGCTTCGAAACAAACTCAAACACACATGGTGCACACGCACACACGTACACATGAAGACACATTCGGGACTTGTAAAGACAGAGTAGGGAAGTCTTAGTCCTAGGAAGCAGCATGGTGCGGTGACAGGTGAGGGGCATGAATCAGCTTCACTGAGGATTAACATCTGTGACATGCTCCTGAGCCTCCACTTCCCTTCTCATCTGTGCTGTGGGCGTGGCTCCTCTCTTATGGGCTTCCTCCTATGGGCCGAGTGAGATCATCAGTAATATTGATAGATCTACTAGCCAGCTTGGTTCCCCACCCCTGAGGACAATGCCATGAGCTGCCCCAAGGCTTTGATGGAGAGCAGAGGTCAGGACAGAGACCCAATATTTTTAACCGAATTAGAAATTCTTATGGGTCAAGTTCAATGAGTCATGTGTAGCAAGAGAAATGACTACAGAGAAAACAATATTTCCCCAAAGAACTTTGGCTATAAAATGTCATAAAGTCTAATTGTCCATTATAAAAGGAACTGGAAAAGAAAGTCCCAGTGTTGCCTGGCTCTTCTCATTTTAATACTTCTGAGGCTGGAGGCAAAGCCCTTTGTTCTGGTGGCCTGTACTTGCAGTGAGTGGAACTCTCCATATGGTGATGTGGGAGAAGGGACCACTCCAGGCACAGGCAGACAAGGGTACCTGCTCTTATAGGAGATGTGAAGGAGCAACTCTAGCTTGGCTCCTGGGGGGAAGCATGTTGTGAGACTTGATTTTGCTTACCTATATCATGAAGGTCTTGGGTTCAAAAAACCGTAAATGTCTCTTTCTTCCTGAAAATTCTATCCTTAGCGGTAGTGGCATATGCCTTTAATCCCAGCACTGGGGAGGCAGAGGCAGGTGGATCTCTGAGTTCAAGGTCAGCCTGGTCTACAGAGTGAGTTCCAGGACAGCCAAGGCTACACAGAGAATCCTGTCTCAAAAAACAAAGCAACAGAACAAAACAAAACAAAACAAAAAATCTCCTGTCCTCGGTGATACAAAAGTTGAAACAGGAGCTGGAGATATATTGGCTCATGCTTGTAACCTTAGCTCCTAGAAGGTGAGGCAGGAGAATCACTGTGACTTTGAAGCTAACTTTGGCTATATGGTAAGTTCCGTGTCAACCCTGCTACAGAGTGACAGCCTGTCTCAGGAAAAAGAGAGCCCCAACTTAGAACCAAATTCCTCCCATAGATATTTAAAACTCAAGGTTGGCTTGGTGGCCAACCTTCCTATTTGCGTGGCGTTGATGCTCCAAGCAGCATGGAGAGTTGGCTTCTGGCAGCAGTGGTTGCTTAAGAAGGGGGGCTTAATTTGCGGAGTGCTCATTTTTAAAAGGTTTGGACACTGCTACTGAACTGAGCTATGGTTTCAGTCTTGAAATTTTGGAGATAACATTTGTTATTTCTTCCATTCTGTCCCTTTCCAAAGCTCACTCACTGTCTAAGCAAGGGAAAGCATCACATCAACCCACCTTACCTGGTTAGCAAAGACAAATGGTTTTTCTCAGCCTCATTCGAAGGCTTCCAAGTTTCCTTTGGTCCCCAAGTATAGTTCTTCCTTCAGGACTGGTCCATGGCGAGGACTGTGAAGGAAGCAGACCTTCTAGATGGTTCTTCCTCCTTCTAGGGTGAGCAGTAGACCTAGTCCAATAGTGGAATTGATTTACGAGCCAGTGCCGGTCTGGGAATGGGACTCTATTTGTGTTTCACGTGTAAGTATTTCTCAGAGGTTGCAGGTGTGTCCTGGGTATATCAGGAAAATAATGAACCCAGACCTCCAGAGCACTTTAAGGAAACATTTCATCATCTGAGTTAAGAAACCTGCAATGTGCAGTGCTCAGAAGTGGAGGCCATCGAGTGTTAGGAATTGGAAGCTAAGTTAGTGCTTCTCTGTTCCAGTTTTTTTCAAAGTGGAGTATGTAATGTTGGCCAATAGTGGTCCAAACGTGAATTCGGGGTGTAGACTTGACAGACTTTGTCTACTAAAATAGACTTTTCATTTTGTTTAGTGTATGTGTGTGTGTGTGTGTGTGTGTGTGTGTGTGTGTGTGTGTGTATTGGTGCAGGCATATGTGTATGTGTGGAGGTCAAAGGGTAACCAGTGGAGGTCAGTTCTCTCCTTCCACCATCTGGGTCTCAGAGGTCAAACTATGTTATCAGGCGTGATGATAGACACCTTTACACACTCTCTCTGGCCCCTAAAATGGACTTCTTAGAGCTTTTTACCTTTCTTGTTGCTGTGACCATATCTAACAGAAGTGATGTGGGGAAAGATGTTTACATCAGCTCATAGCATGAGGGATACAGTCCATCATGGCAGGTGGGGCATGGTGACAGGCATGTGAGGTGGCGGGTCAAGTTGCCATATGCAGCCAGAAAGCAGAAAGAGAGGAATGCCCATTTCCTTCTTCTCTGTTTTAATTCAGTCTGGGATCACATCCAGTGGGATAATGCCCTCGGCTGCAAGGTGGGTCTCTCTCTTCAGTTAATCCTCTCTGGAGGTCGCTTATAGACACACCCAGGTGCTTCCAAATCCTGACAAGTTCATGGTAAAGATTTACCACCACGTAGGGATTCTGCTACCATTACATTTTCATTGCTTGCTCTATTTTCTCTGCAGAGTCCCAGGGTAAGTCCCAGGTGGCCTTGAACTTACTGTACAGCCCAAGGCTAGCCTTGAAGTCAAGATTCTCCTGCCTTGGCCTCCTGAGTGCGGAGAGACACAAGCAGACACCCCCCCCCCCCAGCTGTCATTGCCTACTTCGTCTAACCCAAGGCACAGTGCTCTACCACTGAGCCAACCCTCCTTGGAAGCCACATAGCTAGAAAATGGCAATGTCAGCCAGGTCTTTAACTGAAGACTCACTGTCTCTCCTGTTTTCCACCTGTCACTCGACATTAAACACCTCTAAGTCTTTGGAGTAATTATTATTATTCTTATTATTCTTGGCGCTGGGGACTAAAAGGGTCTTGACCATGCTAGTGAGGTAAGTCTTCTACCGCTGAGCTGTGCTCCACAGCTCCCTATAGTTGATATTTTAAAACATGCCCGGTCCAGGCAACTGTATTTTCCGTAGCAAAACCGAGCTTGTTCTGAAGTACAATACCTGTAGTTTATCATTAACAATGAGCTTTTTCCTCTCAGAATTTGCTCCAGTTTCCTGATTTTTCCATGAACTGATTGGAGCGGAAAACTTAAAAAAGAAAAATAATAAAAGACAGACAGTGGATGACAGGTCTCCGGGGCTGTTTGAAACTTAAAAAGAAAAAGAAAAAAGGACAGATAGTGGTCGACAGGTCTCCAGGGCTGTTGGTGGTGTTGGAGGTGGCAGCGTGCTGCCGATCCAGCTCACTTGTCTGTGTGTCTTGATGCTGCATCCCCACCAGACAGCAGCAGCCATGAGCATGCCACACCCTCCTTGCCCGAGACTCCTTGACCCAGAATCCCAGACGGTCATCCTGTCTGTCAGGCCAGATTTCCTACGGGAAGTAGACTTGAAGTGTAAACAGCAGGAGGCCTCACTGAAGGGAGCAGATTATTCCATGTAAGAGGCTGCTGTGGGCTGCCACTGCAGCCCACCACAGTCATTATACAGGGTGGGAGTTGGGGGGCTGGTCTCCGCCCCGGACTCCCACCTCACCGCCTCAGCCACATTTGCTCACAGGAATGCCAGTTCCCTTTAGACAGCACCATCTGTTTAAAGTGCGCAGGTTCCTTCCCTGCTCCACCCTTACCCCTCTCCTCTCTTTTTATTTATTGCTGTTCTGGGGCTAGAACCCAGGGCTTGCCCATGTCAGGCAAGCCTCTGCCTCTGAGCTGTAGCCTCGATAACCTCAGCTTCTTCTGTTCATTCAACCTGTTAGGATATTAGAGTTTATTCCACTTTGTGTGTGTGTGTGTGTGTGTGTGTGTGTGTGTGTGTGTGTGTGTGTGTGTGTGCTGAGAGATTGGCTCAGATAATGGAGGAGTCATCTGCCTTGGGAGGGGTTGGTGTGCTAGCTGCCCCCTTGAGAATATTCCCATTCTACAGCTTTCACCTCTCTTTGCAGGAGGGCGCTGTGAACTGACTCCATATTTAATGGACGAATGTAAGGGGAGTGCTTGAGTCTTTTGCAAGGATGAGTTTGGCACCAAGACAATGTTTACAGCCACCTTTGTCCCTTGGGTACACCCCTTTTATGTAAAGTCTTGGTGTGCAGCATGGACCTCAGTGTCCCAGTTTGCTTCTGTGTCTGTGATAAACCCATGGCCAAAAGCAACTTGAGGATGAAAGGATTACACTTTACAGGTTCCAGTGCATCATGAAGGGAAGTCTGGGCAGGATACCAAGCAGGATCTTGGAGGCAGGAACTGAAGCAGAAACCATGGAGGAATACTGCCTACTGCTTGCTCTCCATGACTTGCTCAGCCTGCTTTCTTTCACAACCCAGGACCATATGCTTGGGGCTGGCACCACCCACAGCCGGTGGGCTCTCCCCCCCCCCCCCCCCCCGCCCCCCACCCACAGCCGGAGTTAATTCTTCAAAAAGATTTCCTCTTCCCAGATATGTCTAGGTTTGTGTCAAGTTGACCAGCATACCCAGATAATATCTAGTTCAGGGCTTTATCATCTTCTGAAGAATGCCGTTTCTGCCATGATAACCATTTAGCACTTCATGCCTCTGTCTCAGGTTTTCTTTCTGGGGACTGGGTCGGTCTCATCATGCTTGGAAGAGCCCAGTGACTGCTGCCATGACTGCCTGTCTGTGGTGGGAGTGTGGCACTTCCCCTTTCATTTACCTCTCTGTGAGTGATCTTGGACATGACTTCCCCCCAGACGTGTACTAATGAGGTTCATGAAACATGAATAGCAGAAAACCATTGTTGGTGTCACCCAGTGCTGAACACTGAGCGTCTTGTGGTCCATTCTCCCAGAGCCCCTTGTCCATGCAGACCTGTGGAAGGCAGAGGAGGGTGCTACAGTATGCCAAGGCTGACATAGGCATTTTACACTTGCTATTGTAAGTCTTAGCCTTCCTGCCTGACAAGAGGTTGATACTGACATCATTGAGATTGTTCTTTGCCCATGGTATGGTGCTAGAGTTTGAAGCTTTACCTTGTGACTGTCATTTCATGATCTTTCACTATGTTGACCCTTTGTTTTCAGGATCCCCCACCCCCACCCCCGGTATACAAAGCCACCAACCTTCCAAGATAGTTCCTGGAAGATGTGGCCTCTGACTTGTATAGTTTGATTCCCTCAACAACCTTTTCAGAAATGTTGACCATGGAGCCAGGCATGGTGATTTATGCTTATAATTCTAGTACCTGAGAGGTAGAGGCAGGACAAGAGCTGATAGTTTGAGCTATCTTAGCCTAGACAGCAAGCTCTGGACCAGTGAGGGCAACAAGACCCCATCTACTTGAGTGGGGAGAATATCACCTCTAGAACTCCAGCACCTTTAATAGGTTGATGGTCTTGTCACTTTTCAGTGTGTAGTTTGTGGAACCCCCTGCCAGAGTTAAGGTTTAATTTTGAAGAAAAGAAATTTGTAGCCTCAGAGCAAACTGTCCAAGTACTAATAGTCCAGGAAGAAACATCTATACCATGGCTAGCCTGGAGTGTGCTCAGAAGCATACCATGGCTAGCCTGGATTCTGTTCACATCAACACCACATGGCCACGCTCAACAATGAACTGATGAACTAAAGGGACTGATCACATCCCTTTACTGTGTCACACTCCCAATTAATAACAGCAAAGGCACTCCTAATTGGTTGAGTGGCCTTAAAGTGGTCCCAATCTCTCTTCACGAGATTAGTCGCCAATAGTGTGAAATGCTTTCAATACATGTTTCTAAAGCTTACATATATCTATATGTCATAAGTATAGTCTTTCAATGTTGTCTTGGTTAGATTTTCTATTGCTGTTATAAAACTCCATGACCAAGGGGAATTTGGGAAGGGAAGGGTTTATTTGGCTTTCAGGTCATGCTCCATCAGTGAGAGAAATCAGGGCAGGAACTCAAGCAGGAAGGCAACTCAAGAAATATGGAGGCAGGCGCTTAAGCAGAGGAACAGAGGAATGCTGCTTACTGGCTTGCTCCTCGTGTTGTTCAGCCCACTTTCTTATAGCACCCAGGACCACTGCCCAGGGGTATTACTGCCCACATTGAGTTGGGCCCTTCCTACATCAATCATTAATCAAGAAAATGGCCCATTGGTTTGCCCACAGGCCTATCTGGTAGAGGCATTTTCTCAGTTGAAGTTCCCTCTTTCCAAATGACTCTAGCTTGTGTCAAGGTGACATAAAACTAGCCAGCACAGGTATTCATATTTGTATATATGTATCATGCTGTAGTGGTCTCCCGGGGTGCACAAACACATGTATGTTAAGTGTACAGTGATCTTTCAGTATCCATACACATATATGATACATACACCTGTCTTTTGACATCCATGGGAGACTGGTCTTGAAGCTGTTTATGTCATATGTACTGTGATCTCTTGGTATCCATGGGAGACTGTTCTGAGGACCTGTTTACGTGTGCCAAAGTCTAAAGATACTGAAGTCCCTTATGTAAGATGGCATAGAACTTGCATATAATCTATACACATTTCTGGATTACTTGTAATACCTCACACAATGTGAATACTTTGTAAATAGTTTTTCTACTGTATTATTAAGAGTAGTCATCATCAAAAATGCCTGTACATGTCCAATACCGATGCAAAATTCAAGAAAACATGCTTGAAATGGGTGTGGTGATGTACACCTATAATCCTTGGAGGTAGATACAGGCCAATCATGAGTTTAAGGCGACCTTCAGACTTTTTTTTTAATTAAAGATTATTTTATTTTTGAAATTATGTAGGTGTGTATGTCTGAGTGTAGGAATGTACAAGTGAGTGCAGATGATCAAGGAGGCCAGAAGAGGATGTAGGAGACCCTGGAGCTAGAGTTGTAGGCGGTTGTGAACTGCCTGACGCGGTGCTGAGAACCAAACCCCTGTCCTTTGGAAGAACAGGGTGCTCTTATAACAGCTGAGCCATCTCTCCTGCGCCCCAGCCCCAGTCTCACAGGCAGTGTGGGGCCAGCTTGGGCCACACTAGGCCCTTTCTCTAGAAAACAAAACAAAACAGCAAAAAAGCAAAGAACCGAAAGAATTAAACAGGGCCCCATTTATTTATTAATTTTTGATCTACCGCTATTTAAACTCACAGATACAGAATTCATTTATATGAAGAGTGACTGATGTTTATATGCAGTGAATACATATTGAACGGAATAGTAAGATACATGTAAAGTACTAAGGGAATAGGAATCTGAATAACTGTCATTGACATCATCCTAAGTACATTCCTCATCCTTCCCAATTTGGTTTATCATCTGGTGCTTTTCTCTGTCACTGTATGGCTTCTCTTTACCTAATGCTTTTTCTATGCACAGCTCTGTATGTGATGTGTTTGCGTGTGCACGTGTGTGTTCACTTGTCTGTGCATGCATCTGGAGGCCAAGGCTGATGTGGGCCGTCTTCCTCCTCACTTTACCCACTGAGGCAGGGTCTCTCAGTTGAACCCAGAACTCTTCGACTCAGCAAGTCTGGCTGCCCACTTGCTCCAGGGACTCCCTCTCTCTACCTTCTAAGAACTGGAATTACAGGCAGGTCATCAAGCCTAGCTCCCAACATTTTTTTTTTTTTTAATTAATGAAGAGCATGTTCTAGGTAGGACAGCTTTGGGTTCCTTGGTATTGATCCACTTCCTTGTTAATGAACTTCTTGGCCTTCAGATTTCAGGAAGCGATCTGCTCAAGAAACAGCATGACGTGGTGGCTGCTCCTTAGACCCCCCGTGAAGTAGTCCCTAAGTCTTTCTTTTCCCTGGTGGCGATGGCGTGGGGGACCAGGGACTCGTTCTGGCTGTTTCTCTCCCTCTTTTTGTGACTGAATGTTGGAAGGCTGCTGTATCCCGGGGAAGCCACTGTCTACTCTAGAGTATCAGTTCCAGAAGGGGAGATAGCAGTGGGAAAGTGAGTCTGTAGAGGGGGCTCCACATTTCACCGTGGGAGCGTCTTACCCAGGAAGAGGGCAAGATAGAACTCAACGTGGAGGTTTTAAATGTAGTTTGAAGTTCATCTGAGTTAAGGAAATCTCACTGTACCCATTCTCCGTCTTTTTCTTTTCTCTTGTTTTCTCCCTGCTCCCCCATCTCCGTTCTCTTTTTTGTGCCTTAAAAAAATTACTGAGTGTTGAATGAGGGACCATTCTTAAGGCTTCTACGCTCTGTGTCACTACATAAATTACTGTGTATTTGAATGTGAAATGCTTGAGCCTCAAGTTTCCGTGTTCAGCATATACGGAGCATTTAAAGTCACGTGGGTAATTTCCACAACAAATTAACTCTGCAGAAAAGGTTGGTCAGCTCATCCCCAGGGATGACAGTGAGCCTCTCCATTGTAAGTTGAGGAAATGGACTTGACAGTCAGTGGTTTGCCCAAAGCCACACTGTCACAGGCATCGAGAGGATGGAAGCCACGGGTCCTGCTTATAAGCAAAAGCACTGGTGTTTTCATGGAAGACACTGTAGGCCTTAGTCAAATTGACCTAAATTAAGATTCAGGGACTAACAAGCCTCTGGTGTTTGGACGAGCCTACCACAGGAACCACAAAGAGCTGGCTTGTTTCTTCAAGTTACCTGCAGAGGTTTTAAATAGGCCTTGGGTTTCTTTCTTTCTTTCTTTTTTTCCTTTTTGGAGGGGACGTGTTTGCTTGAGATCAAAAGCTGTATGTACATCTGGCCAAATATTGCCAGGAAAACTGACAAGCCGCTGCCTGAGGTTCACCACGAGGACGGCAGCGCCTCAGTTTGTAACAGTCCACTATTATTATTGTTGCTGCTGCTTTATTTTGTTTGTTGTTGTTTTTACTTATTTTGAGAAAGGGTTTCTCTGTGTAGCCCTGGCTGTCTTGGAACTCTTTCTGTAGACCCCGCTGGCCTCGGACTCAGAGATCTGCCTGCCTCTGCCTCCAAGTGCTGGGATTAAAGGCTTCCCCTCCCCAAGGTTTTATTTGTGTGTGTGTGTGTGTGTGTGTGTGTGTGTGTGTGTGTGTGTGTGTGATTATTGTTTTTAGTGGATGAGAAAAAAGCCTTCTGTTAGAAACTTAGGTTTTAAAAACAGTTTTCAGGGGTTGACCTGACCTGTATGTATGCACAGTCTCCCAACACGTCTACTTCTATAAAACTGAGTGGCGGGGTAAGAACTTATACTGAGGAACTACCAAGTCCTCCACTTTCACAGAGGTTCCTGTAGTTATCATTGTCCTTAGCCAGAATTTGCCAGATTATTTTGTAATATTTTCATCAAAAACTGGATTTTAAAAAAGTTTTTTATTCTCTTTTCTTCTTCCCTAACCTTCACTTGGAAACTTGACCTCATTTAAAAAGAAACAAAGCTGGGCGGTGGTGGTGCATGCCTTTAATCCCAGCACTTGGGAGGCAGAGGTAGGCAGATTTCTGTGAGTTCGAGGCCAGCCTGGCCTACAGAGTGAGATCCAGGAAAGGCGCAAAGCTACAGAGAAACCCTGTCTCGAAAAACCCAAAGAGAGAGAGAGAGAGAGAGAGAGAGGGGAGAGAGAGAGAGAGAGAGAGAGAGAGAGAGAGAGAGAGAGAGAGAGAGAGAAAACAAGTAATTTAGAGACACTTTTGGGACATCACTACCTTTAACGATTCTGGTATAGGGGCTCACTCACACTCCTACTGACCTAAAACACAGTGTAGAAATCCGAGCAAAACCAACTTGGAGCTGCAGAGAGCAGATGCCAGAGACACCAAACACCCTTGCCTGACAGACAGTTCTGCCAGGTGATTATCTAAGTGTGTGGCTCCTGAGATTTGATTTCACCCTAGATCCGTCAGATTTAGGGACCAACACACATGTTCACAGAGTTGGCTCATGGCTGATCGAATAATGACCAGAGGCTAATCCTCCACTTACCCACAGTTGCAGTCTGCTCAGAGAAACACGGTAAAGTCTCCTAGCACCCAGTTCATTCTGCCTGGAAGTCCTCATTCCCTCCGCCCAGTGTGTTCACACTGTACATGCTACCTGCTTGCTAGTCACATAGTGCCTGGCTGTTTTGGTTAAAGGTGAAGACCATTATTTCCCTTAGTGGTGGTCTTGGATTGTGGGAGTAACAAAGCCAGAGGTTCAAATAAGTAAAAAGGAAGCCGCGAAGTACTTCTTTTAAGTGAAAAGGTAGATGTTCTCAACTTAAAGAAAAGAACAATCCTATACTGAGGATGTTCCATCTCATCCCCAGCACCTGACCTCTGCCTCCCGGGCACTGAGATTGTAGGTGTGCTTGGTTATATCTTTAGTTAGATGTTCTTAAGGAATGACTGTCTTGGGCTGAAATCGTTGGGTGTGTGGTCTGTTGATACAGTAAAAGTGGATCCTCTATTCAATTGTGAAGAAAAAAGAAATACATGCTAGTTTTGTCTTGTACCTCAAACTGCAAGGTATAGACCACCGTATGTGATAAGTGCCAGTTAAGATGAGACAGGCATCGGATTACAAGGTTGGGCACTATCTGTGTTTTTAAGCATCTGTGGGTGTATGGGGAGTCCTGGATCATATCCTTTGTATGAGGGGGACTGACTAGTGGATATTAAACCACGGGGCAGGATACAGATATTTTATAGATATTGATTATTTACTCAAAAACATTTTCTCTGTCTCAGAAGGTAGCATGTATTTACACATTTATTGCTGCTTACTTCTGTGGAAATTCTTTTTTTTTGTTTTTTTTTTTTGTTGTTGTTTTTTGTTTTTCAAGACAGGGTTTCTCTGTGTAGCTTTGCACCTTTCCTGGAACTTGCTTTGTAGACCAGGCTAGCCTCGAACTCACAGAGATCCACCTGCCTCTGCCTCCCGAGTGCTGGGATTAAAGGCGTGTGCCACCACCGCCTGGCATGTGGGAATTCTTATGTCCAACCTGATAAGTGGGTTCAAGTCCCAACCACCTGCCTTTGCAATACTGGGGTGGTGGCAGTCTAGCTTTTCTGTTGTTTTTTTTTTCCTTCTTCTTCTAAGAGTACAGTTGGAATGCTAACGTCTTCTGAAGATGTTCCATGAGCTAAATGTCTTAACATAAAACCTAGAAGATAATAACTGCCATTAGTATTATGCTGTCATTTGGGCCATTGTTCTGCATTGGAACTGTACAAGTCAACATAGAAGACGGAATAATAGAGCAGAAAATTGCTCGTAGAATCATTTGAGATGTTAGGTGGTCTTTTTTTTTTCTGTTCTTTTTGAGACAGGGTCTCACCATGTATCCTAGGCTGTCTTCAAACTGGTCCTTCTGGCTCTAGCTGCCTAGTTCAGGGATTACAGACCTGTGCTGATATGGCCCACTAAGTCAGATGTTCTTTTAGACAAGTTAATTTATTTTTCTCTGTCTCTGTCTCTCTCTCTGTCTCTGTGTGTGGGGGGCGGGGGTACACATGGGTTCAGTGCCCTCAGAGGATAGAAGAAGGTGTACAATCCCCTGGAGCTGGAGTTACAGGTAGCTGTGAGCCACCTGATGTGGGTTCCGGAACTGGAAAGAGCAGTAGGAGCTTTTCACTGCTGGACCAGCCCTCAGCCTCCTAGTTAGGTGTTCTTAAACAGTGGCTCCATTGGGCTGGAACAGTGGGGTATGTGGTCAGTTGACAGAAAAGACACTGGTCCTAGAATCTGCATGTTGTTTAGTCAAAACTGTGTAAAGCCCACTAAAGTCTTCATTTGTGGTTTCTATTTTTCTGAATTTCATGAAGTCATCACTTTGTGTGTGTTTGGGGGGTGGTGGTGTCTGATTTCTTTTATTGCAGTTGTATTTAGTGGTAACAAAGGGGTCATTGGTTGTCTTGATTGGTTTGGCTTTCAAAAGCAGCTCCTGGGGGATGATTTGTTGTGCCTCTAAGACTGGCTCTTCTTTTGATGTGCATTCAGGAAGCTAACCTGTTGTTCAAAGGCTCATCATTTATTTATTTGTTTATTTGTTTATTCTCTCTCTCCCTCTCCCTCTCTCCCTCGTGTGTGTGTGTGTGTGTGTGTGTGTGTGTGTGTGTGTGTGTGTGTGTGTGTGTGTGTGTGTGGTGTCAGGAATCTAATACAGCACCTCCTGCATGCTAACCCAGTGCTCTACCACTGATCCCTATCTCTCCTTCACAAAGTAAAGTTTATAATGGTGTCACGTTGAGCCCATGGTGGACTGGGTATGCCAAGTGCTTACGGAAGATGATTCGTTTATCTGACACACCACAACCAGGAAAGCTTCCTTCCAAGACGGGCTTGCGTTTACTTTTATTTTCTTTCGTCCCTGGCACAGGTATTGACATCCTGAAGCTCGTAGCAGCCCAGGTGGGAAGCCAGTGGAAGGACATCTATCAGTTTCTTTGCAACGCCAGTGAGAGGGAAGTGGCTGCTTTCTCCAATGGCTACACCGCTGACCATGAACGGGCTTACGCAGCCCTGCAGCACTGGACCATCCGTGGCCCCGAGGCCAGCCTCGCCCAGCTAATCAGTGCCCTGCGCCAACACCGACGCAATGACGTTGTGGAGAAGATTCGTGGGCTGATGGAAGATACTACGCAGGTAATAGAGCCCTCCGTGGTTGTTTGCTTTGCCACTAATCTGTTTGTCTTTGAACCTCACACTTCATCAGGTATGTTTGCAAGGAAAAACAGCTGATCTTAGGGGTTTGGGTAGTTGTGCATGCAAGTGCTTACACACACACACACACTCAAGCCTACGTACCTCTACTTTTTAGGGCAAAAGTCCTCAATGGTGGTAGTTTACAATCGTCTTGGGATTTCTGCCATTGTTTGATGCTGCACACCTATCAAACAGACTATCAAGATGGGGGGGATTGTGAATCACCTGTTTTTTAAAGCTCTCCAAGTATCTCCAGTGTGAGGAATTGAGAATCCTTGTCTTTGGAAGTAAGTTCTAGAATCAACCTTTGCAGCCAGAACCTTTGTTTGTTAAAATCAACTTAAAACCTCATTTTTCATTACATGTTTTGAACAAAACCAAACAGGGAAGGAACCCTTCCTCTTCCAGAGGGTGTGTGCCCACTCACGTGAGTTTTCTGGCTTAGTTAGGGAGGCCCTCCTTGCTTGATGAAAAACCACTAGTAACAGGACTGACTCTCAATGGTTATCCAGCTGCCTTCATCACGTGGGAACTGTGAACATGCAGGAGTGTATATTATTGATGCAGTGAGCACTAATTTTGGAGCCAAACACTGGATCCAAATCCTGGCTCTGACCCTTGTTAGATGAATGATCAAAGACAAGTTACATCCAGTTTTTCTGATACTGATCATATTTGCAAGCCTTCTTTGTGGGCATTAATAACAACAGTGTAAATATGGAGTGTGAGATGCCTGAGTGTGAGATGCCTGAGTGTGAGATGCCTGAGTGTGAGATGCCTGAGTGTGAGATGGAGTGTGAGATGCCTGAGTTATTGCTGCTATCCTAGCATGGTAATTTCTATCATCATGTAATTCATTTCACTCAGCCATTCTTTACCTAATAGTTCCCCGAAAAACATGAATTAAGTAGAAGATTCAGTATTGGATTGTATTTCAAATAGACTTTGATTAAAATTTGGGGATGTATTCTGCCATTAAAAGACTTGATAAAACCCCCTTGAGGTTAAAGGCCATTCTGCATGTGTTACACCTTCTAAGGTTCCAATTCATTAGTTAGAAGAGCTGAGTAGAGATTAATTCGCCACTTTAACTCACTCCATGACCATTCTGCACCAAATTTTGTACAAGGGACTCAGGGTTATGTATCTTTTATCTTTTACATTAACAGTGTAATACCCCTTCATTAGTAATGTAAACATTGATCAGGTGAGTTTTATTTTTAATAGTGATATTAGGATATGAATGTGTAGTTGTTGGCTGACTTTGAAGGTGGCTTTCTTAGTTCTTGGTATATTTTTAACGTCTTTGAAATGTGCAATTTCAGAAAAATGTTTACTGAGAAGCCACCTTTAAACATTAATAGGCACACACCAATGTGTTGCAAGAGTTTTTTAATGTGCATTTTATCTGCATGTATGTGTGTGCACCTTATGTGTGCCTGTTGCTCCCAGAGGCCAGAAGACAGTGTAGGAGCCCCAGGAACTGGAGTCAAAGATGGTTGTGAGCCTCCCGATGGCTGCTGGGAGTCAAACTCAGGTTCTCTGCAAGAGAGGTCA
>NW_026294491.1:59156686-59212718 GCF_007827085.1 Peromyscus californicus insignis
AGTGCCATCCTCCACGGTCCCCAGGATCCTCCCTCCTCATGCCCAGGAGGTTCTGATGTTCTCAGCCTTCCTTCCCACACTGAACTTCTGCCTTGAGTTGACCTCTGCTTCACTCGCTATCCCCATCCTCTCATGAGCTCCGGTCCAGTCCTAATAATGACCACAAGTTAGGTATTGTCTTAGGTCCTACTCTCTACCAGATGTGGAAGTTGCTTCAACAGCAGCCAGGAAACAGCTATTTTTTGTGAGTGACATGTCATGGAGGGTTGGCGTCTGTTGTCATCATTCCTTGGAAGGCAGCCTGGTGCCTGGTTCTGACACCCTTGACCCAGGCTCCCTTTCTCTACCCCCTGTGGAAACCGGTGATATGTGAACATAACCAGAGGCCCAGAGACAACAAAGGAAGCCACTACTCCTCCATGTAAGCCCCTTTCTGACTTCTAGAATCCTGTACCAGCTCTGACCCAGTGGCTCTCACTCTGACCCAGTGAGGACCTCTCACTCTGTGAGACAGAGAAGTCACGAGTCAACTTCACTTTGCCTGCTGTGTCTTCCTGTGGGCACCCAAACCTCACAGTCTACCCGTTTTATAGTTTACCTCCGTGTGGTCACTCACACTCAGGTAACCTGACTGGGTAATTCCCCGAACCTGTACATGAATACAAACCTTTATGTGAGGTTCCGTATCCTGGGGACAGCGAGGGCTCACACTGGCAGTCACGAAGATGAGCACCTGAAAGTCTCCTCACAGCATCTCTGACTTCCTCAGAACTGCACTCAGTGTGACGGTATCAACACGTCTGCCACTTACCTCACAGCTCTTCAGGGCCATGTTCAAGCCCCAGCCCCAGATTCCTGAATGATTGGCTCTCAGCAATATGGCTTCTCCACTTCGTCTCCCTTCATGTAGTGGCAGGACATGGGAAGAAAAGCTTCTTCCTCCCAAAGGTACCAGAGAGGTGACGCCAAATTCTTCTCATTGGATTTTATTTGTCTCCATTACCTTATCTAATTCATAAAATCTCATTTATGTTTTTAACTCTTGAATGTCAGCAAGGTGTGGCCGATTCTATTCTGCCTCCAACAATATGATGGCTAGAGACCCCCACTTGGGTCTCCTTCAAACAACAGCTGAATTTTTGTACCTTTTCTTTTATATCCACGTGAGCTCGGATGAAGAATAGAAACGTCCGCCAATTCTCCAAGTACTTCTCAGTATCTAGGTGTTTCTTTCTTCATGGAGGAATTTCAGTTTTCTCCATGAAACTTTCTCCACAGCATTCCCACTTTTTCTTACACAGCACTGGGCCCAGGCCCAGGCATGGCGTCTGTTTGTTGTTTAGAAAGGATGTAAAGGCCTCTGTCTTTACTCCCAGACAACTTCTTCTAGACCATTCTGGACGACTCTCAAAGCATCAAGATTCTAATTAAACTCAACCATTAATAGCAGAATGCAAATGTGTCCTCAAATTTGTTGGAAGGCAGGGCACAAAGAAGCGATGCTCCCTTTGCAATGAGGTAGAGATATATGAGAAGTAGGTAGCATGTGATAGACCACCTAGGTACCCAGAGGCAGTGGAACAGCCCTTGGCACTCACAGTGGCCTGCAGAGTGAGAGAGATTTAAGTTTTGAGATCCAATGTCTCAGTTTTTTAAACCAAGTTTTGCTTGTATATTAGAGCTAATATTTTGAAAATATGCTTTTCTTTCCATTTCTGAGTGTATTCTAATTAAAGCTATACATCTTTATCTCTAGAGATTAGAATACTTTAAGAAGGTTCTCTCTCTGTCTCTGTCTCTTTCTCTTTCTCTCTGTTAGTATTTGTGCGGGGGCGGGGACTGGAGATCAACCTTGGCTATCTTCTTCTATTGATGTCCACTTTATGCTTGGATACAGAGTCCCTTCCACTGTGTCCCCTGGGTTACCTGGTCAACAGAGCTACTTACTTTCTTGAGCATTTCTAAATTCTAGTCTCTCTTTTAAATTTTCACCCATCAAGGACCTTGTCTGGAAAGCTCACAGAGTACAGACAGCCCTTCTCATGCCTCTGGGTGAGGAGGCTTGCTGCTATGGAGTTGGTAGATGATTTGACATAGAAGAACTGAAAGGAAGGCTTAGAGCAGTGGTTCTGAACCTGTGGGTTGTGACCCCTTTGGGGGGGGTGTCAAACGACCCTTTCACAGGGGTCACCTAAGACCGTCTGCATATCACATACAATTCATAACAGTAGCAAAATTACAGTTACGAAGTAGCAAAGAAAATACTTTTATGATTGGGGATCACCACAACATGAAGCGCTGTATTGAAGGGTCGCAGCTTTAGGGAGGTTGAAAACCACTGGCCTAGAGGATTGGTGGATTAAGGAAAAGTGAGAGAGGCGGGGAAGTCAACTACCTAGATATGTGTCTAAGAGACCTGTGTAATCCTCTGCTTGACAATCCTTCCGGCATGTGGGGAGGGCAGGAAGCCCACGGACAATTCACCTTTAGAGCCGGCATCTCCACAGCCGTGCTAGAAAGAGTCAAGACTTGCATGGGCTCCCACCTGCACCCAGGGCCACAAGGTCACAGGAGCGTCCTCTCCCACCCCAGCTCCACTGACGCAGGGAAAAGAGCAAGGGAGAGACAGTCTGTCTGAGAAACCGAGCACTCCTACGCAAAAGAGACTGAGAATTCTCCAGAGGGACCATTACATCAGACTAGGTTATAATCCAGAATAGATTAATAAATTGTCATTTTCCCACTGCTTGGGGCATGGGATCCTGTAAGGCAGCATGCAAAAAAATAATAACTAAGCCAAGCACATGTTCGTGGATACCTCTGGAGTGGTTTGAATGCTTCAGGAAACTAGCTATGTATGTACTAGCCCAAGTAGACGTGCCTTGGGTATGTCTGTGACTCAGTGAGAGTAAATGCTAGTTCTTGGCTCTTCATGTGTTCAGGCAAGAGAGTGCTAGGTTCAGGAGTCCCTTCAGAAAACAGTGAGTGTTGCCTTCCTGTGGGAACGGTCCTTCCTGGAGCAATGAATGGGGACAGAGTGTGGAGGGTGCCCAGCCTGGGGCCAGCACCTAGAGGACACGCTCTTCTCTTCCGTGGGATAGTTGGGCAGACACCCATCTAGGCTGCAGACCTTTGTCAGAAGTGGGCTTTGATTCCTTTTTTTAATAAAAATTTAAATTTTATATTATGTGTATGGGTGTTTTGCCTGCCTGTATGTCTACGCACCCCACTCAATGCCTGAGGAGGGCAGAAAGGGGCAGAGGGTCACCTGAACTGCAGTGATAGACAGTTCTTAGCCCCTGTGTAGGTGTTGAGACTTGAATCCAGGTCCTCTGCAAGAGCAGCCAGTGCTGGTAACCACTGAGCCATCTTTTCCCCCGATTTATTTTTTTTAATTTATGTTTATATGGATGTGTCTGTATGAGTGAATATAACACATGTGTACTTCTCCAAGTACATGTGACAGAGAAAAATACACAGGAGAACCTATGAAGCTCCTGAGCCCAGACCTACTTTCTGTCTTCTCAAAGACCACCCTGGACACTGGTCCCTCTCTGTGTGAATTTTGAGATCCAGAGGTGCTGCTGGCTTTACTCTGGTCAGTCCCCATGCTGTGCCCAGATGCTGGCAAACCAGGGCTGAGCCATGCTTGCAGAAACTTGTTGGAGGCTGGATTAGAATCTTGGCTCCCCGTTCCTCATCCAGTCCCCGTGCCTTGGTAAGACTATATTATTTTCTTAGCTCAAATTGCCATTTCCAACTCATTATTTCTCTATGACGAGAAAACAATATTGCCTCTTATGTAATAGCAACCTCAATGAATCTGGAAGCGATCAAGGAATGGGTGGATTTTTTTCTCTCCTTAAAAAAAAGAGAGAGAGAGAAAAATAAATTTGAGATTGTTTGCATATGCCTGAGAATATTTATGAACTCTTCCCCTTTTTCCTCATTGCATATTTTACCCAGCACATTTGTGTGTAGTTCAAAATGAATCTTTATGGGGAGCAGAGGCAGAGAGGGGACAGAGCAATTAAAAGATTGGGTATCCATCAAGTTCATGGAACATTAGTCATCATGGGTCACTGGGCACTGTAGCCTGCCTAAGGTTTGTGACCCCAGCCAGTGTCTCTGAGGGGTTCTCTCTCTCTCTCTCTCTCTCTCTCTCTCTCTCTCTCTCTCTCTCTCTCTCTCTCTCTCTCTCTCTCTCACACACACACACACACACACACACGTTACTCTCCCCTATTACCCTGGTCTCTTTTTATCCATTTTACCAGAGTAAAAGTTCACTGTGAGTGGTTTCATGATCCAAATGCCATCAGCCAAAAGAAATCATTCAATCTTGTAGCTTCAGGACTGAGCCGGCAGGCAGGAGGGAGAAAACTGGAAGAGAATATCTTGGTACTGTCACTGCTGATCTGTTAGCCTGGAGTGTTTCAGCATGTGGGTACGGTGTGCCTGTCTCCCTCTGATCATCCCTTTCTCCACGGTTTGTCACAAACGAGGATACGGGGGGGGGGGGCACAAGGGACATAGTTATGGCTATGTATTAAATATATAAGGGATGGGACTTGACTTTAGAATTGAGGCTACTCAGAATCTCACATTCTCTGTTGCATCTTGGAATGTTTGAGAATATACTGATTTGAGAATGTGGGAGGATTCACACAGATAGAAGGATGGCTGCTAAACTGAGTCACAAAATAACAATGGTAAGCAATGGCAGATCCGGTACAGTCCAGGTCCTCACATCAGGAACTCTCCCTTTACTGAGTTGAATGAGCCCAAAAGGGTCCGTGCATGAACCTGGGGATCTTCATTGTCATTTCTGAGATGAGGAAACTGTCATTCAGTGTCATTGAAGAGCTAACCTCCAGGCATGGAGAGGTACCAGGACCAGGGGCACAGGTGGGATTTATGGTGCCCAATGCTAATTCAATAAGCTTAAACAAGGATGTGAAAAAAAAAATCATGCCCAAGGTCCTGGAGAGGGCTCTTCAGTTAAGAGACCTTGAAGCTATTACCTCAACAGTGAGACATTTAGGCAAAATCCAAATCCTAATCCAGGGCAGCTGCAGTTCATGTGGCTTCTTTCTGGTTTCTCATCTCATGTCTCTATCATGACTGACACCAACTGCAACCTCAATGCTCTGGACCAAGAATATACAGGAGCAGGTTAAGTTATTGACAACCTGTGAGCATGCTCAGCATGTGCATGTCGTATGTCATGCTGTAGTCATAATGGAGCGGACGCAACTACACCTGTTATTAGACTTTACCCCTTCCATTTTGAGAGCTCATTTGACAGATAGCTGGAATCCATCCAGAGCTAGTCTTCCAAAATCTCCATCATTGCTTCACATCCCTTTGCCAAAATCCATTATTGTTGGTCGGCAAGGTCTCCAAGAGGCATTTAGAGTTAGGACTTGGAATGTCTACTTTCCCTTTTCCTACTCCTTCATATCCCTTGGTTGATATAAATCGATCAAAATTTAGCAAGTATACCATGTATCATGGTCATTTTTAAATGTCAACTTGTCACAACCTAGAGTTGCCTAGGAAGAGAGTTTCAATTGAGGATTTATTTAGATTGGGTTGACCAGGAATTATATTGATTATTCATTGATATGAAGAGATTTAGCTTATTTATTATTCCCTAGGCAGCGGTGGGGGGTTGCGGAGTGGGTGAGGGGCTGCCTGACTTATACAAGACAGGGAAAACCTGCATAAAAGAGCAAGCAGGCAAGATGGCAGCCAGGGTATATTTGTTTCACTCTGCTCTTGACTATGAATGTGGTGTGGCCAGCTGTGTCTTCCCTACAAAGATGATCTACAGTTTAGTAGCGTGCCAAGTAAACCCTGTCCTCCCCAACATGGCCTTGTATCGGGATGTTGTAGCAGGACGACAGAAATGAAACTGGAATACTGTGTTATTATTTTTTCCCTTTCCCACTGTGACTGGGTTTTTGCCCCACTCTACCACTGAAAGGAGTAGAGGGATTTGAGCAAGCAAACAAACCCAGCACGAAGCCCAATTGCTTTGGGGAGAAAAGCATAATAAGTATTGTCTAGTGCCCACCCTCTGCCTTAGCCCTTGAATAGTCTGGCAATCCCATCGCAGTCTAGACAATCGCTGAAGGGAATTCAAGCATTTTTTCCCAGCCCTCTCGCTCTATTCTCTCAAACTGGAAACACAAAGCAGATGATGAAGATGAGTTCAAATGCCACACCAGGGAGAAGGAAGGATCGAGAAACTAACGGCCGGCCTCTAGCTGGTTTCCAAACATTCCAGGAAGCGTTCCGGGGCATTGTCTCACACTGGTGTCCTTCCACTGTCTCCAACAAAAGGCCTCCTATGAACAGACAAAAGTGGGTTAGGTAGGTGGGAGAGGCTAATTACAGAAGGCACATCTGTGAAACCACGCAAAGGAGGGCAGACCTCACAGTTTCTCCTCTGGATGGCGATATGCCCCTTGTATCTGCGGCCATGTGGATCAGCTGGACTCCCGGGATCTCAGGAGCACAATGTCTAACAGAATCTGGGCCTGGGGGTATTGAGGAGCAGGGCTGATGTCACAGGGACAGTGGTCAATGACCAAGCGGCCATCTATTCTGCAGCGACTCTGTCTATTCAGGTGTACAGTTTCCATGTCACCTTTCTGTGACTAAGGGGCTCTATGCTTATGTGTGGCTAGATAAATTAGCTGCTAATTAATCAGGATTGGAATATAAATGTCTTCTGCCACCTCGTCTTCCTTTAGGTGTTCATTCTGCTGCATCTGTGGCAGGTGATGGTCTCTACGCAAGTGGAATTCCATGCACATTGCTGATGACCACTCCTGTCTGGTGCAGTGGCCTGGCCTCTTGGGACTGCTGTGAGCTGTCTGCTCCAGATGAACCTCCAGTGTCTCTCTCATACCCATTGCACCTCTGCCAGTCTCCCTAATCAGGACTGCTCTCATTCCTATGTCCTGTCCCCTGGAGGTCCCCTCCCCTTCTCCAGCTAGATTAGTCAGAGTTAATGCTACCACAAAACTGGCCCTGTCTTAGGACTTCTGCTGTGCCATTTTTAATCACTTACTCAGCCCTTTCTACAAAATTATAGTGTGTGTATGTTGTCAATCATTGACAAAATAAAAATAGGTAAAACAAGAAAATAGCAGTTGCCTAATGTACCTGCTGGAGATAAGCTTTGTGAACACTTTGGCATGTGCTCTGGCTGCTGAAATTCTTTGCTTAATAGAAGACACATCTTAATCAAAGTAAAAGGAATTTAATCAGTTTAAAGGAATGGCTGGTGTTTTAATCAAATTAAAGAAATAACTAGTGTTTACTTCTTGGCTAATTTTTCATTTCTACGTGTGTGTGTGTGTGTGTGTGTGTGTGTGTGTGTGTGTGTGTGTGTGTGTGCATGCACACACGTGACCACAGAGGCCAGAAGAGGGTGTTAGATTCCCTGAAGCTGGTTACTGGTGGCCATGAGCTGCCTGGCAGGGGTTCTGGGCAACAAATTCCAGTTTTGGTAGAACAGCGACTGCTTGGCCATCTCTCTAGCCCTACTGTTTGTCTTTTTTTTAGGGTATTTAGTACACTTGGATCGAGTCATGCTCATAGCTACTAGGGGTTCCATTGTGTGTGTTGAAACGGCAGAGCAGTGGTGGCAGGTGATTCAGCACCCACCTGGTCCACTCTGCAGTCCCTGCGGCTGTGTTTGGGAAGAGGGGAGTTGACCCTTCTTTTGTTCTTCCATGCCAGCCCTTGAGAGAGGCTTGACGAAGGCACTACAGAAGCTGGATGACTACTTGAACACCCCTCTGCCAGAGGAGATTGATTCCACCACCCGTGGGGACGAGAAAGGGTCTCAGCGCAAGTTCCTGGATGGGGATGAGCTGACCCTGGCTGACTGCAACCTGCTCCCGAAGCTGCATGTGGTCAAGGTAAGAGAGGTCTGTGCGTGGATAGTGTCCATGTCTCAGGCCCAGCCACCTGGGTGGATGAATGGAGGGGAGTAACTAACTCCTGGGAGCCAAGACGACTCTGGGCTCTGAAGTCAGATCTATTAGGGACCCAAGATCAGCTGCCCTGCTTGCTGGGTGAAGAGCCTCCCTGAGATTCAATTTTCTTAAATTAGAAAAAAAAATATTTTACCTACATGTATGCGTGTGCACTACATATGTGCCCCATGCCCATGGAGGCCAGAAGAGGGTATCAGATTCCCTGGAACTGGAGTTACAGATGATTGTGAGCTATCATGTGGATGCTGGAAATTGAATTTTGGGTCCTCTGGAAGAGCAGCCAGTGCTTCTAGCCACTGAGCCATCTCTCCAGCCCTTGGGCTTTCCTTTTCATTTATAAAATAATCACAAATATAAAATATAAAATTGTTTATCTCTAGGGTTATTGTGGGACTCAGCAAGAAATGAAATTGCTTATTATACTATAGGGGTCAATGTATAATTAGTGCAATGCCACTGTATACACAGTTGCGTCACAGCCTCGTCTTGGAGTTATCCCCACCATGCTTTCCTACCTGCATTAGGTGGGTCCTCATGGGTCATTATAGATCTCTTTGTGCAGACTCTGTAGACGCTCCCTCAGGTACCCAGCTATCATTCTCCCTCCCTATTGGCTGAAGCAGTAGAGGCTGCAAAGGAGCAGAGCAGAGAGTACCCGCTTGCTCTCAGGGCACTTGCTGCCCGTCTGCACCATGTACACATATCCTTGCCTATACAAAAGTCACAGTCTGGAAGCTTTTAAGAGGAAATTTTAGGGGTTATCTCAAGCAACCTCCAAACCCACACTAGTCTGCTTCCTGCTGTGTCCGTGACAGCCTTCTGTGCAATGTGGTGGCACATTTCTGAGTGATAAGGAGCGCCCCCCCCCCCCATCTTACTGTTGCACACAGCTCTGATTCTTAAAGCATCCTTCCTTACATGGAGTTCAAGCACGTTCTCCAGAGCAACACGGGTCAGTTCTGTTCCTCTTTATCTAATTGGAAGACAGCATTTGGATCCTCCTGAGTTCTGTAAACAGACACCTCTCTTTCTCTCTTGCTCTCCCTCTCTCGTGTACATGTGTGTGCTCATGCACACATGTGCACACACATGCACACATCTAAGTATATGCACATGGAGGCTACATGTTAACACTGGGTATCTTCCTCAATCCCTCTCCACCTTATTCTTTTAAGGCAGAGTCTCTCAGTGAACACAGCGCTCACCAATTTGGTTAGGCTAGCTGGCCAGTGAGCTCGGGACCCCCCTGGCTCCATCTCCCAGCACTGGGATTCTAGGTGTGCACAGCCACACCTGTTTCTGTCTGTGGGTTACACTAGGAATCTACACTCAGGGTCTCATGCTTGTAGACACTTTACTGAGTCAACCCTCTCCTCAGCTCACCCTGACCCTCATCCTTTTTGATGCTCACTGTCTGGACTCTAGACAGGCTCTAGAAGCTAAAGCAACATGCAATACGGTCTTATGACCAAACAGTCCCTGCCTTTTACCCTGTCCATGTCTTACCATGTCCTTCTGACCATCATCTCTGTGCAAACAAGACCTTTTCCAAGTGTGATGGCCCTTTAATAAATACCAATTTATAGGTAATACAATAAGCTGCTATGTGTCTTTTAGGATATTCATGTTTTTTCTGCCCTTCAATGAAGAAAAGGCGAGCCTATTGTTCATCAGCAGGGTATGTCTATTCCTTTCAGCTGAAGTACTGAGCTAGATACTCTCCTCCAATCAGAACACACACCAGCTTGTGGTGACATCACTTAGCTGGTCATTCACATGTGAGCATCCCACAGTCCTGGGTTAGAGCTAAAACTGTGGAGGGGATTACATGCTCCTAGGGCAGGCCGATACAACCCTTTAATATGAAGACATTTTAGGCTCAGGGCCAAGCTAAAGATCTCTTGGAGGACCAGCCAAGTGTGTCCCTTTGAAGACATTAATTGTCATCACATACCCCACCCACCATATTGCGCTTTCTTCTCCTGTCCCGGAGGAATAAGCAGAACCATTAGGTATGTGTGGTGCCCACCCAGCCACACAGTGTCACCGTGATATAATGGAAAGATCAGAAGACCCAAGTCTAATTCATCATCTGCCACCAACTAGCAGGGCAGAGTAGGGCAAGTCGTTTGATCTTTTAGGATTTCATTTTTCTTGTGCCTAAAAGGAGAGGTGTGGATCAAATTCCCTAGCTTCCCTTTCTTTCCTTCCTTCTCTCCTCTCTATCCGGCATGTACGGGCAACTCACCCAAGCATCCTTTGTCAAAGCAGGCAAACACACGGCGCTCTCAGGCTTCTACACTATCCTCCAAATGCCTCAGATCCATCCAGCCCTAATGACCAAGTTAATCCCCTGTCCTTGGAGACAGTTCAGTGGCTTTCTAGCTCTGGGAAGCTGGGGATCAGAGGGAGGATGGCCTAGGAGGGAACAAAGGCTGGGCCTGGACTCCTGTCTCCTTGGATTTCTGCTGATCCAGCTTATCAGATCCAGGGACCTGGCAAAACTCCGCAGTGGAGAGAGCGGGAAGGGGAGCCAAGGCAGTTTGGCCTCCGATGCCAAAATTTAATCTGGGTGGTGGGAGCTAACTGTTTTCATATGAAACAGCAAATTGAGAGCGTGAGCAACAAAGGTCCTCGGGATGCCAGAGTTCTGGGCACCCTCGCTCCTGCATCCCTTCCTGTCAAGTCTGTCCCCAAACAAAGGATGCTGAGTGGCTGTGGCCCACACTTACTGAAAGCCTGGTCTAAACTTCCATGGGTGGGCTTTTCCTGGCCCAGCAACAGGGACGGTGCTCTCTGTGGGACAGCTTGGAAGAGAGACAACACATATAAACACAAATATCGATTCTTCAGTTGCATGCCTGCTCTTTTCAAGTGAATAAAGATAACCCAGAATATGTGTTTTAGTTCGCTTTTCTGTTGCTCTGTTAGAACAATGACCAAGGGCAACTTGGGGGTCTGTCCATCGTAAAGGGAAGTCAGAGCGGCATCCTGGAGGCAAGACCTGAAGCAGAGGCCAAGGAGGGACACTGCTTCCTGGCTTGCTCCCCTTGGCTTGCTCAGTTACCTTTCTTACCCAGTCCTGGCCCGCCTGCCTAGGGATGGCACCACCCACGGTGGGCTGGGCTCTCCAACATCCAGTAACAATCAAGAGATGGCCCCGCGGACACATCCACAGTGCAACCTGGTGAAGTTCCTTCTCCCAGATGACTCTGGTTTGTGTCAAGCTGGCAAATTTGTGTAAAGTTGATCTAGTTTGAGAGCCTCCTGCCTCGGTCTTGTGAGTATTTGGATTACAAGTTCATGCCTTCAGGCCAAACTGCACACAGCAGTTCTTAGTAGCTTCATCCACTTTCCTTCCTAGCCAGCTTCGCTCAGCCGTGCTGAACGCAGATGTACCTAATAGGCACAGCCACTCCTGAAATGGTGGCCCCGATCCCTCCTAATGATTTGTTTCCTGCCTTCACACCAACTCCGTCTTGTCATCTTTGTTTAGATTGTGGCTAAAAAATACCGGAACTATGACCTCCCGGCCGAGATGACGGGCTTGTGGCGGTACCTCAAGAACGCCTATGCACGGGACGAGTTCACCAACACCTGCGCGGCTGACAGCGAGATCGAGCTGGCCTACGCCGACGTCGCCAGGCGCCTCAGCCGATCCTGAGCTTAGCTGTCTGGCCCAATTCTGCTGCAGAGGAATTCTACTTCTCCCAAAGGCCTTCAGCTCTCCAGACACTTCTTCCTCATTGCCTCGAGGAAACATTTAAAAGGAAAAAAAAAATAAGGCCACAGCTTGCTGGCACCCCTGAACTCAACTCCAGCCTACTACCTTCTAAGATTAGTGCCATCCTTCTGCCGTGGCCCGCAGGAGCCTGGCAAGAGGAGGGACTCAGCGGCTGATCTTCCCACCCGCTGGCCCGATCTAGGGTCAGTGTATCTGGGGTCAGTTTGGAGAGCTTCCCTGGGATTGTCACTGGTCCCTTCTGCCAATATCATAATGCTTTCTCAGATGCTTCAGCAACTTCAATGTCAGCCTCTCTTCCACCCCCCTCTTCCTTAGTAATCGAAAGGCCACAGTCAAATATCATCATGTGACCATCTCATCATGTGATCCTTAGGGAGCAATCCTTGCTTTGATTGGGAGACAGTGGTGGAGGGTGGAACTCAGCTGGGTGTGGCTCTGGGAACCTAGCCTAGCAGCTCCAGCTGCTCACTATTTCTGACAGAGGGCCATATTGTAACGTCCCCTTGGGTGCACCCCAATTCGCTGCTCTGCTGGGACCTGGTGCAATACAGTTATGTCCCGGCCAGCACTGACCCCAGCTTTCCGTCTGTCTCCATCCACAAAGGCAGTTGACCGATAATTCTAGACGAGGTGACCCAAATGGAGAGGAACTTCTGGGAAGCAATGTTGATGCCAAAAGGCCCGCCAGGGTCTACAGTCACAGGGGCACTGACTTCAGAGTGGTCATCCACCGGAGATTTCATGAGTGGGTGTGACTGTGTTCTTCAGTGCGTGGCTTCGGGTTGGAGAAAGAGATGGGAGGGGCAGGGGAGATGGGAGGAGATAAAGTTTGCGTTTGATGTAGCCTAGGAAACCTTTAGACCCGCCTTCTCTCTCATCATCTAACTCTACCAACCATAAAGCAGACTCCAACATCGGCCAAAAAACGTCTTCCAGGCCCTTCCTAGTCACTTCTGGATGTGGGTTGCCACCTGGGTGTGCTCAGGCTCCCAGCTTCTTCAGCCCCAGCCTCTGATGGAAGAGACATCCTCTTAGGGAATGGTGTGATCAAGGGCTGCCTTAGGAAGAAAGTCCATGGGTCTTTCTGACAGGGAAGCCACCACTTGAATTTGGAGAATATGTGCTGTCCTGGGCCCATTTTCCCACCATCAGACTCTCTAGCAGATTTTTAAGAAAAAAGCAGTATATATATTTTAAAGCAGTTATTTCTCTCCTTAGTCATTCTCCTCGTGTTTTATCTACAAAACTCATGGGGCCTGAACATGGGAACCTAGGCTGACCAAGCACATGACAAATGAGTTAATCGTTAGCTCTTCCTCGACCAGTGAGCTAGTGAGCGCCTGGGAGAAATCCATCTGTTGGGCCTCACCTCCAACAATCCTGCTTTCTGTGTTGCCAGTGGAGGGCGAGGCTCCTGAGGGCCGGAAAGCCCCTGGCCTTGGCTCATTACTCTGGAGGGTGGGGCAGCACGGGTCCTTTCCATAGAAACATCAACACGTGCTAACAGTCACTGGACCCACCTGCCTCTAGGGATTGCCAAAGCAAAGCGTGGTCATTGATCCGCGGAGGGAGGAAGCCGGAGGTCTCCCTAGCCCATTGGGGAAGAGGACTCTGCCTGCTAGGCCATTTTATAAACCTGAAAGGGCTTTGAAGACGCAAAATGAGTTGATTCATTTCCACCCTACAGGAACCTTTCCACAGGCTCTCGGCAAGCTGCCCCGGGGGATGTTTGAAGTGTAGCACTGCTGAGGGAACAGCCCTTTTACTGCAGGGAGGAGAGCTTCTGGAACCATCCGGAAGGCTGTTTAATTAATAGGAAACCCCTGCTGTGTTCAGGAATCCTTCCCAGATCTCACAAGCAAGCAGGGTGAATCAACATCATCCCTATGTCCTTCAGGTGGGCTGATGTTGAAGATGAGTCTACCAGTATACATACATACAGAGGGGTCCCAGAGGGAGGGGAGACTACTCAGAACCCGTGTGTGATCTTCCGAGGCCAGAAATTGGCAAGTCTTTAAAAATAAACAGCTCAAGCTGAGTCAATACTGTTTCTAGAAGGTCCTCCTGTGGTTGAGTTAGTTTTACATCAGTAACGATATTTAGGCAATGTTGGGTATTATAGGATTGATCATAACCCCTTTAAAGAGAGGTGATATTATAGAAGGGAGCTCTTCCGAGTACCTAAATTCAGAAATAATTTTAATGTTATCAGATAATCATAATTAGACTGACCAGTGTCTTGGGGCATAATTGTCCTGGTATGTACAAATAGCAATAAAGTAAATGATGGTTGCGCCCCACTGCCACCTCAGGCTTCTCCCGTGCCTCTAGCTCCTTTGGACCTTGGCCTTAACCTTGTCCTGTGTAGGATTCACCATCTGCAGCCACCCTGTGGTGAGGTTCCAAGCCCCAGCTCAGACTGTGTGCAAGGGTCTGCAGCATGCACACTACCTGTAAAGACTGGATAGGAGTTATTCTGGTAAGTGCCAGTCCCTCAGGAAGCATTTGGGTAACAGAGAAAGGGAAACTATTTTGATGGAGCTATTTCATTTCTCACCTTGGATTGTCACATGACAATCTTGTGTGTGTGTGTGTGTGTGTGTGTGTGTGTGTGTGTGTGTGTGTGTGTAGCTGAAGTTTTCCTGTGTCCCGCCTGGCCCGTGGTCAGGACAAATCTCGGTCCTGCAGCTGCTTGGACTCAAGTAAACACACAGAGGCTTACATTATATACAAACTGTATGGCCATTAGCTCAGGCTTATTACTGACTAGCTCTTTCACTTAAATTAACCCATAATTCTTATTTATGTTTAGCCACATGGCTTGGTACCTTTTCTCAGTTCTACCTTCACAACTTGCTTCCTCTGTGTCTGGCTGGTAACTCCTGACTCAGCCTTCCTCTTCCCAGAATTCTTCTTGTCTGCTTATCCCACCTATATTTCCTGCTTGGCTACTACTGGCCAATCAGCATTTTATTTATGAACCAATCAGAGCAACACATTCACAGCATACAGAGTGACTTTACCCACTGTGTGTGTGTGTGTGTGTGTGTGTGTGTGTGTGTGTGTGTGTGTGTGTGTGTGACAAGTGGAAGGCAAGACAGACAGCTAGATTCAGACTCAGAATTACTGAGTTGAGTGTATCTATCTATTTAAATCTGCCTACATCTTAGGTTGACCCAGAGAGAAGGCATTTGTTAAGATATTAGGAACTATACACAATAAGACAGAAAGTGAATTTTTTGTTGTTCCAGAACATTGCATATTCCCCTGAAAAAGAAAAAAAATATTGCTAAATTCAGGATTACAGGCACGTGTGTATCTCACATCTTAAACAGGGGACTCAGATAGGCTCCTGGCAGCAAACAGACCAGTCGCAGAGTAGGACACAGCCAGCCAAACAATCCCAAACTAGTTCCAGCTTCCTGGTCAATGGCCCTGTCCCTGGTGTCCTACGGTGCTGGTGGGACCAGACAGCATCTTGATCTTTTCATCAACAAGAAGCCGCTCTAAGAGTGAGGTTTGGGGCATGTTTCTGGTACCTCTTGGTTCTTGTGAGATGAGGCAACAGTAGCAAAGACAGTGCCTGTGCTTAGAAGTGGGCATTCCACAGACAGACAGACAGACAGCCATCGTGGAGTGGAGCATGCCCGCTACAGACAGATATTGACTGTCTTAGAGTCCCAGGAACCTGCAAGGCCCAGGTAAATTGTTAGAAAGGAAGCCAAGGCAGAAGCTGTGTGTCCATCTAGTAGGAGTTCACCATCACTAAAAGTGTTTGCATCTACAATCAAATCATGCTGGAAGCAATAGGTGTCTGACAGGTGTTTCTGGGGTTCCCCTCCATTCAGCTCAGCAGCAAAATGAGTCAGGAAGCTGATGTGGCCTTGCCTGGAAACGCAAAACATTCACTTGGGGTTGAAACTAAGTTCAGTGATTCTCAAGGGTTATATTTTGAGACTTAAGTATTTGTATCATATGTATTCGTATACATTATACCTCTATATGACATTAAGAAAGGTCTTTATGGAATGTGAAGGAAAGAAGTGTGCCTATGAAGCACCAGATTCTGCCATTGGGAGAACACTGGGGATCTTGTCGTTTTTTGGCCTTGGGGCCCATCTAAAAACAGGCCAGTGACCTTGTATCTACTGCTCCCTACCACTCAAACTAACAGCTTGTGCAGAGTTACAAGTGCATTCTCTTCCCCCTTTACAATATTCCTCTTTCAGCCTAGTTTCAAGACACTTTCATCTTGTTATTAAGTATGAGTCAAACTACACAATCCTATTTAATGTTGTTGAAGGAAAAACAGATCTGTTCTTCACTACCACCACATACACTACCAAATATAAACAAAACATTGTTTCCATATGAGGTTTGAGTTAAACTGTATTTTCTATAAAATCAATCTGATATTTGGCATAACAGTTTTGAAGACATGGTATTTTTGTATATAGCTAAAGATGGCCCAACATTAACTATGAATATATTTATAGCAAATATCAGGCTAGGATCTAGCTTGGTTGGTAGAGTGTTTGCTTAGTGTGGATGAAGTTCTGGGTCAGTTTGCCACACTGCAGAAACCAGGCTTGGTAGTGAACACTTGTAATCCCAGCACTAGGAAGGCAGAGGCAGCAGGATCAGAAGTTCAAGGTCGGCTACATAGTAATTTGGAGGCCAGCCTGCTATGTGAGGCCCTGTCTCAAAACAAAACAAAATAAAAACAGGCAAACTGTTCAGCTGCTGTTTACATTTGTACCCCCACCCCACCCGTGCCTCCCCCTACCCCCACCCCTTCCACCCCACCCCCACCCTCATCACCTAGTTTTTCCACTTTATAAGGTGAAGAATTAACAAATTTAGCAATTCTAATTAATGCTATGTAGACACTCCAAGTGATGGTAACTCACTTTTCTTGAGATCCATAGCTGTGGTAAGAACAGGCCTTGCTTTCAAGCCTTACTAAACGCAACATGCCTTTGAGTATACACCAAGTCGAGTGTTTTCTTCTTATCTCCAGCCAGCTATAGATGCATTTCCCAGCCTTGATTGGTATTGACTAATTCAATAAAGTTGGTTTATTTTCAAATACTACAAAAGAGATCACTGGACTTCTTTGGGGGGGAGGGGTTATGCTGTTTCAAATGATAGCATAAAATCTCTCTTTGTTTCAAGTAAAGATTCTTTCCTTTCACATGAAATGTACTCATTTTTTAAAAAATCAAACCACCGAACAAATTTAAAGGTGTGATTGGATGCTGCTCTGTGGTAGATCCCTAGAGTATAAGATGCCATAGGTTTGATCCCCAGGTTAGAAAGAAAGAAAAAGGGGGGAGAGGGAGTTAGGGAGGGAGAGAGAGGGAAGAAGGGAGGTGGAACAAAGAAGGAAAAGAGAAAAGGGGAAGGTAAAACAGAGGAAGGGGAGGGAGTGGGAAGAGAACAGCGGGGAATCGAAAGGCTTGAGATGTAGCTGTTGCAATTCCATTTTTTAAAGTAGGCAGACTGTAAGTTCTTTGACAGCACGTGGGTGAGGGAAAACACTACACCCTTAGCAGCCACACCTCTCATTTCCACTCTGCATTTTCATACCCAGAGGTAGACCAGAAAGCTACAACCCAGTGTGAGTTAAACAATCAATCTGCTTGTGCCCAAAGCTCCCTTCTGTCTCTCATGAGCCCCATCACATCTCCAGCTCTAAGCCTCCAGCCTCAGCAGAACATCACTGATTCAGGACTGAGGTTCCCAGGGTCTCTGAAGCCAACATGATCTCCGATGAGGCCACCTATGAGCTAAGGTCTTAGCCATCTTTTAGGGTCTCTGTGCAGTTGAGAAGAGCCTTCAAGAATCTTAGAAGTTACTGAACAGAAGCATCAGGTCCCACTAATGGCTGTGTGTAGTGGTTTGACGAGGAAACTAGAGCCCCCACAGACTCAGGTGTTTGAATGTTTGGTCATAGGGAAGGGCACTGTTAGGAGGTGTGGCCTTGTAGGAGGAAGTGTGTCACTATGGGGGTGGGCTTTGAGGTCTCGTATGCTCAAGCTACACCCAGTGGGGCACACAGTCTCCTTCTGCTACCTGTGGTTCTGGATGTAGAGCTCTCACCTTCTCCAGCATTATGTCTGTCTGCATGCTGCTGTGCTTATTTCCATGATGATAATGGATTAAATCTCTGAAACTGTAAGTCAGCCTCAGTTAAATATTTTCCTTTCTAAGAGTTGCTGTGATCATGGTATCTCTAGCTGAAGCATGAAAGACAGTGGTGCTAAGGGTGACTTAAACTGTGGAGACCCTGCTCAGGAGGTTTCAGAGAAGGATTGCATTATGTGACCTAGAGACTGTTTTGTGATATTTTGATAAAGAGTGTGGCTGCTTTTTACCCTTGTCCAAAAGTCTACCTGAGGCTAAAGTAAAGGATTTTGTATTAATTCAATTGGCAAAGGAACTCTCAAAACAGCCTAGTATAGATTCTGCCATGAGGTAACTAGTGTTCTCTCTTAAGATTTATAACAAAAAGGAGTGAGCTGAGCAGGTGAAAACACAAAATGCACAGATTGAGGAGAAAAGGTGGCACCAGGAAGTGGAATGGAGCTAAGTCCTCTTTCAAGGAGATAAACCAAAGAAGAACCAGATGTTAAATGGAAAAAAGGGAGTGGTGACCAGGCAAGACCCCACCCAGCTAAGCTTCCAATTTGTGAAAAAGAATTAAAGAAAAACTTCTAACTGAGTGTGGTGGTACAGTTCTTTAATCCCAGCAATCAGAAGGCTGAGGCTGGTGGATCTCTAAGTTCAAGGCCAGCCTGATCTACAGAGTGAGTTCCAGGTTAGCTAAGTTTAGGCAGTGAAGGAAACCATGGAAAACAGAAAGCTAATGAAGAAGTAATTGGATGAGGGAGGTGGCCATGGTTTAGTCCTAGCAAACAGCAGAATTCCGCAGCTTTGGCCACATGGTTCTGACTTTAGAGTCAAGGATAGAAGAAAAGGAATTATGGAATCTCCCTCCATGACTAAGGAAAGCTGCTGAGGTCAGGTGTGTGGCAGGGGTGTTCCTGAGTGGAGGCCCAAAGAGGCCATTGCATGAAGCTGTGAAGTTGAAGCCTGGGTTGCCTTGAAGACCCCAAGATGTTGGAGATGGGATACTTGTCAAGGAGAGCTGCTAACTGGGAGTGGAATCAGCCCAAGAGAAAGAAGTGTGTGGCAGTCAATAAAGCTGAAAGGAATTGGAGATCTGAAGAGTGTTTTGACATCAGACATGGAGATGTAGAGTTTGGAGTTTTCCCAGTGGAAAACTCTGCTTTGGTCCAGTATTTCCTCACTGTGCTCCCTTCCCTAACTTTTGGAAAGGTAATTTATATCCTGTACCACTGTATGTTGGAAGTATGTGATCTGCTTTTTGATTTTGATTTTATAGGGGATGATAGTTAAGATATTGCCTGATTCTCAGAAGAGACTTTGAAATTTGGACTTTTAAACAATGTTGAGACTGTTATAGACTATGGGGACTTTTGAAGTTGGACTGAATACATTTCTGCATTATGTTATGGCCTATGGGGGCCAGAGAGTGGGATGTGATAGTTTGGATAGGAATGACCCCCATAGACTCATGTCTTTGAATGCTTGACCATAGGGAGTGGCACTATTAGGAGGTATGGCCTTGTCGGAGGATTGCGTCACTATGGGGGTGGGCTTTGAGGTCTCAATATGCTCAAATTATACCCAGTGTGGTATCCAGTCTCCTTCTGTTTCCTGTGGATCAAGATGTAGAACCCTTAGCTCCTTCTCCAGCATCATGTCTGCCTGTGTGCCGCCATACTTATTGCCATGATGATAATGGACTAAACCTCAAAAACTGTAAGCCAGCCCCAATTAAATGTTTTCCTTTATAATGGTTGCCATGGTCACAGTGTCTCTTCATAGCAAGGAAACTCTAACTAAGACACTATGTGACCACTCCCATCATGTTTTGATAGAGTTCTAATTAGGTCAGGCAATAGTCTCCCCTCCTCCTCCTGCCTTACCCCATGTGACTCCAGTGAAAATAATTTCATTCCCAGTTGCTGGGAATTCATCAATAATCTGTACCCATCCTGCCACTTGGTTTCAGAGTAGGATCCTGAGGGAGTTATAGCAGAAGTTGGAGGGGAGATCTGCCCAAGAACTTCTAGAGAAGATGCCCTTTTTTCTTAGGAAAAATAATTCTTTAAATCACTGCTACAGGGCTGTCTCTGGATGTGTGTGTATGAGGCCCAGATGTGCTGCTGCACATGGTCCCCCTGGAGGGACCATGAGGCAACCAGCCCCTGGGCAGAGGCAACACTATGCAATGTAAAACACACAGTAGGAAACAAAGAGAAACCATGAACCCAGTCCTAGCTCTGGACTTCCTATGCTGTAACTCATACCATATTATTCCAGAGTGTTTGTTCCTTTGTTTTTTGTGTGCTTGTTGTTTTTCCCACCTCCTATGACTGAAGACATCCTATAGTGGTCAGGTTCATTGTTACTAGGCAACTGGCATCCCATGTTTCATTGTTTGAATGCAGAACTGTGAACTATAGAGCCCAGGCTGGATCAAAGGAGACTTCATCTCTTTTTAGCTCTATCATGAGGAAACCAGGCAGCGTAGGAGTATGTCATGGCTTGAATTTGAAATGCCAGCCATGGGTTCATGTGCTTAAGCACTTGGTCCTCATTTTGTAGGTGGATTTTTCTGTCCTGTTAGCCAACTCCCAAATAACCACAGGGAGACTTCTTATTATGAAAGCTCACCCAATAGCTTAGGCTTGTTTCTAACTAGCTCTTATAACTTAAATCAACCCGTTTCTATTAATTTACCCTCTGCCTCATGGCTTTATTACCTTTACTCTGCATTGTCCATGCTGCTTTCCTGCTTCCTCCATGTCTGGCTGACGAGTCCCTTCTTCTTCCCAGCATCCTCTCTGCCCCTCAAAAACCCTGCCTAGCTATTGGCCATCACCTTTTTATTAACCCAATCAGAGTGACACAAAGTCACAGTGTACAAAAAGATTATTCTGCCACAGGAGCTGCTGGAGCTGCTGGAAGGTTGTAGAACCTTTAGAAGGTGGAGCCTCACTAGGAGAAGTAGGCCACTGTGGTCAGGCACCGAGGCTTATGGACCAGCCTAGTGATCTCTCTGCTTCCTGACGGCAAAAGCAATGTGCCTAACCACCTCCTGCTCACGCTGCCACGCCTTCCCCACAGTGAAGGACTGAATCCCTCCCTAAACTTTAGCCAAAATAAACCCCTCCTTGCTTAATTTGCTTCCTATCAGGTGTTTGGTCACAGCAGTAAGTTCTGTGACACGCACAACAAGTAATGGGTGTATCGAAGAGGTCTGAGTCCTCTTGCAGAGAGGTCTCCAAAAAGTGATCTTGGAAATGGAAGCTCGGTAAACTCAAGAAATGCTGAGTTCTGTGTTTCTTTTATTTTTATTTTTTATTAGTGTGTGTTTGAATGTGATGTAGGCTCACACGGGTGTGAAAGAGGACATTAAGTCACCTGCTCCCCACCATTATCTACTTTTTTTTCTTTTTTGAGATAGGATTCCTCACTGATCCTGACGCTAGACTAAGAGCCAGAAATTCCCAGAGATCCTCCTGTCTCCTCCCTACGCAGTGTGTGCATATCCACCCTACTTTTTTTGGTGGGTGCTGGGATTTGAACTTGGGTCCCCATGCTTGTATGGCAAAGTACTCTTATCCACTGAGCCATCACTCCAGCCTGATTCTTTTAGGTCTCGCAGCTAGGCTTTCCAAACATAAAACACAGTAATTTTTTTTTTATTAGAAAAAAACTGTAGAGCGTCAGACCAAGAAGGCAGGCAGGTTCAGGCTGAAGACAAGAACATAATTCTACTTGTGGGACAGTCACTGAATTGTTCTGTGATCTTGGGCAGGGACTGTTTTGTGCCTTTGGTTTTCTGAAGGAAGTTACAAACTCCTGTGTCTGGAGATTATTATTATTATTATTATTATTATTATTATTATTATTATTATTTTGGTTTTTCGAGACAGGGTTTCTCTGTGTAGCTTTGCGCCTTTTCCTAGAACTCACTTGGTAGCCCAGGCTGGCCTTGAACTCACAGAGATCCACCTGGCTCTGCCTCCTGAGTGCTGGGATTAAAGGCGTGCGCCACCACCGCCCGGCTGTGTCTGGAGATTATGCAGTCTCAGATGAAGAACACTTATTGGCAACCAGGACTTATTTCAAATGGAATGGCATTCCAACGTCAGTCTATAGGAAGGTTTCTCTGTGGACTTTGTCAATGGGAAGAAACCAATGGTCAGATAATCAATGGATAACTGGCATTTGTCTAAGTGGGTTTTTGAAGTAAATGTCAGGTGTCTAGCTTGGAGTCAGCTCACATAATACCATTGTCTCCTTTCTCCACCGACATGCAATGAAATCTGCATCCTCATGCAATGAGCATGGTCCCACAGCTCTGCCATGACATTTGCCAGGCTGTGATTACTTAAGACGGGAAGTAGAGAAGACTCAAATTTTGAAAACGTTGAAGATAAAGAATGTGAAGGGGCCAGAGAGAGGGCTTAGTGGTGAAGAGTGTGCTATCTTCATAGGTCTGAGTTTGGTTCCTAGTACACACACTGGGCAGCTTACCACCACCCACATTCCAGCTGCGGGGTCTGAGGCCATCTTCTGGCCTGGTCTAGCAAGCACCTGCACACATATTCCATTACCCCTCCCCCTGCATACATGACTAGAAATACAATAAATATTTATTTTAAAAAATGAATCCATTTTCACCTGAAAATAAAAATTCCATTTACCCTCATTTTACCTTCATTTAATGTGACTACCTCAACGCCCCAAATTTTCTTAGCTCCCAATTTATAGATGTTTTGTATGTGGACCATCTAAGATTCATAATATGGATACAGAATACAAATCAAATAGCATTCCACCTATGAAGCAAAGCTTGGTTTCCCGCCATTTATCATCTATCTGGAACAGTGTCTCTGTTAGTCAAAATCAAATCCACAATCAAAAACTAACGTTGAAAGCATGGTGTGCACTTCCTAACTTTTGTTCTTATAACCAGTGCTATAGAGACACATCAATAAGCTGAATTGCTCACTATCCCCTTGCCTCTCCTTGGGATTTGTATTAGAGTTGAAATCACGAGGTCAAAAAGCGTGCACACTGTATATGCGTATGTATACCAGAGTCCTGGTATATGTGGCTAAATCAACCTTCGGATCGCTCCCTCATACTTCCTCATCGGCCCTTTCCTCACGTCACTGTCAGGGTTGGATCTGATTGCTTTTCAGTTCTATTCAATTTGGCCCGTGAAGTACACTTCACAGGTACACCTTTGTTTATCCATGCGTTGAAGAGCTTTCTAAAGTAGGCAACTCCATTGTGTTTACTGCTTAGGTTCTCCCTCTTAAAATCGGGGTGCAATTTCCTCTCCGGCAGCACAGCTGTCAGAGATCTTGAAGCCACCACCTCTCAGATGAGCTGAGCATAAGCTGCTGTTCCTGACAGCGGATGTTCTCCTTCAGACTGCCTGGTACAGTCTGAAGCAGACACTGCCATAGAGACCCCCTTCTTTAACTGAAACAGGAGAAAACACAAAAGCAAAACAGAATGAAAAAACCCCTTACTTTAGACCATGCCCAAGCCGCCCTAGTGCAAGTCCACGTGTTCCATGCCAGCACGTGAGGTACAGGGGAGGCAAGGGTCTTCTCCGACTTGCAGAGTTGGAAACAGTGTCCATGGAAGCATTGGACTTGCAGAGAGTTGGGTGTTGTTTTTTTTTTTTTTTTCTAGAAAAAGTCTAGCAGAAATTCTCAGACTTTGTTGATCTGTTGGTGTATAGAGTTGAATAAAACCTGCCCTCGGGGAGGAGAGAGGAGAAAGCTGGTAAATTGACTGCCTCTGCCCCAGGGCATGTGGGAGTGCAAAAGTAAAAGACCCTGAAATCTAAATGTCTATGTCTAAGTTATCCTGTGTCTAGGATAACAGCCTCCAGTGGAATGTAGCTCCTCAAATAAGAGCTAAGAAGCAGCAAAAATTTGGAGAAACCGTAGGTTAATCAGTGCTGGAAGGAGACTTTGCTCCGCTGGAATGGAAGGACTTTTGGAAAATGGTCTGTTTGGTCTTTCTCTTGCCCCATCATGCTATCATGAGTCAGAACTCTGTGAAGACGATCTCCTGTCAACAGCCTGTGGTCTTTACAGATTCTCAAACAAGCTACGATGCTGCTATGTATTTGGCACTTAGCTTGCCACAAACAAAGACCAGGAACCACGTACCAAGTGTGAGGGATCACAAGAGTCTCACTGAACCACTACATAATAAAGGCCGCAGCAGGGCCAAAAGAAACATCCCAAAGAGACAGAGATCCCCCAAGCAGTCGTGTGGTTATTTAATTCTAGAAAAGGGAACCACACAAGAGTGTTGAGGAGGATAGTGAAAAGGGCAGTTAAACTCTAAACTGCCCACTGGAGACTATTTCAAAATGCCATTTTTAGTGCCTTACAAGGAACTCCGAAGTCAGTAATAAAAGGCCCTATAAATGCGTCAGGGCAGAAAGCCAACTAGATAGTGAGACCGCTTGACCCGGGGCTGCTCTGGAGGAGGGGATGGGAAGGACCTGAAGGACGGCCACTTTTCCCTTTTGAACTTTAAAGTCAAGGAAGGACAACACAGACAGGACTGCACTTCCTTTTATAAAAGATGTATGTGCTCAAAGACAAAGGGACTTGAGTACTGGGAACAGGGGATGGCAGCAGAAGGTGCCCTGAGAGGAACACAGAACCAAAGCACGTGGTTTCAAGACGCTCACCAGCTTTCTCAATAAGGGCAGGAAAATCCCCACAGAGGCAAGGGTACACACCAGTTTGTACCCAGAGAATAGTAAATTCTGACCTCTTTGACTCTCTTACCTAAGACTACCATGGCCACAAAACCCAGGAAAATTCTGGACTCCTATTGGAACAACCTTGGCCAAGATAACCAACGTGCTTCAGCTGGTGCAAATTCGGGGTGTGCTGGCTCTTATCTGCAGTCCAGCTGAGGTCAGACCCCAAGAACTGTCAACAAAGGCATCAGCCACCCTGCTGAATGGCCACTCCTGGATTCTCACATGCTAAATATTCCATCTTCTATTCCCTCGGATTCTTAAACTATTTCTGCTAATGTTTTCTCTTTTTTAGACACAGATGGGATCTGAGACCTACAGTAGCTGCAGAAGTTAACAGTTTATGAGCTAGCAAAGGACTAGGATTCCACCCCAGAGACTGACAGAGCAGTCTTTAATGTGAACTAAAATGAAAGAGGTGTCAGAGAGGGAGAGATGCCACGTGCTGAATCCACCAGATGGAGGAGGAACCAGGGAGCATTATGAGACAGCCAAAGCAGCTGTGGTTTGATGTGACATGTCCCCAGCAGGCTCTCATGTTTGATCACGTGGTCCCCAGCTAGTGGTGAGGATCAGGAAGGTTATAGAACCTTTAAGAGGTGGAGCCTTGATGGAGGAAGTGAGTCACTGGGGGTTGGGCCCTGAGGCCCCACTTCCTGTTCATTGTCTACTTCCCATGTATGGATGTGATGTGAGCGACCATGTTGCTCCCTCTCCCATGTCTTTCCGGTCAATGATGGATTGTATCCATCCGAACTGTAAGCCAAAGTAAATCATTTCTCCCTTGAGTTGCTTTGTCGGTATTTTATCACAGCAGTGAGAAAAGAACCTAAGTTTTGAGCACACATTACTTAAAAATGCACCTTCAAGTCTGTCCTAAGTATACAAGGAGCTTCTTCAGCTTGATTTGTTGCCATGTGCATTTTTATTGAACAGATAATTCATTTGTACATTTTTTAATTTAAGAAGAAAACATGCACAAAGCAAAAGAAAATTAATTCAATTCAAAAGTATTCCAATGAACAGTAGGCAACTTTCCTACCCAAAACATTCACACTGCTTTCCAAAGGCCATGAGTGTTCATGATTTTGTGCATGGTTATTTACTTTTTGGATTTTCCATGTTAGCTCACTGTCTGATCCTATTTGTAGGAAAACATGAACAGATAGGAACCAAAAACAAACCAAGGAAACAAAACTAAAGTCCAACTTGGTAAACCAATGACTTCATTGGGGTTATTTATAGGAGTATAAATGAGGGGTTACTTACAGGAACATGGATGACCCCCAAACAGCTGCATCACCAAAAGCTCACCCCAGCATGGGTGATGGTCCATGAAAGTTGGAACCCTAGAGGCCTCTGCACAACTTGCAGGCACCTCAACAAGTCTCTTTTCTTTAGCAGTCTTCATTGCTTGTGTAGCCTTAGCAAGGCAGGAACAGTGTGAGTCTGCTCTGTTTCAGGAACTCCCCCAGACTTCTGAGTTGTTTGCTTTCTGAGCCATAATAAGCCTTCTTCCCAGATGGAACATTTCAAGTAACAGGGAATTGCTGTAAAACACGTATATGTACCATAAGATAAATGCACGCTCTTTTAAGAATGGTAGGATATGGGGATGCATATAGATACATAAATTTTATTTATTTTTATCAAAATGAGAGTATAATGTTTTTGATCTTGTATATATGTATATGTATGCACATATGAGAGCTTTACATATTAATACATATTTCACATTCTATGTAACACCTCCTAGTGTTTCACTGTGTGGATAGAACGTCACTGAACCTGTCGACCCTTAAAATACACTTGAGTGACTTCTGGTGATTGAAATAATGCTGCAGCAAACACAGCTCTAATATTTTAGGACACAGGTGAGAAAATATTCACAGTACAGGTTCCCTAAAACTACGATTAGCAGATCCCAGAGATGTGCATTTGATTAATTGCTGCTATTTTTATTTCAATTAAGAATATATTTACATGCTTCAAATATTAAAATACTGTTGTAAAATAAATATCAGGATGTTTCGCATCCCATTTCTTCAATAACTTTCATTGTTTCTTCTGGATTCTTCTAGATGCCTCTTTATTCAGATGCAAGAACATATATACATATTCTGAACCCCCTTCATGCACAAAAATGCATGTTGTACCCATTGTTGTATGTCTCCCGTTTGTTTGTTTTTTTTTCACTTAATATATCCTAGAGAGCTTACTACGGAGTGAATGCGTTGTCTCAAAATTTGTGTGTTGAACATTGCTGTCCAGTCCAATATAATGGCTATGGGATATGGCCTCTGGGAAAAGAATGTGTCGTAAGGCCCCCATGAACTGGATCAGCACCATAATAAGAATAGCCCTGAGGTGCAGGATGGATGGATCCATGGTTGAGGGCACTGGCTACTCTTCCAGAGGCATTGAGCACTCACAGTATCTCATAAGCACGTATGTAACTCCAGTTCCAGAGAATCTAATACCCTCTTCTGGTCTCCATGGACACCTGGCGTGAATGTGATATACAGACATACATGCAGATGAAATGTTCATACATATGAATTAAAAAAAAAGAACAGTCATGTGAACAATCATGCAGGACACAAAGGTAAAAAGGCTAACAGCAAACCGTTGTCGCCTTCATCTTGGACTTCCCAAACTCCAGAACAGGGAGAAATAAATTTTCATCAGTCACCAGCCACCCAATCTATGTCACTTTATTATAGCAGCCCACACATGCAGTGACATGTCTTTCCACATAAGCACACAGGGACCACCCCACTCTTTAGAGCTGCATACGTTTCCATGGTGAGTTTGTGCGTCCTAATTTGATTAATCCCTTTTAATGGACAAAAACTATACTAAAATTGTGTTATTGTGAGATCCATAATTATGTTAGTTACTGTTCTCGGTGATTTGATAAGATTTGAGAGCAACTCAAGGAAAGAGAGGCTTAGTGTGTCATACAGTTTACACAGTCTCACAGGCAGACTCCACCGTGGTGGGGAAATCAAGGCAGCAGGCACTTGAAGCGGCTGGTCACACTGCACGTGCAGTCAGGGAAGAGAGGGAAGGCTGCTAGCCAATGCACAGCTAGCTTCCTTCCTTCTGTTCAGTTCAGGACACAAGCCCCCCAAAACGGTACCACCTTCCTGACTGGGTTGCATTGGTGCACACCTTTAATCTCAGCACTCAAGGCAGAGGCAGGTGGATCTCTGTGAGTTCGAGGCCAGTCTGGTCTACAGGGCGAGTTCCAGGACAGCCAGGGCTACACAGAGAAACCTTGTCTTGAAAAAAGGCGTGCCTTCCCACCTCAATCATCTAAGCGACATCACCCCTTACAGGCAAGCCTGGAGACTAAATGAATCTACATGATCTGTCACAGATGTGCCTGGAGGCATATCCTAGGTGATTCCAGATCCTGTGAAGCTGGTGATCAACACTAACCACTACAATTATCTCATGCCATCCCAGAGTCTTTTTTTTTTTTAATTAAAAGAAAAAGATAAAAAGGAAGCCACTGCCCTTCAGAGGGTGGATCCTGATCTGGAATGAAAATAGATTCAAGCTGCCACAGCATCCCAGCTATTCTTCTGATAAACCAGGAAGTTATCTTTGCCTTTCAACATATCTCTGTGTTATGGGTTGAATATTCTTCCCCACCAATACCGTGTTTGAATCCCAATGCCCCACACCTGTGTAGCTGGCTTTATTTTAAATGGGGTTTATAGCTGGGCGTGGTGCTGCACACCTGTACACATAGCCCTGGTGAGGCTGAGGCAGGAGGATGGAAAGCACAAGGCAACCTAGGTGGGGTAGTGAGAAAAAAAAGAGTGATGGGCAGGCGGGGCGGGGGGAGAGAAAGAGAGAAGAAGAAAGGGTTTGTGGATATAATCAGGGTGAAATGAAATATAATCACGTGAAGACAGAAACAGACTGAAGACATTTGGATCTATAAAAACTGTCTATAAAGACAGGGATTCTCTCTTTAGAAACTCTGGAAGATCACGTCACAACTGATACCTTTGTACTGATGCCTTGGTACTGGTAGCATCTAAAATTGTGAATGACAAATACTGTGTTCGGTTAGGCTACCCAGCCAGAGGCACTGTGTTATAGCAGCCACAGGAAGCCAATGCATCATGTCTTTTCCTTGCTAAGTCTGCCTGCATATGTCCCTTTCCTCACTGGTTTCCACATAGTCTTAGCCCCAACAGATCATGCTCAAGCATCTTTAGAAAGTATGTTTGCTGTATCAGGGGTGAGATTTTAGCATCAAGTGCCCTAAAGCCTAAGAGTAAGGGGCTTTCTCATGCCTGTAAACATTCTAGAGTCTGTACTGAAGGAGGTGTGGAGAATGATCCAGGAAACGTTCCCAAAATAGGAAGTGCAGAAGGCTTCCCACACGTTGCCTGACCTACACACCTTTGAGAAGCACGTCTTCTTTCGCTTCATTCACCTCATCACACAGGTAGCACACCCTCCAGCTTTGTCCACTGAAATTCTTCAAGCTCTCCAGCAACTGGAGAGAGGAAAGACCTAGGTTCAAAGCTCTTCTCCTGAAGCACCTGGAGGACTTACCCATCGGGCTCGTTCGTTAGATTGCTGTTGGGAGCTCTTGGCTCATCCTCAAAGAACACAAACCAAAATGTTCCATTCTCCTGCCCCTTAAGTATCCAGTTACTTCCCATGAGCTGGTGATAAAAGGAGATGTACAGAGTGGCCGCTCAATGGGTGGCCTTGGAAGATTGAAATTACCGCTTGAAACCAGGCTGATGAAAGGGGTCTATGCAGACATGACTTGGGTGGCTAAGGGCAGGTAGCATCAGGTCATACTGGGACTGTTCAGAGCGTACATGCTTCTTGGTGGAAGTCACATGGGTGTCTTCTTGGCTCACCTTTGGATACTGCTCCAGATGCTGAGTCAGAGCTGGAGCCAGTGTTGGGACTGGAGTTGTACTTGGTGGTGGTGGTGGTGGTGGTGGTGGTGGTGGTGGTGGTGGTGGTGGTGGAGGTGGTGGTGGTGGTGGTGGTGGTGGTGGTGGTGGTAGGGGTAGTTGAGGATTCCTGCTGCTCTTTGTCACTTGACAGAGCCTCCAACGGAGCGACCCCAGTGGCGGTATAACAGACCGCAGACCTAGGCACAACTTATGCCATGATGAAGTAGCATTCAGGTCCTGTAGGAAATACGCCCTGAACTATCTAGGGGAGCTGTCTTAGTATGAGTTGCTATAACAAATTGCTACAAATGTGGTGGCATGTGAGCAAGAGGGATGGATGTCTCAAAGTCTGGAAGCTGGGCGTCTCAGCCTGGGTGCCAGCATAGTTAGTTCTGGTGAGGGTCCTCTTCTGGGCTCTAGACAGTTGACTTCTTATATCCTCACACAGTAGCGCTGTACACCCCTCTCACAAGGGCAGCAATCCTACTTTTCAGGGCACCATCCTCATGACCTAATTACCTCAAAAGGCCCTACTTCCTAGTACTTGACACTGATGTTAGAATTTCAACACATAGATTGGGGAGCGGGACATAAATTCAGCACCTGTGATGGGCAGCCTTCATTGACAACTTGAGTGCATTGAGACTCACCATGGAAACATACACCTGGGTGTTTCTTTGAAGGGGTTTCCAGACTCATTCTGAATGTGGACTGCACCGTCCGTGGTGGGTGGGGGTCCTGGGCATCAGCATTCATCTCTCCCTCCTGATTCATGATCTTTTCGTAATGACTTCTCTTCCATGATGGACTCCACCTCCAGACTGGGAGCCAAACGAAGCCCTCCTTACTCCTGGGTTTGCAGGTTGGGATGGTTGCTTTTAGTGTCAACTTGCCGCAGATTAGGAACATCTGTGTAAGGAGCACCAGCTGAAGGGTTGGCCTGATGGCCTTAACTGGTGTGGGAAGACCCACCCCAAGTTAGAGCAGCACCTTCCATGAGCAGCCCAGATAAAAGGGGGTGCAATAGTCAGCCTTCCCTCTTATTGGTGAGTTGATTACCATGTTGCTGCCACAGGAGCTATTGCTGCTGCTGCTGCTGCTGCTGCTGGGGCTGCTGATGGTGGTGGTGATGGTGATGCTGCTGATTGCTTTGCTAATATCAGAGTCAGCATTGCCAAGCTTCCATCATGGACTAAGGACCAGTAAGTTTCCAGTGACCTTCCAGGTTTGCGTCACCAGACAGACTGCTGAAGCATCAGCCTCCTGAACTGAGCAACTTGTTGTCTTTCCAGTGAGATGCAGTCATCATGGGCTACTTAGACAGCTGGGGCACTGAGCCCCAAGGACCAAGCAACTACTGGATCAGCCTCTCCGGTGTGTTACTTTTTCAATATAAGCTGATTCAATAATATAATGCATGTGTACATGTATACTCTTGTCTATTCTGTCCCCCTGTGGTACCAGGAGTGGCTTCTTATACTTATAGGATAGCTCTAAGCAGCTTTGATGAGAGATATAGTAAATCATCTGCAGGAAATAGGCCCAGTTCCGTGGCAGCCATTGCTTGGCATGAGGTAAAAGCGTGGGCATAGACGCTCAGTGTGTTAAGGAACGGCCAAGCAGAGGGATGGAGGGAGGCCAGGCCCCCAGGGCATCACTGAGATTTTGGAGCAGTCTCAGACCCTCTCATCACACACCTCCAAACTCCCGGTGGCAGAGAATTGAATCTCTTTCTTCTTGATGTTGTGACTTGCTGACATGGATCCCTCACGGTCTGCTTCCAGCCAGCCGGCCTCAGTTTCCTGCTCATTGCAGCGTCTGTTCCCAAGTCTGCATGAGCTGCTTATCGTTCTCATGCTTGCTTGTCTTAAGTCTCTCTCACTTCCCAGACTTCTCTCATCTGCTTCAGTTCCAGGAAGACGTATATTCCTACCTGTTGTGGAATATTCCTTTACACTGTGTGAAGATATGTCACTGTGACTGATTTAATAAAAAAAAAAGCTAAATGGCCAACAGCTAGGCAGGATTGGGGGCAGGTAGAGTCACCAGCCAGACATGGAGGAAGTATGACATGTAGGAGATGAGGTAACAAGCCACAAGCCACGTGGCAAGCGTGTAAATTAATAGAAATGGGTTAATTTAAGTTATAAGAGCTGGTTAGAAACAAGCCTATGCTATTGGACAGAATTCATAATTAATAAGTCTCCATGTGGTGATTTGGGAGCTTGCTGGCAGGAAAGAAAAATGTATTTCCACATAAGACCTAAGAAAGCTTTTTAAAAAAAGGTTCCAAACACATAAAAAAAAAGGAGCCCAACAACATGGCTTCTTAGTCCCGCGGTCTCCCATGCAGGCTGTGGTACAGGAACGCATCTCTTGGCGCTTTCTGTAGGCTTGAGCCGCCAGCGGCCATGAGCTAAGCTGTGTGGTGATTTAAGGTTTTCTTCATGCAGGCAAAAAAAGGTTACAGATACACAATGTGCTATTTGTCATAGTGTTTTATCACAGTAATGGTAACCACACCTAAGACACCCTCCTATACCAACTAATCATCAGGCAGTTCCCACAGACAGGCCCTCAGGCCCCTCTGATCTAAGCAGTTCCTCAGCTGATGTCGCTTCCCAGATGACTCTTGGCTGTTGTCAAGTCGACAACTCAAGTTACCTAGGACAGATTTTTTTTTCCTAATCAAATTACTCATCTGAAGCATTTTGCTGTGAGAAGCTAACACACCCCCTGCACTGGGGAGCTTCACAGGGTTACCTTATTTTGACATAATATGGGGGAGCTCCTTCCCATCCCCACGGTGGAACCGAATTCTTCTCTCAAAGTGTTTCCTTGAACTTGGTTCTTCAGGACACACTCTGCTCCACCATGAGCCCCTCATTCGACAGGACAGAACTGACTTCCTCGGGTCACAGAGACAAGCGTGCAGCCAGGCTGCCCGCCATGGGCTTGGACTTTCTCCACCCACCCTGTGGCTCCATCTGGAGCTTCTCCACCACTTTCTGGCCACACCACTAATTTAGCACTTTGCATGGTGGGTCATGTATGCACTTATGTCTAGAGCTAAATTACAACTTTCTGAAAGGAAGGAGCCATTTTAACGCCCCTCGAGTCTTTCCCTCACTGTGTGTAGAGTTGGTCATGTGGTTAAACGAAGAAGAAATAGTAAATGGATGAATTCGGGGAAACAAAGTTGATCACATTGCTTTGAAAAGTCAACAGATCTTTCTGGGACTGGAAGAGACACCCCATTATTTTTCGAACCACTAAAATGTGCAAAGCTCTCCATGACCTCACTACGATACTTTCTTATCATCAATTATAGAAACATTGTAATTTCAAGGGCATTAAAGCAAAAGCAAATGTGTATCTTAACAATTAATTAAAGACAGCAAAGACCTTGAGTCAGAGCAAAACTCAGTGGTCCAGAAAATCCCCTTCCTCTGGGAGCTCATTTCAAAATTACAAAAAAGCCTCAGCATGGGGAGGGAGGGAGAGGAGGAGGCTCAGAGCTGCGGGGTGAAAATAGAATAATTGAGAAGCTCCAGGGCCAGATCTGTAAGTGCCCTGGGGTTTGGTGGGAGGCAGCCGTGGCCGCTCAGTGGCTCCACCTTGAACCCACCAGGCAGGGCACAGGAACCGCCTTGGTTAATCTGAGATTGGCTATAACATGTTTGCATTATCGGTATGTGCGTGTGTGTATAAATGTTCACACACAAACATACACATGGGGGCACACATGCACATATACACATGTGTGCACATATTTGCACACACAAACACAAGCACATGGTTGCACACACATGCGCTGACATATATGTACATGTATGCAAACAAATACAAATACACATATGCACCTGTGTACACATCCATTCACATACATATGTGCACACAGGTACAAAGGTGTACATACACAAACACATGCACACGTATGCACACATTTAAATATACATGTGTAAGTGTGAATACATACATACACTTGCACATATACACACATAAATGTGCAGAGACATATACATGCACACGTGTATATGTGCACACACAGGGCTGGAGAGCGGCCCGTGTGGAATCCGGCTGAGCTCACTCAGGTCTGTCACCCGCAGGCCAGGCGAGGGCACGCGGAGGCTGGCGGGGTCTCCTCGGCCGAAATGCAGGGAACGCGGCCCAAGGGTGAGCTCCAGCACCAGCCGCCTTTACCGTTATGGGCGCTGTGAGGACCTGGGCTTTACACACATGACTTTACGGTGACAACCTGCAGGGATTTGCGGCCTCCGCATGTCACCTCGTGGCCCCTGAACCGGCCGCTCTCTCTTTCGGATTTTATTTCAGTTGAGAAGGAGGGCGCGCGGCCCTGGGGAGGGAGACTCTTCTGCCTCCCATATGTGGATTCACGTCGGTGCTGGGGCAGAACACCCCGAGTGCGAGCCTCCGTCGAGCCGGCCTTGTCCGCGCCCCTCCCCCAGGGCCATTTTCCTCTAAAATCGAAGCTGCGGCTCGAACCCGCTCCGCCGCCGCGGTTCCCGGCTGCAGCCTGGAAGCCCCGCCCCTCAGTCCCGCCTGACAGCTGCGTTGCATGTGTGCTCTCGGGGTGATTTACCGGGTCTGCCCATGCTCAGCCACATGATTTAGGAGAGGGCCAAAAAAAAAAAGACATAGAGAAAAACGTGGAATGCACCAGAAAAGCAATATGTGCATTATTATTAATAATAATAATAAAGATAAATGTCAGCCCCAAGCGACTCTTGCGGCCCCCGCCGCTCCATCTAACATGTTCACGGTGGCCTGTGGCCCATGCGTGGCACTTGGTGCCGTCTGGGGCTTTCAAAGCAGCTCAGACAAGGTTATTTGTCAAATGCTGGGTCGGAGCTGGGGGTGGGGTGAGCCCAGCCCGGCTGCATTCCTGTCCCTGTCATGGAAGGGGCTGAACTTTGTCACGTTATTAAGCTGTCAGCGAGGCCAGGGCGTTGCTTAGATTTCTGGTGGGAACTCCTCACACATGCTCCGGGGCTCCATGGGGATTTTATCAACACCATTGTAAAACACGCACAAATGAGCTGTGCTCGAGGTGCCCAGGGAAGGCCGCTCTCCCTCGGCCTCATCAGGAAGAGTGGAAACAGCAGAGCCACAGAGCCGGGCTCTGCATCACCCTTGGCATCCTCCACCCAGCATGACCCACGGCAGGTCCCTCGCTCTGCCCGGCGCGTCTCCCTAGGTATTGATGGCGAGATCATCACCTCTGGCCTTGGCCATGTGAGATCTCCTTAGAGAGGTCCAAATGTCCTCATCTTGTTAGACTCCAGGCTGCAGGCCAAGAACGCTGCAGCTGTGAGGAATTACCGGACAAAGCAACAGCCATGCCACTTAGCCATCAGCAGGTGACCCCAGGGAAGGGCGGCAGCGGGGGTAGGGGGGGGGGGGTGGGGGTCCCACCAGCCTTCTAGCCCCACCGTGCAGGCGCAGCCCACATGCAGGGAACAAGCCTTGGGAGTGAGGTGTGGGGAGAGGAGCGTGGGTAAAAGCCACTGGTGAGGGAGACACCTGTCAGGCACTGCGTGTTGCTTTGCTCATTGCAGCGACAAAGTATTTGACCAAAGCCACCTAAGGAAAGAAAGGTCGACTCTTGTAGCTCACTTTTGGAAGCTGCCGTCCAGTGCGCCATGGGAGGAGGGTGCAGTGGCGGGGAATATGGGAGCTGCACTCACGGTCAGAGAGAGCTGAATGCTGGCGCTCCACTCACCTTCCCCCGTCTGTGGAACCGGGCCATTCACATTCAAGGTGGATTTTCTTCTTCACTTAAACCCCTTTGGGAACACCCTCACAGACCACCCAAAGATGTGTCTCCTTGACGATTCTAAATCCCACCAAGTTGACAATGGAGATGGACCTTCATTGAAGATCCAGCGTCCTTCAGGTCTTTGAAAAGCCTTTGTAAAACCATCAAGTGGCATTCTCCTCACCCACAGCCCCACCACCCAAAGGGAAGAGTGGAGGGATGTACTCATGAGAAGTCCAGGCATTCTCAGGATCCACGAAAATCTCAGGCAAGCTTCGAGCAGTCTGAAATTAACTAAGTTTGTCCTCTGTTGAATCTCTAACCATGGCCACTTGTCATATATTCTACGAATGCATGTTTTATGTACATACATATACACAGTTTTATACACACACACACACACACACACACAGACACATAGACATTTATAGCACTATAATAACAGTGGCACATGTTTTGTGGACTGAAGAGAGGACTGTGGGACACAATGTAAACACAATATACTCTTGAACACACTGGGCACTAAATCAGTTCTGTTGCTTAGTATGTCCCTCCAAAAAACAAATCCTGTTTTCTGTTATATCACATATATGGATATGGAAAGCCCATAAAGAACAACTTTATGCTGTACTACACAGAGTTACCTATTCAAATCTATTAAGATAGATTCTGAAACAGATAGTGACCATTCATCCATTCTTGGGAACTACCATTAGGGTTCTTCTGATGTATTAGAAATTAATATGGCTTAAAGAAATGTGTGGATGGATGCAATATGTAGACGAATCAATAGGAAGTTTATATATGAAGCATGAATATTATTAATATCATATGTAGTACACTGTAACACATGGAATTGTGCACAGGAATACATGAAAAATGGATGACATATATGTTATGGATGTTATATATACAAATTCGTATGTTTATACATATGGACATATTTTTATAGATAGATGATAGATGATGACTGAATGAGTGAGTAGCTACATGGGTGGGTGCATTGATGAGGGATGATTGATAGTTTTATATATATATATATATATATATATATATATGATAGATAGATAGATAGATAGATAGATAGATAGATAGATAGATAGATAGATAGATAGATGATTGACAGATCACCCAGTTCCAGGTGATTTCCCATCAGCCCCACCACTCTGATGAGATTTTTCTAAAGAAAGCATAATGAAATCCTGGTACTTCTTGGCCCTGCTCTGGTATGCAGCTGTGCCAGGTTCTGGGTCTGGCACTGCCACTAACCAGCTGTGAGAACTTGAGAAACACACCAGCTCTCTGATCAGCAAGGAGGATTCAGTAATGACTGGGGCCTCCGTGATTCTTTTTCAACGTGCCTGATCCAACTCAGAGCAAAGGAGTCTGAGCCTGTGTGTTCAGAATCCGGAGGCACCAGAAGAACGATGTCAGCAGCAACACTTGGAAAACAGAGCAAGTCACACCTAAATAGAAACACATGGCTGTTTCCCCTCCCCACCCAGGGCACGGCAGCATGTGGGTGGTCCTCCCAGGGAAGTGGGAAAGAACGCACACCTGTTCAGGAGACTTTCCACATAAGAAGAGCCCCAGCTCTTTCCTCAGACCTCCCACCCCATATAGCCACCACCCTACAGAGAACTCCTAATGGGGAAACTTGTAGCAAGGCCACATGTCTTAGTTTGGGTTTCTATTGCCATGAAAAGACACCATGACCACGGGAACTCTTGTAAGGAAAACATTTAATTGAGGTGGGGGCCTACAGTTTCAGAGGTTTGGTGCATTATCATCATGACAGAGAGCATGGCAGCACGCAGGCAGATGTGGTGCTGGAGAAAGAGCTGAGAGTCCTACATCTTGCAGGCAACAGGAAGTCAACCGAGACACTGGGTGGTATCCTGAGCATAGGAAACCTCAAAGCCCGCCCCCACAGTGACACATTTCCTCCAATAAGGCCACACGCACTCCAACAAAGTAACACTTCCTAATACCACCACTCCCTATGAGATTACGGGGGATAATTACATTCAAACTGTCACACCCTGTGATACCAGCACTGGTGAACCTGGCTGACAAGCTTATTCATTTGCAGCCACCAAGCCTTTGCTCTAAGAACGTCAGGTGGAAGCCACAGATCAGAAGATATGCTAGCTCTTGCTCACTCACCTCCTCCATTGTGTGCTGGTACATGTTATTAAGAATTGTCCCAAAGGCTCCTAGCAATGGGGAAAATGGAGCCTGAACCAGGCAATATTTCCAGTGGAGGGGTTCCTATAACCAGGCAATATTTTCAGTGGAGGGACTGGGCACCAATCCAGCCACATAAACCTTGACCTACAATTTTCCCTGCCTACAAGATATGCTGGCATAAAGGTGGTGCAGAAATTATGGGAGTGGCCAACCAATGATTGGTCAAGTTTGAGACTCATACCATGAGAGGGAGCCCACCCCTGACACTGCCTGGAAGACCAGGACCCAGAGTCTGGACATCTAAGATACCTTGAATAGAACCAAATACGGCTGGCAGAAAAAAAAGTCAATGAAATGATTCCTAATGATGTTCTGCTATACTCATAGATTGCCTAGTCCAACTGTCACCAGGGAGGCTTCATCCAGCAACTGATGGAAACAGATGCAGAGACCCAAATGCTACCACAGTGTTGAACAGGAAAAACCAGTGTAAGACAAGTGAGGAAAACACACCAAGAAACATACAAATAAAGGCAACTGGTTTAGACTGAGGAAATCTGAATTGCATCTTGATTTGCCACCATGTGATTATCAAGGAGTCACTCCCACACTGGACCCATGTCCTCAGTTGCAGGACAGTGAAAAGAATAGGGAGAACAGCCTGTGCATTCCCTTGAAGGCACTCTGCTGCTAAGAATAAGTCAAAGTGGGGCTTTTCATAGTACACATTAAATAAAACAATGCACAAAGTTCTTGGTACTGGGCAGGCATACGGTAGGAACTCAACAGTTAGTTGTTCTTCTTGCTAATATCCACAGATAAGACGTAGTCAGAAGCAAATGTGAGCCAGAGGCTTTAAGATTATCATCGCGTTTGATCAGGGAGATGACTCAGTGGGTAAAGGTGAAGCCTGATGACCTGAGCTTGATCCAAGGATTCATGTGTTGAAAGGAGAGAACTGACATCCACAAGTTGTCCTTGGACTTCCACATGTACTTCATGAGAGAGAGAGAGAGAGACAGAGACAGAGACAGAGACACAGAGAGAAAGAGAGACAGAGACAGAGAGAGGCAGGGCACAAAGCCACACACATACAAATACATTGATGTAGAAACAAACTCACATTTTTAGTGTTGCATTTTAAGGGACAGAGCAGGAGACTGCAGAACCCTGCCCTAAATGGGACTTCTGTGCCACACGCTTTCTCCAGGGCTCAGGGACTGTTGCAGAAGACGGGATAAAAATGTTGTAAAAACAAAAAGAGCAGGAACATCTGTCCCCAGAGCCTCACTGGCAAAGGGACTAGAGATTGTCATTGAGTTAGAAGAGTTGTCCCCTGGGACGGTGGGAATATTGAAGAACTTGGCAGCAAGGACAGAAAGGAAAAGGCTGCTTAGCAGCCAGCCATTCCCTCAGGGCATCCAGGCTTCCCTCCTGTCCCCACTCAACCTACCCTCTCTGAATCCTGCTTGCTCTCGCTGCTCTTCCACGGGGTCTGCTTGGACAGTCAAGCCTTCTCTGACTTGACACGCCCAAGCTCCTTCTGCTTTCTCTCTGACTCTTCATTCTCTCCATCCACAAGGTACATTGTCTTCATACCTTTTGCTAAGGACAATCCTCCTCAATGACAAAGCCCAATCACAACTGAAATCCTTCCCTAATAAGGACAGTCCACTCCACTGAGGCCTGGGGCCTAGACTCAATAAAAAGAAAGAAAGCCTGCACCAGAATCCATCTCCCTGCTCCTTGACTGTGACTCCAGTGTGAGCCGCCTCATGCTCCTGTGACCATGCCTTCCCCTTAAGGATGGACTGTACCTCAACCCACAAGCCAAAATAAGTCCTCCTTGTGTCAATATTTTATCACAGCCGTGAGATAAGTAAGAAACACATCCAACGAAGACCCTCCCGGGTTGCATGAACCCTGCAGTACTATCGACACAGTATGAAGGAGAGTCGTCTAGCCTGGTGGTCACTACACGGACTCTAAGCCACTCAGCCCATACATCTCCTACAGACTACCTAGCCTGTGTGGCCTTGAGAGAGTCACTTGATCATCTTTCAGGGCCTGAATTTCTTCACCTGTAAACAGGATCAACACTGGTGGAAACCCTGTGGGGTTGCGGTGAGGCTGAAGGGTTCATTTAAAATGTCCTCAGAGCAGTGTCAGGTGCACAGAAAGGCTGTGTCCAGGCTCCTGTGGCTGGACAGCCCTTCAGCTGCTAACTTCCAGTTCATAGGTCTGGGGACTATCTTGATTGGTCAAGTTACTTAAGAAAACTAGGCCACAGAGAGTTGAAAACTAACCTTTCCAAGGTCTGAAGTAGGCAGTCACCAGCTGCTGGTGGATTGTAATGTGGACTGCACAGTAGTGACAGGGTTGTTCCCAAGCAGCTTGTGGGGAGTCTCAAAGCGTCTGGGGCCATTACAGCTCCCTGGCCCCAATTTAGCCTCAAAGGTTGTATAAACCACTGTTGTCATCACGGTGACAAGAGCAATTTAAGAGAAGGAGGCTTTATTTGGGTTCGTGGATTGAGGATACAGCCCACCAAGGGAGAGAAGACACAGTGGCCGGAGCATGAGGTGGCTGGTCGCATTGTACCCCAAGTCAGGAAGCAGAGTGCGGTTGATGTCGGTACTCAAACGGCCTTCCCCTTATTCAGCCACAGAATGGTGTCACTCTCATCCAGTAAAGCCCATTTGGAGATGTTCTCACAGACAAGCCCAAAGGTGTTGTCTCTAGCCGATTCTAAATCTAGGCAGGCTGGCAATAAAGATTAATTGTCAAGGGTAAGAAAACATGAATGCGCTATCTGAATAAAGGAAAGGAAGTGTGTGAGATGCAGACTTTGTGAATGTGACTGACAATTCCTCCCACAGAAGGTCCATGTGAGGTAGGCATTGGATTGAGGAGAATGGCATTCCTAAGGACCACACAGATGCCCACGGAACTGCAAATGAAGACTTAGACAGGAGGGTACATGGGAGGAGAATCTCAGGCTCTGATTCAGTCCACTCTGGCTCAGAAGCTTGCAGAGTTCAGTCAGCTAAGAAAAGTGGCTGGAATAATGCAGGATCCTTTCACTGAAATTACCATCTCTCAGCATTACTAATGGGAAAGGGAGTCACAAAGGAGGGTTGTGAATTGTTCTTATGCATCCAAAAGTGTTTGTTGAGGGTCTGGTCCCTGCACAGCTCACTGGTCCTGTCCTTGCCCCTGTGAGATTCAGTGTGAGACAGCAATCAGGACAGTGTCATGCCCATGCAGAAATCCATGAAGACAATCTTCCTGCAGTTTGCATGGGAGTGCTGCCAAGAGGGATAAAATATGGTTCCAATCCTCCTTTCATGGAGTGCTTTGTGAGCAGACAATGAGAGAAACCAGCCTGACTTTTATAAGATGGGGGCCTCAGTGTAAAGTACTTCTTGGAGAGAGAGCAAGAAGCGAGGGGCCCAGGCACTTGGTAGCAGCATCTAATAAGCTGCTGAAGGACCCACCCCTTCTGGAGAGTCCCGTGTGCTCACTGAACTCTAAAGGCTGTGAGAAAAGCTGAGCCACAGAGATGAGCAATCTATCTATTTGAGAGGAGGTGCAAAACCTGCCTCTTAGTGCCAACCCTGGCCCAGGGATGGGATGCCAGGCTCATTCTGGGCTATGGAGGTGGGAATGAGAGGCCTCCAGTGAGGCTCCTGAGCACAGCAACTGGTCTGTATGCTTCAGAATTCAAGACTGGAGGAGGAGGAATGAGAATTATGTCTCGGAGTCAGCCGATTCTCCTGTTTTTAAGCATTTAAGTTTCCTGAGTCGCACTAAAAGCTTTTAGGTGATCAATCTGGTCATATTCATACCTCTACAACTAAATTAACCCAATTATCCCCTTGGGAGAGAACTTCAGAACCATCCAGAACCCCAGTCTATAAGCTCTCTTCTCAGGATGTGCACTTCACGGCCAGCAGTGTCCGTCTGTGATGAGACAGACTTTATTCTTCTGTTAAGGAAGTTTTATGTCAGCCATGTCATTAAGAAGAAGAAACTTGGTACTTGCCGTGAAATGATGACCGAATAACATCCAATGGCAGCTACACTGATTTTCCCGGAAGCTAAGAGAACAAAGCTTTAGAAGCAGAAGTTTCATCCAAGATCTGGGTGTGGACCAGCTGAGCATCTATAACATCTAAGCCAGAGGCCGCCAGTTCTCTTCTTCCCGTGCCTAGCCATTCTGTTTCACTCAAATCCCTCTAAGCAACACCCCACCCTGAGCTGCTCTATTTTCTCTTATGGCTGAAAGAATGTGGTTCAGCCATAAGAAAAGGGTAGAATTAGGTAAACAATCAGCAGGAACTGGTGGCCCAGTGTCACGCTCAATACTACTGTAGAAAGGACGACCCAATCTTTACCTTGTCGAGCAGTTTAATTCCTTACAGACCTTAAAGTTTGTTCTTCTGCCTTTGAATAAACGCACACATATCTTTTGTCCTCATTTTTTTTATTTTAGTGGGTAAAGAAGTAACTTTGGGGAACAGTGTAAAGCATATTGAATAAGCACTGAACAGACAATAAAGCAGATGGCCATGGCTTTGTCTGCCCCATGGTTGTGTAAAAATCATTCACGTGAAATGGTAGTAACATTTATGAATAGAAAGAAACCATCCCAAGGTATCTATCTCACATAAATAATGTTTTTTCTTCTTTCCGTCTGAACTGGCCTTTAAGCTCACTGGTTCATGGAAACCACTTAGGTCAATAAGGAATGTTCAGACCAGTGTCCTTACCTCAGACCAGCTTCTCAGTCTGGGGCCATTTTTCTTAGTCTTGAAGGGCTCCCACAACCCAGCTCACACTAGTGGGCGAGAATAAAGAAAACAGTGAAAATTTTGCTTCGGTGGTAAATTCCCATTGTCAGCTTGACTGCATTCAGCATGCCTAAAAGACACTCTTAGAATAAGAATAAGAACTCCTGAAAATAAGTTGGGTCTGCAAAGGTTGATTAACGGATTTGAAATTTAGTGCTGTGGAAACGTTGGAATGGTGCAGATCCAGAGCACAGTTATAGTTTATTTTGGGCTAGCCTTAGCCTCCCAAATAGCCATCCAGGCATTGATACCATGGAGGGACTCCAGTATCTTACCCATTTTGTTGTTGTTGTTGTTGTTGTTGTTGTTGAGTGTATTGCAGTAACCATTGTGTGCTTGAGAATACGGAGTCTCTGTCCTGTTCTCAGTGGGTTCTCCATCCTGGCTTTGATGTGTCTTCTCTGATGTCCCTTAATGTTTCTAACCATCTCTGGGTCCAGCCGGACCCATGCTTACCTAGAGAAATTGAAGCTCTCAGTGGCTGAAGACCCATCCGTGCCTTTGTGGTGACCTTCCCCATTCAGTCACTTACTAACTGCATCTCATGGGCACACACAGTGGGAGAAAGCAGGACAGTTAACCAGAAGGGTCTGCGTTACAGGAAATGTGAATATTCAAAACACAGAGACTGTGCTGGAGCTCCGGGAACAGAGTCGATCTGGAAATAAATATGGTTTCGATATGCCTCTCCATAACCCTCTGAACATAAGGACGCGCTATCTCTAATTCCTTTGTTGCAATTTTCCAATAAAATCTGGCAGGGGCCCAAGTTCTCCAAAGACTAATAGGGATAAGAATGTCCCTGATTTCCTTCAAAATAAGAAATCATTTCAACGTGAGGAATCTAGCTGCAACTGGCATGGGCCCCATGGGTCTCTGGGTTTCAGGAAAGGGACCTGGGCCTCTCTCCGGCCATCCCAGAAGCCTCCCAGACTTATAATCTTTCAGTCAACATCCCAGAATTGTGGCCTACTTAGTTTTCTCTAAAAGCACTTAAGGACAGTTTAATGAAAGGAAAGAGCAGCAGAGAAAGGGGAAAAATGCTTTTTTTAGGATCTGAACAAAATATCATGTTTTCTTCTTCTCTCTCTCTCTCTCTCTCTCTCTCTCTCTCTCTCTCTCTCTCTCTTTTTCCTTTTTTGCAATATTTCTCCTCAGAGAAAATTATAGCCTTGAGGGCCAGCAATGTGCTCTGTGTGTTTTGCTTATTACAGCGGTTAAAATGAGAGCCACGGGTGATGGAGTATCATTATAACATTCCTGATACCCCTGATATATTTGGGCAAACATAGTTGTGGGCTGCGCACGCACATCGATGGATGTGCCCACGTTGTCTGGGGAAGTTTCTCCCTTTCCTTTCTTTCCAAAGCCTCTTGTGTTACCTTGCAATCCATACCTTGTGCTTTTCTTTCTTCCTTTTTTTTTTTTTGTTATAAGTTTTACCTCTTTAAACTACCCCCCACCTGTTTTTTTGAACTCGCCTCCCATCCCATCTCTTCAAGCAGAGCCCTAATGTTTCCTGGCCAAACCATTTGCAAAGGAAATGGTTCAGGTTAGCAACCAAGTAGCTTGTAATCATGGCTCAGGGTTTCTAGGCAGGGCCACTTCTTTTTGGTTTGTGTCTATGTGTCTTTATTTTCTGCTCCTGTCCGAGGAGACCAGGGAGAGGTCCTCTGACCTCCCGTACAAGGGGCCAGAGAATCCAAAACTAAGCACAAACAAACAGAACAACAACAATGAAAAACAAACAAACAAACAATCACATCACACCAAGCCAAAGGCTGTTGGGATCAGTGAGCTGCCCTCTGTCCACTCCATCCCTGTTCTGAAACACTTTAGAGGCACTGAACGAAAGGCATCCATTATTAATAAAGGCCACAGCAGGACAGGCAGAGAAGGGCCTGCAGGGGTGGAGGAAGTGCTGAGAAGCCTCACTGAGAGTCCTGAAGGACAGACAGATGGACCTTTCAGGGGGCAGGGGACACACGAGAAAAGCAAGGGGAAGCGAACTTTCCAGACAGAAGGAGTGAGAAGGCCATGTTAGGGATCTTCTGAAGGTTCTTCAGGGAACTCAGGCTAACATGTCTTGGTTAAATTGTCCTTGAAGGCAGGCACCTCAGTGCTTAGTCATTGCTCGGGACAGAGTTGTTGGTAAATACAGTGGAGCGGATGATCCAAGGGGAAGTCCTTCTCCCTCCTCCTTGGTTCCAAGGGACTTCCATCAGTCTTCCATCAGTCTGCTCTCCAAGGGCCATGGATGGAGTCTCCTCGCTGATCTCAAGTGCCCACACAGAAGGCTCCCACAGGGTGTGCTCACTGGAGTCTCTACTCCTGCCTGGGTATCCTAAAACCCATTTTATTGACCCACATGTTGGTCCTGTGTGGTATGTCACTGGGGGGTTGTGCTCACCCTGGCATCTAGGATGGCTGTCAGCCAGTTATAGAAATCTGTGTTGACATGCTAAGAGGACAGAACCTGACCGGTCCCTTGCCTCTCCAGTGTCTTTCCCAGGAAAACCGCGTGTACCATGGCTGCTTCCTGGAGGCTGATGCTCCATCTTTCTCTCTAACAGTGAGTATCTCAGTGAGGGACACTGAAGCTTAGTTAGGGTAGGATGTGAGCCTCTGGAAGGGTCAGAGGAGAAGGAAGCTTGCACCATCTCTTCAGTCACAGACCATGTTTAAATGGCTTTCCCCCAAATGGAAATAATACCAAGTACACTGAGTTCCTTTTCAGAGTTGGGTCAACACATTGTCTGGACAGCCTTTCTGGGAGCTGCTGGGTTCTGTTGGTGCATATTTTTTCCTCTTGGTTTGTTATGTAGTATGGGTGTGTGAATGTACACATACATGTGCATTAGGTAGACACTGATGCAGCATGCCTTCCTCAATCGCGCTCCACCTAGTTTTGTGGGACAGGCGCTCTCATTGAACGTGGAGTTCATCAATCAGGCTGACTAGCTGATCCGGAAGCTGCAGGGAGGCCACCTGTGTCTGCCTGCCCAGCAGTAGGATTGCAGATGCAAGCTGCCATGCCTGGCCCTTTACTTCCCTGCTGGGCGTTCACACTCAGGTCCCCATCCTTGTTCAGCGAGCATATGGCTGACTGAACCATCTCCCCAGCCCACTCTTTCTTTTTTAAAAACACATTAATATTCATGAAGAGTCCAAAATCCTCAAGGCGATATCCTTGCAGAAAAAATTATATTACATGTCATTTTTGTCCAGTAGAAAGACAAGAAATATCTGCAGGACTGAAAATGGACAACCTCCAAAGGCATTAACTTTTAGACGTAAAGTTTCATTTTGACAGTCTCCTGCTGGGTGCCTGGCCTGCAGTTACGAGATGGCTTGTATTCTTTCTTCATGCCCCCCCAACTCTGTTTTTTAGACATAATTTCCCTTGTACCTCAAGCAAACCCCAAACTCATTGCATAGCTCAGGCTAGCTTGAAACTCCAGGTCCTTATCTGCCCTGACTGTTGGAATTATAGGCGTGGGTCACTCCACGCAGCTCAGGTACTCTCTTTCAAAGCAGTTTTAGCATCATGTAGAATTCATGATGAACGGGTTTAATAAGCTTTTCGCCTATGCTCACTCTCTAACTGTATGGGAATTATTTTCATTTTTAGGGACTTATCAGCTGCATTTCAACTGTATGTAGAAGCCAGTGGCAGAGAGTTTTTAAAACCCAGAGTGCCCTGCTCTACAGCAGCACATTGCAGATCCTGGGGGACTCACACGTGACCTGGTTCTTGTTAAAATGCGATTCTAACTGGGAAGCTCTGAGATGGGACACTTCTGACCCACCTCTAATGTCATCAGAGCTAATGTCACCTCTGCTGAATGAATGCCACCTTAAGAAGCCTGCAGAACGGAGATTGTTCTCACAAAGCATCCATGAGTCCGGCTCCGCCCATCTTCTACCTCCATAGTCTTAAAGGAACCAGACCTCCCCATCGGCCAAAGCACAGAGCCTGGCTTGGAGATCCTGGGAATTCTGGGGGAGGTTTCAGTGTGTCTGGAGGGGTGCAGATAGGAGGGTGGGTAAACATAAAGGAAATGAAGTGACTCACACTCCAGTGTGATTTCAGGAGTGTTAAATACAATCATGGGGGAAACATGATCTCCATCACAGCGATGATCCAGCCTGGAGCCACCATCCAAGCACTACAGTCTCCACCCTGTGCTAACAGCCTCCAAGGCCCTTCCCCGAGGCCCCTCCTCGGCTGTCAAACACAAAGGCTGTTCCCAGACTCCTTGTTTTCTATGGCAACGGAGCCCTTGGCACTTCTGCTGGGAGGAGGCCCCTTCTGTTTTCAGTGGGCACATTTCAGCACCCCGGCGGTGGCAGAGTCTCATTGGGAGCTTATATGTTAAATCCACCATGTTCCTTGGAAATACAGAGATTTCAGAACCCCCAAAGGATGTTCACAGTTTAGTTCAAGGTGGCCTAGGGTCCTTTTCTGTGTCTCCAATGCCAGTTCATAGCCTGGATTGATCTGAGAAGAGAAGAGGGAGGAGAGGAGAGGAGAGGAAAGGAGAGGAGGGGAGGGGAGGGGAGGGGACAGGAGGGGAGGGGACAGGAGGGGAGGGGACAGGACGGGAGGGGAGAGGAGGAGAGGAGAGGAGAAGAGGAGAAAGATGGAGGGTGAAGGCAGAGGAAGAGGAGAGGGAATGAGAGAGATTGGAAGGGAAGTGTTGATGGGGTTAGATTAATTTCATGGAAGAATGGTCTTTTATTCTGGCAGTGTAGGCTATTTTGGGGGAATAAGTATATTCATTACTGTTATATTGGTAGATGTTTCACTTCTTTCAATAAAATTAAAAAGTCAGTCTTCCCATTTGGGGGAGAATTATTCCACCAGGCAAAGCGACACCTCCAAGAAGCTTGGTCGCCATAAATGATCTTCTTCCAGATGTTTGGGAAGCCAGCTGTTTATTCCTATGAACACATACAGCAGCAGGTAACTTCATGCCAGTCTCCCCAGCTCCGTCACCAGTCTGCTGGGAAGGAAGCAACTGTGTCTTGAAACATAGCAGAGTCTTCTTTGTGTCTTTAGCACAAAGCTTGAAGGCCTGGGGGCAGAGACTTGGTTTCACCATGTGCAAAAGGCCATGAACCCTCACAAGGGGTGTAATCTTTCTGAAGCTAGAAAATCTTACTGCATTGCCAAGATAGCAAAATCAGTAACATTCACAAAGAGCACTGTTGAACGTAATGTAAAGGAGCTGTGGAAATGTAGTCTATTATTCCAAGACTTCTGGCTTCATCCCACTACCTTTCTAGTTATAAGGGAATCATTGTGAGTAGGCACTCACATGCACCCGTGCTGTGAGATAGCTCAGTGAGCTCCCCTGTTAGTTTTTCGTTGGGTTGTTGCTGCTCTGGGATGTGTTGGGGGCATCAATAGCCTCCTAAGTTTCTAAGACACACATCTGAAGTCAGTTATCATGCTTACTAGGAGCCAAGGTAGAGAAAGCACGTAGAACAGAGCTGGGCTAGTGATAGTTTTTCAAATGTGCTAATGCAGTCTCATGTAACTCGCAGTCCAGTGTCTATGCCCCCAGCACACAATGAAAAACAAGCGCTCTAGGTACCAATTTACTAGCATCCCAGGTCACTGATCATCAGTCAATAGTAAGGGCAACAGACCCTGGTCCCGGCTTACCCAAACCTGTGTGTTTGTTTTAAAGATTCTATGTTTAATTATGTGAGTATGTGCACACGAGTACATGTGCCTGGGGAGGCCAGAACAGAGCATCAAATGGACTCACAGATAGTTATGAGCTGCTCAGTGTGGGTGCTGGGAACTGAACTCGTGTCCTCTGCAAGAGCAGTATCTGCTCTTAACCACTGAGCCATCTCTCCAGCCCCTGTTTTTACTCTGTGCATACTCTATATGTTCTCAACTCTATGTTCTCCAGTCCATGCTATCTATGACCCACTAACAAGCCTTCACTCACTTGTCATGGGTCAGTTCTTTAGTTGGGTACCCAGGCCTGTGCTTGCTCCAGCTCAACACATGTCTTTGGACATGTCTGTTCTGTAACTTCCTGTACAATTCACAGAAGAAACATAAAATCCACCCAATTTTTGTGGAAGCAGTCTACAACACAAACAAGGGTACCCGGCATTTGTAAAGCCCATACCCGTTAGCGTTTGTATTCACAAGCTACAAACTTCTCAACAGAATAGCCAACCGAAGCAACTCCAAGGAAAAGGAAGCTAGTGTGGGTCACAGTTCCAGAGGCTTCGGCCTGTGGCTACTTGATACCGTGCACTGGGGCAGGGTATCATGGCATCAAGATGGTGAGTGGACCAGGTGTGGTGGTGCACACCTTTAATCCCAGCATGCAGGAGACAGAGCAGGGAGGTCTTCATGAGTTCAAGACCAACCTGGTCTGCACAACCAATACTAGGCTAGCCAGGACTCCATAGTGAGACCTTGCACACACACACACACACACACACACACACACACACACACACACACACACATTAGAAGACAGTTCTTCACTGTATCGGTGACCAGGAAGCAAAGAAGTAGACAGGGATATTGAGGCTTAATATATTCCCCAGTGACCTACTTCCTGAGCCTGGGTCCCACCTCCCAATTCCCAGAGCCATCCTCTGGGGTCCAAACATTCAAATCATGAGATTGTGTGAACACAGTGTATTCAAACTGTCATGACTTTCTCTAACAAATTTATTTATCACCAGTCAGAATTACTCTTTATGCTGAAACATAAATATGAATGAAATGTCATTTGTTTTTCTTACTAGAACCGGCGATTGGAACTGCTCATTCCTGACAGGTTAAATAAAATATTTCATTGTATTTATGTTGAGCCTTAGCTGACTCTCAGGACTAATATTGGACATGATCTCATCGGTGTACATTAGATGGAACGTAGGCATCTGTTACTGATGCTAAGCGTCTAATTGGGGGAGTGAAATGTAATATAATAAAGAGAAAGTATACACGAAGAAAAACCAACTCCAAAATGCTTTCAATTACAGCATGATGCCTTCCACTTTATTTAATCAAATCCTTTCTCATAACTCAGTTAAAATGAGAGGGAATTAGAAGAGAGGGAAAATAATACTAAAATTTATTCCTAATTTCGAACTCAGAAGTATACAATCATCATAGTGATTTGATGAAATAGTTTGAAGCTTCCAAGGCTAAAAAAAAAGTTATATGTTTCTCATCTAAAGCTTCAGAAGATAAGTACAGTTTTACCTTCATCATTTTAATATTCCAACCTCAGAAAAGTAAGATGTAGGTAATGTGGACATGGATGCTGAAATATGGACATAGAGGTGATGGGCCTGGTTACCAGGGATCAGTACTCGGAGGTACTTAGAGCTAATTGGAGTGGCCAAGTATTTCAACTCTATTGAATGGGGGGACTCATGTGTACACTCCAAAAGACATATGTCTACTATGTATGTTTGCTTATGCTTGACTTAAAAATAAGAATCAAACGAACAAAACTCTGCACCTAAAAGCCCCATGACTTTGTTCATCTTACAAGCCACACTTCTCTTTCTTCCTGTAAAATGCTGCTGCCCTAATGTCAGCAAAAGATGCTGGGAGCAGCAATGACTTTGCTTTACATGGCAACCCCAGAGGCCCCACACTCCTGCTTGAAGATATCTGTCCTCACCAGGAATCTTCCATCTCAGTGGCTATCGCTGAGTCAGGAAAAATGACACCGTTTTCCTAAACAAATATGTGCTAAACCATGAGACTGTTTTGGATGCAGAGTTGAGTGGCAGAAACTGGGGCATCTGGTCTTGCACAAAAAGAAAGGCATGCTGGATGCTGTACTAGAATGAGACCCCACACTTGGGAGGACCATCTGATGAATTTCTCTAGCTTTCAAGCTTCCTGTATGTTATTCCTGAACCCCTGGTGGGGAAGAAGCATATTCCCATCAGTAATCCTGTCCCGTCCTTATAGCAGAGATGATACACACACACACATGAAAAAGGGATTTTCCATGACAATGGTAAAATATAAGCTTCAGGCTTACTCACACACACCTGGACTGGGTTACCTTTTTTTTTTTTGTAGCATCTGAAAAAAATAAGATATAGGAGCATCTATTATTTCTTTTTATTCCAATTTTGTCTCCATCAGTCTTCTGGACCTGTTGAATCACACATGCCTGTGGGGATTTTGAGGGCCAGACTCAGCAGGTAAGGCCATGAACTGGGAATACATCTAGTTTGAAGCGAGCAATAGACAGACAGATGTTTCATTGTCTCCCTCTGCGTGGGTTAGGTTATTGCTAGTCCGCCCAAGGTGAGGATGAGTTTTGGAAGTATTTCCACAGCTCACTCTACTGACGATTAGGTGCTGCAAGGTAAACTTTAAGCTGTGTGCTCAGAATTGTCTGAGTGTGTCTTGCCGTGCCCATTGCTGAAAGTATGTGACGATGTGCGGGGAAGCTGAAAAACTCTTGAAGCTAGTAGTTTGTCTATGGAAAACTTCTTTTATCATTTTAGCTCATACATAAAAAGGAACATGAGAAATCTTCCCAAATGTTTGTGCATCGGGGTTGGTTATACATGTGTGCACTTATTCGTGCATGCAGAGGTCAGGGGTTGACATCAAGTGTTTTTCTGAATTATTCTCCACCTTAATTTTGAAGACAGTCTCTTGATGAATCTGGAACTCACCAACTTGACTAGGTTAGCTCACCAGCGAGTGCCAAGGACTCTCCTGCTTGTATTGCCCAGCAATGAGAATGCAGGTGTGTATCACCACGTTCAGCCTTGAGGTGAGTGCTGGATCTGAACTCAGTCCTCACGGTGGCACAGTAAACACTTTACTGACTGAGCCAAGTCCTCCACCTCTTCCCAGATCTCAAGATACCTTGAATGATCCTATGAAACCTTTCCCTAAGTGATTTAATAAGTCTATCAGTGCTAACGGGTGCTAGAGAGATGGCTCAATGGTTAAGAGCACTTGTTGCTCCTGCAGAGATTGCTGGTCCAGCTCCCACATGGCAGCTCACAACCATCCATACATCCAGCTCCAGGGGACCTGATACCGTTTTCTTGACTCCTCAGACAATGCCTGCACATAGTGCACATACATACATGCAGGTAAAACACCCATACACATAAAATGGGATTTTAAAAAATTTAAAATGACAGTGCTAAAGAAAAGATCAAATTTTCTCTTCTGCACAAAACATTACATTATTTTTCTATAAAGACATGATCAGACTAGGCAGCCCACAAATATGGAAAGAGTGGGATTACTAAATACGTCAAAATGTTAATAAATAAAAATATCGTGTTGTTTTAAGGATTGTGTGATGTTTACGGCCCACTTCAAAAATTATTGATGTTTTGTGACAAATGGTGTCATAATTGTAGATCCTTTATTCCCCACAAATAGGGCTTACCAAATTATGTAAGCCCATATAATGCATCGTACTTATATACTTTCTCTTGTAAATGCAATCATTTACACAAACATTTCTTTCTTTTCCTCTTACTGCACACCTGTCATCATATATACCACTCCATAGTTACTGCAGCCCAAGCAATGTAGAGATTCACAGCTGAAAAGAAGTGCTTGCAGAACGCTATAGAGAGGCCAGCGAGACGACCCGGGCCAGGGGTAAAGGTCAGCAAACAGGGAGTGGGGAGTGAGGTTCCCAGGACCCACGGGGAAGGAAAGAGCTGACAGTCAGCTTGTCCTCTGACCTCCACTCAAGTGCTGTGGTGTGCAAACGTGTGTGTGTGCCCATGTGTACCCACGTACATACACACAGTAAGTAGTAAAATTGTGATAAGGAAAAGGCAGCGGGTGATCCTAACAAACCCCATCGATGTGCCCGGGTGTGATGGCTCAGTGAGTATAAAGGGTCCTGTGGACCTGAGTCTGATCCCTGAAGCCTACCTGGCGGGAGAGAACCGGGTCCTGCAAATTTTCACTGACCCCTACCAGTGCATCCCCACATGGGAACACACAAAATAAATGTTAAAAAAATAAAAGACTTCTATTACAAACGAATTCTTAATTGAGCAAAACTCTTTAAAATTTATTTTACGTATATGAGTGCTCTATCTGCATGGATGCCTGCACGCCAGAAGAGGGCATCAGATCCCACTATAGATGGCTGTGAACCACCATGTGGTTGCCGGGAATTGAACTCAGAACTTCCGGAAGAGCAGCTGGTACTCTTAACTGCTGAATGAGCCCCTTTCCAAGGGAGCCTGCCTGTTTCCGGCGCTAACACGTGCTTCACAGCTCCATCACCCAGGGTCCTTATCTTGGCTTCCTGTGTTTGCCCTGTGTCTTCCTTGAATGTAACATCTAACTTTCTGGAGCCCCAACAAGGACAATGGGATGAACTGGACAGCGTTGTGTGGGTGGGGAGAGGAAGCCTAGTTCACCGCAGACAGCCAGAGAACGGGACCCAAGCAGCCCTTCTCCCTGAGAGCAACCAGCAGCTTCCACACTGAGAACACAGCTGGCAGAGGACATTCAGAGGAAAGCCCTCCGTAATTAATGTCATATTCACTCAATTTCAAGTCTAGACAATATTTTTCTTAAACAATTGCTTCTGAGGGCCAGTAATAAAAACAGAACAATGTCAGTCATCAGGACTCAAAACAGGGGGAGGGTAAATACTGCTGACGGGTCTGTTCTGACTTTGATCAGAAACTCCACCCTCTCGGGGGAGACTCACAGTAAATGATTTCCACACCCTCTCCACTGGTGTTGGTCCATGCTGTGCGTGTCCCCGAGTCTCAGGGACAAAAGGCAGGAATTTGGGGACAAGAGGGCTTGAAGAGCCTTTGGATGGATCCAGAAGGCTCAGAATCTAAGGAGGGTAAACACTAATTACACTGTCCCACCACAGTGGGAGCTGGGGACTCTGGGAAGTATGGGCAGCCCAGATGCTCTAAACACAATTTTCCCAGCCAGCAGCCCAGGGGCCTGTACTTCTCATCTACCTGTGGTTAAGGGCGGACCCTGTGAGAAGCCACCTGCTTCCTTGGAGCAGCAGAGGAGAAGACAATGGGGGACCAGTGGCTTTCCCTGGCACGATCACGGCTTGAGAGGGTGACACTTTGAAAGATCTATGCAAATAGCACCACAGCAATGGGGACAGTTTGTAACACAAGCCTTCATAATGTGATATCTTTTCCTCCAATGCAGCAGAAAGACGAGAAACGGGAAATGCAGCAAGACCACAAGATAAGATAGGGAGTCCTGGCGGGGAGGGTGACAGTGAGCATGCAGGAGACAGAAGCCGGAGCCTTGGTGACAGACTGAAGGGCAGAGAAGCCAGCCCATGTTCTCATTGCCCCCCGGGACCACTGGGCACTCACACTCAGTCACCAGATCCCAGGGTTTCCATTGCTTCCAAAGCAGGGTTCTCAGTTAGCAGGGGGCCCCAACGCACCGCCACAGATTTCTACAGTTGAATGAGGACAGGGCTGTGAGGAGCCCACAGGAACATCCACCTCACACCCTGCCTCCTCTGTTCAGTTTTGTGATATTTAACATAGTCACAGCACCAGGTGTGCCATCTTCTGGGTGTGCCCAGAGCCTCAGCTTGCTTTCTGTTGTTGTGATAGACACCATGATCAAAAGCAACTTGGGGAGGAAAGGGGCTGATTTTGGCTTACACTCTGTAGTCCATCCTGAAGTCAGGACGGGAACTCCAGACAGTAACCTGAAAGCAGAAACTGGAGCAGAGGCCAGGGAGGAACACCGCTTATTGGCTTGCCCCAATTAGCTTGCTCAGCCTGCCTTTTCTTAGACAACCCAGGGCCACCTGCCCAGGGATGTCACCACTCACAGTATACTGGGCCTTTCCACATCAATTATTAACCAAGAAAATGCTCCACAAATTTGTGTATGTGCTAGTCTGATAGTCACATTTTCTCAGGTAAAGTTCCGCTTCCCAGATGACTGCCTTGTGTCAAGTTGACGAAAAATCTAGACGGGACATTCACTCAGTAAGAATCTGCTTTTAGTTCCCTTAAACATCCCCCGAATGAATCTTCCTATCTGATCAAAATAATCCCATCATGTACAGGGCATACTGTCAGCTAAGTACAAAAAGGAATCCAGTTGAACTAAATTTTACTCAAGTATGAGACTGGTGACTTCCCTCAACTCCAAGAAACTTCTTATATTGTGTTAAAACAACCATGAAGGAGAAATGAATGAGATGGAGGCCTGGTTGGTAAGGACCCCGTAATAGGACAAAGGGAAAAGGATGCAGGCGAATAGGAGAACTTCCGGGCTGAGCTGGCTCCTGGTTCTCCATAAATCACACTATGAAGGTGATTACCATGCAGAGGTGTAACCACTCCTGCAGTTAAAAAGACAGGACCTCACCTAGCTTCCGAAGCCAGCCAGCCACGCCTGTGTTCTGCCTGGTTACCCAGGGGGAGACTCTAGGCTCCAGGGTCAGCTCCAGCTGAGCACTCCAGCCCCTCTCTGGCCCTAGTGTCAGCCTGGGAATGGGCTCCAGAAGTGTTTAATTAGCAGTCTTCTGATGCCACCAGTAGAGGGCGTAGTGATCTGGAAAGACTTCTTCGTCTGACTTGAGTGGCTTAGTTAACGTGTGAGCCTCAGTTTTGACAAATATAAAACTAAAAAAATTGGATTGAATCAATGTTCATCAAATGCCTGTGGGAGGAAGTTGTTTAATTACTCAGAAGTTTGGGAAAACCCCTTCTTAATACAGTCACCACGGTGACAGCCTCCGAGAGACTCCAGAAACTCCGCCATGAGTGGAGAAAACTGGCTTCACTCTGCTGGACCCCTGAAGTGGTGAGACTTACTAGCCACACCAAAAACCCAGGAAGTGGGTAATGCAGAGAACAGTGGACGACAAACTGGACTCTCTGTGACTGGAATCTTCACTTGCCATTACATTCCAGGTGGCCTTGAAAAAACAGTCAAGTGTTAAACTTTCTCCTGTGCTTTGGGGAGTTGTAAAGCTTCCCTTGCTTTCTCGAGTGTGTGTTCACGTGTGTGCATATGGAGGGAGGGGGAGTGCCTGTGCACATTCGTAGAGAAGCCAGTGGCCAACCTTGGTGTCTTGTCTCAGGCGCTGTCTCCCTTGCTTTGCGAGACAGGGTTTCTCACCAGCCTGTAACCCATCAAAATAAACTACCTGGGATGCAGTGAGCCCGGGGACCCGCCTGTCTCCACCTCCCCACATGGGATGCAGTGAGCCCGGGGACCCGCCTGTCTCCACCTCCCCACAGCTTGGATTACAAGAATGTACTACCATGCTTCGCTCTTTTCACATGGTTCTGAGGATCAAGCACAGGTCCTGGTGCTTTCATGGCGAGCACTTTACTGACTGAACCCATCAACCCCTCACCTCCTTTGACACAGGCTGTTAGAGGACCCAAGAGAGCAGGCATGACTGTTGGTAGGTCCACACCCCAAGTCCTTGATCATCAAATCCCAAATTTGTTCATTTATCTTCTTCCATATGACCGTATTCACAGATGTGTCCTGAGATGGCTAAGAATAGAGTTAATCTACAATGGTTGCTATGTTCCTTCTGCCAGTGATGGGTGATAGAAGGAAGTGGGAATGCTGTTCTGACCA